>NC_049248.1:16814584-17135558 GCF_011100685.1 Canis lupus familiaris
AAGCTGCTTGCTTTTTGCCTTACTGAGGCATCCCAGGATCCAGTGGAAATTATCTTTCCTACTAAACAAGCAAAAATCCCTGAATAAGTACATTCCTGTCTTCCACTGAGATCCTTTTCCTTTCTAGAGATTACCACAAATTCTTAGAAAATAGAAGATAAAAAAAAATGAAGCTTGCACATTAATAAAGCATTTTACTATGCTTCCTTAATTTTGTGAATTCATAATGCTGTATATCAATTACATCTGGTAGTCTCTAAAATAATAGTTCTATAGCAGAGTATATAGCCAATTTCTATATGACTTACAATGTTTTAGAGACAATCAGAACTCATGTCTTGTCAAACACTTATTTTCTAAAAATATAATTCCAAGAACTGTTTAAAATGAAAATGTACCCTTAACTAATCATGTATTTTTGACCAGTGTTGTGATTTAAATTAAAAGTTGTTCCCCTATGTAACCCACACATAGAAGTTCATCTCAGCATTGCATTAAATTCAAAAGAAATAGTAGACACCTATTTATCCACTCACTTCCAAAGAGAAATGGAAAGAAAATGAAATACTATTAAATCTCATAACAAAACAAACAAAATCTCAAATCCACCCTGGTACACTGACTCAAATTATTATTATTATTATTTTAAATGAAGATTTTTTTTAAAAAGATTTTATTTATTCATGACACAGAGAGAGAGGCAGAGACACAGGCAGGGGGAGAAGCAGGCTCCATGCAAAGAGCCTGATGTGGGACTCAATCCCAGGTCTCCAGGATCACACCCTGAGCTGAAGGCAGATGCTCAACTGCTGAGCCACCCAGGCATCCCCATTGACTGAAATTATATTCTTACTCAAATGATGTTTTCATTTAAAGGTTTAGGGTAGCTGCTCAAAATTTCTTTCCCACTGCTTTCTCTCTTTTTCTTTCTCTCTCTCTTGTTCTCCTTTCCTTAACTCTATTCTATGCTGTTTTATTCTCTCGTTCATTCTTTCTTTTCAGTCTCCAATGAGAGGATACAATTTTTTTTATTTAAGAGGTGAAAAATAGTATCTACCGTATGATACAGCTTTGGAGATCACATACAATAATGATTATTAATGATTATTTCCACTAGCACTCTGTCTCTTATTTAGTAACAGTTACATAAATTTTATCTATCATTAGTAATACATATGTGGATAGAATCACTTATTTTATTTTTTAAAGATTTTATTTATTTATTTATTTATTTATTTATTTATTTATTTATTTATGAGAGAGTGTGTGACTGAGGGAGTAGTAGTTGGGGAGGGAGAGGGAGAGAGAATTTCAAACAGACTCCATGCTCAGTGTGGGGCTCAATCCCAGGACCCTGAGATCACAACCTGAACTAAAACCAAGAGTTGAATGCTTAACCTAACTGAGCACACCAGGCGCTCATATAGTCATTTATTTTAAAAACCATATGGTTTATAATTCAATTAAATTTACATTTTAATTGAATATCTTTACATGATAGAATAGTAAAATTGATCATACAATTAGCAGCTTTAAGGAAAAAATAATATTTGAATATATCTAAATATTTTAGTTCAAAAGATCTTTAGTTCTTTAAGCTATTTAAGACAAGATCTTTTATTCTTATCTTTAGTTCACAAGATAAGATTCATTTATTTTCCCTATCTATAATACTAACTTTATACCTATTATGCACTAATATGTTGGATATTACATATAGATGAAAAAGAAATTAGTATATGCCCAGACAGTTTATGGTCTATTGTATAAAAAATGATAAAAAGTTCACAAATAAGTGCAAACTACTAAGAAAGAAATATAAATAGTTGTGTGTTGGGGAATATGAACTTAGAATGTAAACAGAAGGCCTACTAAGGAGACAATGTTGAAATTGAGAAACAAAAATGTGGAAAGGGCAAGTCATACCACAAATAAAGGATCACATTAGCATAGTAGAAAGATCTTAGAGTTAAATTGTTTCATGTTTTCTAACGGTTCATAAAATAAAATTTATTATGTTTAAAATTGTAGTATAAACCAACTATAATCAATGACATTAGATATTTTGCTTACTTATGAAATTAAGCTATTATTCATACTTACATTCACATAATACCTTTAGTTGCCAAGCTCTAAATTTGTTTCATAGCACTAATATATATTTCAATATTACTGTGCTATAAATGCATCATATAGTATTGTTCTATCTATATAGCATTATATATTATATTATATTATATTATATTATATTATATTATATTATTATATTATATTATATTATATTATATTATATTATACTCTACATGTGTATGTATGACAAACATATCAATATTAGCAACTACTCGGGATCCCTGGGTGGCTCAGCGGTTTAGCGCCTGCCTTCCGCCCAGGGCGCATTCCTGGGGTCCTGGGATCGAGTCCCGCGTCGGGCTCCCGGTATGGAGCCTGCTTCTCCCTCTGCCTGTGTCTCTGCCTCTCTCTCTCTCTCTCTAAATCTATCATGAATAAATAAATAAAAATCTTAAAAAAAATATTAGCAACTACTATTTAGTTATTTAGTAGTAATTAGAGTAAACATTTTCCTTCAAACTTGGTCGATTTTAAGAAAACGACTCAGAAAACAAGAAAATTACTCATGATAAATGGTGAGATAGGACAGCTGCTATATTAAATATTTCTTACCCTTTACACTAATACTTCGTGTATAAAGTTACTTTTCCTTTAGAATGAATAACCTGCCAGAAGTTGTTCTATACATGAAACACAACTTTCCTGTTCCTCTAGATTGCTTGAGATCAGCCAATATGGTTCATAAAATGCACATCATTTGGAAATTTCTGTTTGAGACATTCCTAGCCATTCCTTCAAGAAGCAGCAGCTAGCATTTGATTAGATTTAACTGTACAAAAATTTAAAGATCATTAAATGGAAAAATTGTGGCCTAATCAGGAAATTATATATATTTTGGTTATATTTATCCTGACACAAATATTGCCTCTTTTCAACTTCAAATAAACTTTTAAAAATTGACTTATATATAATATCTTTTTCTCTAAGCTTTTTTTTTTAGATCAACAGTCTTAACTGTTACACTGATTAAGACAATAAATAGTTCAGGAAGTCTCTGGGTACTTAAATAATGACAGTTTTGTTTCTGTCACCAATTTTATCCTTGTAAAAATCTGTTCTTTCTTCCATTAATGAGCTCATCCAATTTCCAGCTAAACCCCTCTTTTCTTTTCTCTAACCAGTTTGATTTAAAAGTAACAGATTCCTCAGCTGCCAAATATTAAAAGAATGAAACCAGATATTTAAATCCCTGTGACATATATTTGACTTGTTTGGGGATATCAGAAATATTTGTTACCCCAGTTTTCTTTCTTTGAAAAACCAGATAGGATAAACTGCATGTCTAAAATACAAATTCTTATATTTCTGTGAAAATGCAGCTGTAGATGTCATCATGAGTAGGGACTTTTATAGTGTCATAAAAATTCAGTGTCACTATAAATTTATGCTGCTGAAAATGTCGACATTTATGGCAACTTCTACAAGGACATATTTTAAAATGATACTAAAACTTGATGCAGCAACTTTTATTTAGTTAAAAAGTAAGATTATAGAACAAAAACATTTACTCTAATTTTTGAACCTATCAATATGGATGATTAATTTTTAAAATTTTCAAATCATATCATGGTTTGATGGGTACTTAAAAATCAAAGCACTCAAAATTAAAAAGCATGAAAGCATGTTCATGTATTATTCAAATTAACAGTTAATTGCTGCATATAATTAATATTCATTTACAATGCATTTAGTACAGACTTTTGATACCTGATAAAATTATTAATGATGCAAGCATACGATGATGCTTATTTAAGAATTATAGATAATCATAGATTTATATCTGCAATCTATTTTCCCTCATTTTGTATCCCAGGGCAAGCACAGTGACTATCTTGATTAATAAATTTTTAAAAATCATTTAAAAAATCACAAAAGGATTGTCCGAATCGACCAATTCATGAGGAAGAATTTTCACCTTTTTAGCCATAGAAGTTCCTTTGCAATGAGGAAGGGTAGCCTCATTAAATGATCTAATTTGGGCAACTGCAGAAAAAAAAAAGAGAAATTTCACCTTTAAACGCAATTCTAAATCAGAAAAGCTGCTGTGGACTTAGTAGGCAGATTTTGACCGTGCTAGTGGTTAGGTGGGAAACTTTGGCAACGACTAACACACACCAGCCTTACCCAGTAAAAAATCCTATCTTCAGAATTAGGGATGCAGAAAGCTCTAGTTCAATCCTCGGAGACAGGCCCTCTTTGGCTCAGACATCATGTTACAGTTTCTACGTATGTGCTATGTAAGCATTTTCTGAGGTCAAATGCTCACATTTACCTAAGTATGGTATCTGAGTAATTTTATTTTTCCAAAGTTTCTATCCTGAAAATGTGCTTTTGTGAAGTATTTGTGAAGTATAAGTGATACTGGTTAGGATGCCTGGGTCACAAACTGATACAATACTATAAATGTTACCAGTATATTTTTATATGACTTGCTAGCAAGTCTATACTTGGATTTGGTGAAGTTACCAACCTGGAACTATTACTGGAGTAGAAAAACAAAAACAAAAACAAAACAAAACAAAACAAAAACAAAATTAAACCTCCAATAAAAGCCTGCTTTCTCTAACCAAAGGACTAGAAAAGGGGCAACCTAGCAAGACAGAACACTTTTAAACAGTAATTACCCTGTTCTTGCCACAGAGGGGGGGAAATGTAGGTAATGCCAGAGAAGATCTAGTTAGAAGCCAAGACATTTATCTCTACTGAGTGGTTACAAAGTCCTCTTTTCTACCCATAGTATCAGTGGAGATCACGCGAGAAGCCTCCACCCCCGCTCACAGTCATGGGGCATCCTTCCTCTGCTCTTCACAAGGTGTCAGAAAAGTCCTAGTGAAGAGTGAGAATTGAAAATGGGTGTCAGACAAGAACTTGTACCCAAAGATTTAGAGCAGCACTATTCACAATAACAAAAAAATGGAAACAACCCAAATGCCCAACAATGAATGAATGGAGACACAGAATGTAACATAGTCATACAATAACATACTATTTAGCCATAAAGAAGAATCAAGCACTGATACATGCTATGACATTCATAAACCCTAAAAACATCACCCTAACCAAAAGAAGCCAGACAAAATATTCACATACAGTTTGATTCCATTTATATTAAGTGTTCAGAATAGAAAAATCTGAAAGTCAGAAAGCAAATCAACGGTTGGCAGCAGCTATAGAGAGGGAAGAATGATGACAGATTTCCTAATGGGCATGGGATTTCCCTTTGAGGTGATAAAAATATTTTGGAATTATGTAGATGTGATGACGGCACAACATTGTGAACCTCCTAGATGGCACTGAGTCATACACTTTAAAATGACTTAAATGATAAATTTTATATTATATCTATTTTATCACAATAAAACTGTACATTTAAGCCCTAATAGTCATTAATTACATTCAATTTAAATGATCTGAATACAATTAATAGACAGAAACTGACAGAACAGATCAAAAAGTGTGACCCAACTATGTGCTATTTATAAATAAATCAAATATAATGATATGAGCAATCTGAAAGTAAAAGGATGAAATTATATACTATATATATAGTTTATATATGTACTATATGTACTATATAGTTGTATATATACTATATATAGTTTATATGTACTGTATATACTATATACTACAGATATACTATATATGTTCACATATATAATGCAAATAATTTCATATATATATAATGCAAACATTATTTGAAAGAAAACAGTAATGAAAAGAAAAAAATTAGGGATGCTTGGGTGGCTCAGTGTTTGAGCATCTGCCTTTGGTTCAGGGTGTGATCCTGGGGTCCTGGGATTGAGATCCGCATCAGGCTCCCTGTGGGGATCCTGCTTCTCCCTCTGCCTATGTCTCTGCCTCTCTCTGTGTGCCTGTCATGAATGGATAAGAAAAACTCTTAAAAAAATAAAAAGAAAAGAAAAAATAAAGCAGTAATAGCTATATTAATATCAAATAAAGATACTTCAAGACAAAATTATCAGAGACCAAGAGGAATAATATTTAATGATACCAGCCCTATTTGTTGAAAAGGCTATATTTTCTCATGGAATCACCTTGGCACCACTGTAGAACAACCAATAAAAAATTGTAAGGGTTTATTCTTTGGACTCTCATTTCTGATCCATTGGTCTATATGTCTCTCATTATCCTAGTACAACAGGCAATTGTAGAGATATGTTTTTCCATTCACCTTTTGCTGGATATTTAAACTGTTTCTATTTTGGGGGCACTTGGATGGCTCAGTCAATAAAATGTCTGACTCGGTTTCAGCTCAGGTCATGATCTCAGGGTTGTGGGATCAAGCCCTACATCAGGCTCTATGCTCAGCAAGGAGTCTCCTTGGGATTCTCTCTCTCCTTCTCCCTCTGTTCTTCACTCCACTCACTCTCTCTCTCTAACACTTATTTATTATATTTATTTTTATATTTATATAATTATATTTATATAATAATCTATTATATGTTATATATTTAATATGCTTATACTTACATTTAATCTACATTTATTTATAATAAATATATAGATATAAAATATTAATAAATAGAATATATTTATTATATATTTATTATTTTTTATAAAAATAAAATAAATTGTCTCTACTTTTTGGCTATGGCAAATAATGATGCTGTGAACATTCATATACAAGTCTTAGTGTGGGTATAAGCATTTATTTCTCTTGTGTAAAGACCTGGGAGTGAAATTGCTGAGTCATATGGTTACTATATTTAGTCCTCTAAGGTACTATCAGACTACCATCCAAAGTGTCTATGCCATTTTATATTCCCATCAACAATGTATGAGGGTTTTGGTTTCTCCTTGTCTTTGCCAGCAATTGTTACTACGTTTTTCAATATAGCCAGTCTACTGGATAAAAAGATGTGTCTCATAGTGATGTTATTTTTCATTTCCTTAATGACTACTTGAGCATTTGTTATGTGTTTATTAGCCATTGTGTATCTTCTTTGGTTAAATGGTCATTCAAATCATTAGCTCATTAAAAAAAAATGTGTTTGCCTTCTATTTTGTTCCTTATATCTTCTACATGGAAGTCCTTTATCACATATAAAGATTTGTGGATATATTCTCAAAGATTGTAGCTTGTGTTTTGCTTTTATATGTTGTCTTTTGAAGCATTCAGGTTTTAATTTTGATTAAGTATAAATCATCATTGTTTTTCTCTTTCATGCATCTTGGTTTTCTTTTCTTTTTTTTTTTTTTAAGAGAAAGACAGAGAGAGAGAGAGAGGTGCAGAGACATAGCAGAGGGAAAAGCAGGCTCCCACTGGGGAGCCTGATGCATGACTCAATCCTACAACCAGGGATCACACCCTGAGCCAAAGGCAGATGCTCAACCGCTGAGCCACCCAGGCGTCCTGAATTGATTGTTTTTCTATTATACCTAATAACTTTGCCTGACCCAAGATCATGAAGATATCCTAAATTTTATGCTAAAAGTTGAATAATTTTAGGTTTTTACATTTAGATCTATGAGTTAATCTTTATAAGTGCTGTAAATTAATAACATAAATTCATACTTTTGCATATATTTATCCAAATGTACAAGCACTATTTGTTGAAAAGATTGTCTTTTCCCATGGAGTCATCTTGGTATCCTTGTAAAATACCAACCAATCATAAACGTAAGGGTTTATTTTATTACACTGAGACCTTTGATTCTGTTTCATTGGCCATTTGTCTATCATTACCTTTGTACCACATTGTCTTGATTACTGTAGCTCTATAAAATATTTGAAATCAGGATGTATAGTCCTCCAAATTTTGTCTTATTGGCAATTGATTTGGCTATTTTAGATACTTTGGCATGTCCAAATAAGTTTTAGAATTATCTTACCAATTTCTGTCAATGGGCCTGCTGGAATTATGATAGAGATTGCATTGGGAATCTATAAATCAATTTGAGAGAAATTATCATCTTATAAATATTGAGTCTTCTAATCCATAAAATGTGTTATCTCTCCTTTTGTTTAAATGTTCTTTGATATCCTTCAATAATATACGGAGCTGTCGGTGTATAAATATTGAACTTATTTGTTAAGTTCAGTGCTTTGTTAAATTTAATATGATATTCCTAAATATTTCATTTTTTGTCATTCTGAAAGAGTATTATTTTCTTAACTTCATTTTCATAGAGCCCATTGGTAGTATACAGAAGTGCAATTGATTTTTATTTATTGATCTTGCATCTTACTACACTGATGAACTAGTTTATTAGTTATAGTAGTTGTGCATATCTTTTTTCTACATAGAGAATCATATAGTGAATAGATGCAGATTTTATTCTTTCATTCCATCATGGATTTCTTTTATTTCCTTTTCTTTTTAGACTATAGTGACTTGAGCATCCAGTACAATGGTAAAGAGAAGAGATTCATTTACTTTTCCATCTTAGAGGTAAAGATCACCTCTGTATGATGCTAGCTATAGGTTTTAAGAGACTCTTGACTTGAAAAAAATTCTCCTTTCTTAATTTATTGTTAATCTTTTAGCATAAATGAGTCTGGATTTGTCAAATCCTTTTTCTACATCTACTATAAAAGAAATAAATTATTAAGAATCTGGGAACTTTTGGGGCGCGTTGGTGGCTCAGTTGTTTGAGCATCTGGCTCTTTCAGCTCAGGTCATGATCTCAGGGTGGCCCGATAGAGCCACATGTTGAGCTCTACACTGGGTGTGGAGCCTGCTTAAGATTCTGTCTCTCTCTCTCTCTCTCTCTCTTCTTCTTCCTCTCCCCCCTCACTCTCTCAAATAAATAAATCTTTTAAAGAAATCTAGAAACTTTCTGTATACACAAGAGATTTATTGGTGAAGAATTATAAAAAGTTTGGGAATTAATTTGAAAAATTAAAGCCATATGTTTGCATGATTTGGTTAGGCATTGATTCTAAGTTTCCAGTCTTATCAGAAAAGATAGAAGAGTTTTTTTATCCTTCTTATTACATTTATATTTGTATTAGGATTCCTAGGATTACTTAAAATTAAAGCCCAAACCAGTGATTTATTAATAAAAAGTCATAGTTCTCTCCAACTATGCTAACAATGAGTGGAATCATTTTTATGTCATTTCTTACGATGCCAGATAGACATTGAGGAACTTATTTATAGCATGATGATTTAAAAATGTTTAGTTTCTATTTAAAAATTCTAGAATATAGCAGTATTATCTTAATTGTATTCATCCATATAGCTATGATTTTATGATAATACTGGATTTCTATGTATGATAGTGACCTTTTTTGTTTTTAAAGAAGTGTATTGGCATAATTGTGAATAGCTGTGAATAAAAAATGAGTGAAAAAGGTACTTTTTGTAAGGGAGTTGGTGATGGATATGGGAAAATTTTTGACGATGATACAACAAGAAATCTAGTATTGGGAAGCAATGTCTTAGTGTAAAAAATGAATGGTGATGGTAGTCTTAAAGATTAATAACTAATAGTAAGTTTCAATGATATTGAGGAAATACAGGATAAAAAATTGATGAGTCTAAATGAAACTAGGGTAAGTTTAAAGAATAGTATAAAGATAAAGGCTAATTCACACACAGAGATACACTAAATGAAAGCATATTATTCTTTAATTAATAATATAACTTGGATATTTTTCTGTGTCCAATATATAAAACTGGGTCTTTGTTTCCCCCTTTACACTTCAGAGGCAGATTGTTGAGTTAATTACATCTTTAGTTCATGGCATGATAACTTCATCAGTTTTCAAGCCTTTTGCATTTTTAAATATTTTCCCTATATCTTCAGTTTCACAGAATCACTAACACTCCCCAAATAACATTTATTCTAATATATTTTAAATATACACTTGGATATGTATATGTATATAAAGTGAAATAAATAGCTTTATGTTTTAGATGTATTTGTGCTTGTTTAGTTTACAAAATTGTATTTGTTGTAGGTCTTATGCTACCTAGTTTCTTTTTCATGCAAAAACTGAGTTTTTAAGATCAACTCTTAGCACTTCTAAATGCTTTGTCATATTTCCCTTTTTCTCAAAAAGCTGAAATATGGTTAAGGTCTTTGCACAAGTCATAGTCTCCACCTTCAATCAGTTTTCCCTTAAAGATGCTAGAGAACATAAAGACGCTGAAGTAGTGTCTCAATGCCATTTAACTAATTAACTATAAATTACTCTGAAAATTATGCACTTTAAAATTCTAAGTTTTAATACAAAATTGATCCAAACATTGTCTGTCCTACTTAGGTAATGTGAATGAATTTCTTTGATAATATCAGTTCCTATATAATTTACCAATGAAAATTATACTTTTTAATTGAATACCTTTGTTATGTACTTGGACTTGGAAGACTTCTGGTGCAAGTGCAGAAACATTTCTGAGGGCAGCCCAGGTGGCTCAGTGGTTTAGTGCCACCTTCAGCCCAGGGCCTGATCCTGGAGACCCACCCAGGATCAAGTCCCACATCAGGCTCCCTGAATGAGCCTGCTTCTCCCTCTGCTTGTGTCTCTGCCTCTCTCTCTCTTACTCTCTCTCTGTCTCTCATGAATAAATAAATAAAATCTTAAAAAAAAAAAAAAACATTTCTGAGTGCCTGTCTCCATGTGCTATTTTTTTCTTTGAAGTCAATTAGTTTATAAAAACCACAGTGTCTTAGTGCAAATTGTATTTGCATTCAAGAAAAATATTCAATGCACATAATTTAAAATGGTGTTTTAAAACAATTAAAGTAATAACATAAAGGCCAGTGTAGCCAGTAAACTTTTTCTTATAGTCTATTTTCTTATTTATACACACTTGTATATTACTTATTTGACAATTTAGCATAGAAAGCCTGTTTGGATTTTTATTATCATTACTAGATTTTTATTAACTTGACTTTTATTAATGCTTCATATAAGAAAATTATTTACATAGTATAACTTTTTTTTGTTTCTTACTTAGTCACTGCCTTGAGTCTAGACTTTAGAGCATAAGTCACACTCTAAGCCTACTTCAACTTGGTCTAGTGCATTGATCCCCCTTCAAATGTTCATACTGGGAGAGCCATCTAACCTCTCTATGTGCTAATTTTCCTATTTAGAAAATATGGGCAGCAATAATATGCTCTTCAGAAGACTTCAAAGAGGTTATAACAATGTCCAAGACATAGTATGAGCATAGCAAAGTAATAATTATTGTATTAAATGATGAAAAGTATCTAAACAAGCACTTAAAATATGCAAATAAGCCAACACTATGTTTATTTTTCTTTATCATTTTACATTGAATAGGAGAGAGTATGATCAACGAAGACTAGAACCTCTCCCAATTTAACTTCTACCTCACTGACATTTAAAACCTCTGCATTCATCTAATTCCTAGTTTCTTACTGGAACTTTTAACCACTTTGGATTTTTCTTTTTAAAGCATATATAGGAGCTCTTTCCATTACTTTTAAATTCTAAACTATTTTCCATTCATTATATAACCTAAAGATTTATGTTACTGTGTGTTAAATAACAAGATTAAGAATGGTCACTTGAAGTTATCCCAGATACAGAAATAATAAATCTAAATATTACAGTTATGATTTATAATTAATACCCCACCACTGTAACTTCTATTTTTCATTAACATTTTACCCTTTATTTGTAAACTGGACATTCCTCTGATAAGAATATTATTCCAGATTTAATAGGGGATGAAATTTGTAAAGAAACTTGATATGCCAAAGAACAAATTACACTAATATGTGTCCACAACGTCATGTAGACCAGACATAAAAGCCTACAACCTCTGCTGTTTCTGTTAAATGCAAGAGGCTGTGACCATATGTGTAATTATGTAGGATTGCCTCAGAAACATTCCCTAACATCAATATGAGTGACAGTCTGCAACACTTATCTCAAAGCTGTCATTACCTGAAAGAGGCATTTTTCTCATCAGAACCTGGTAGCTACATATAACAGGAGTTTCCAAGCAAAGATTTTTATATCTGTTAAAATTATTTAAAACATTTTAACAGAATTTCTAATGCATGTACTTAATTGACCACAGTTATGTCACCCCATGCCTAGGACTCAAATGAGTCAAACTGTGTTACTGGAATTGAACAGAAATTCAAAAAGCCTATATATTCTCTCTTTTTCTTCTGGTAGTTCATTGGTTCTACTTCTAGCTATGGTTGGCGACCTGTTCCACACCAATCTTCCCATAGCATTTCCACTGAGAATAATAAAATTTACTAAATTAAATGTGTGTATATGTATACATATGATTATATATTATCTATATTTACACTATAATTATATATGCAATATATTATATAAAATATATGCTACATTATATATATATTTGCAAATATACTGATATAGTGCAAATAAGTGTATATGCAAATATGTATGTATGTGCATATGTATGTATGTTTGAGATTTACATATATATATTTAAAGGCATCAGAGAGAGCTATCTGGGTGGCAACGACTGCAGGCCAAGATAAAATTATAGAAATAAAGGAAGAAGCCCAATAGAGAGCCATACATTGGCACCACAATTTCTGTAATGGTTTGTTTTTTCTATTTTTTGTGGGTTTTTGTTTTTGTTTTTGCTGATTTCAAATTTGTAGTCAAGAGATTGAGAAGAAAAAAAAAAGAGAGATTGAGAAGATTTTGACAGTTTCATGAGGATAGAGATACAAAAATTGGAGTCCAGGATTCACCAAGGAGTGAGGTCCTGATGAAGTCTATGGACTTGAGGATGGGATTCTGAGGGGTTACCTTGAATGAACAAGATAAACAGGGCTTAGACTTGTCCTTGCAAGGACTAAAGCCAGTTTTCATATCAGCTCAATATCCGACTAAGTAAAGGTGATATGCTTCCAATTTAGCCTAATGCCAAAATTAAAACTTGATCTGTCAAAGAAGATAGTATAATCCAGAGCTTTATATTTTCCCTAAATATTTTCATTCTCAAAGGCCACCATTCAATTAAAAAATCAACCAGGTGTATACAAAACTAAGAGTAAAAAAAAAACAACAGATCAAAGACTTTTTTTTTAAAGACTTTTAAGTAAAAATGTGCTTACTGTGTTCAGTACAATGCAGAAGTTTTGCAAATAATTCAAAACCATAAAAAATGGAAATTTTATGAAAAATACAATAACTAAAATTCAGAACTCTGTGAATAGGTTTAATAGCCATTAAAGACAATGGAAGAGAGAATTAGAACAAAATATTCAGTTTGAAGCATGAAGGGATAAAAGAATGTATAATACAAAAAAGAATGCAAAAGACATACTTTGTGAAGAGATCTAAAATCATATATGTCAGAAGGAAAGTAAAGAGAAAAACATAAGAATAAAGAGATAAGGCCCCAAATTTTGCAAAATTATGAGATACATCAAACACAGATTCATGAAACTCTAAGAACCCGCAGAACACCACATGAAGGCACCAAATACAAAACTAGTATTTAAAAAGCAGCATAGTGGTGTGCCTGGGTGGCTCAGTAGGTTCAGTGTCCACCTTCGGCTCAAGTCATGATCCCAGAGTCCTGGATGGAACCCCACCTTGGCCTCTGCTCAGCAGGGAGCCTGCTTCTCCCTCTTCCTCTACCTGCTTCTCCATCTGCTTCTGCTCTCTCTCTGTTAAATAAATAAATAAATAAATAAATAAATAAATAAATAAATAAATAAAATAAATAAATATTTAAAAAAACAAACAAATGAATAGTGGCATAGAGATGATTTTGAAAGCAGTCAAGGAAAAGGGAGTCTATTAGCTTTCTATTAGCAACAATAATAATAGCTGAGTTCTCAAAAGATACAATTAAACCAAAGAACACCAGAATTCTGTCTGAAAAATGCTAGGGAAAACAAATGCCAGTGTATAATTCTGTACCAAACAAAATGTTCTTGACAATGAAGGAAAAAATAAATATGTTTCCAGGGAAAAAAATATGTTATTTAGGGCATTTCCCCCCCACACACCTTGCCTGGCTAAAATATGCTGCATATTAAATACAGATCAAAACTAGCATATGTGTTTCTGGTGGTCAAAAAATATAAAAATAGTTATTCACTGGAAAACTGAAAAAAAAAAAGCTCTAATTTTCAAGCTTGAAGCATATCACAGAACAGGGCTATCAAACATATGCTATGGTTGAGTCTGCATCCTCTAAGTCTCTGATTCAGCATTAAATATTTTCCCTCTCTACCCATCTAGGGCCTACTATTTCAGATTAAAGTTCCATTAGTAAAGGATCAGTTGCATTTTTCTCCAGTTCTCCACCCTCGTCCTTATATAACCATATTCTGCTTTGCTAGCTAGTTTGGAATACTTAAAGGATGAGAGGGGGGAAAAAAAGGAAAAACGGTAAGAGCAAAGTAAAAGTTGTCTTACTTGGATGGTGCCCTGTAAGCGGTCTGTTTCTCTGAACCTGGCAGAAGTTTAAATCTGATTCTTCTTTTGCAAAGATTCTCTTATAGGTTCTCTAAGATTTGGTGATACCCTGTCCTCTGATGATCCCTTTTGCAAGATGATTCCTTTATCATCCCCTAGGATTTCTCTTCCAGTGTTTTCTAAGTATTTCTGTCCTCTGAGTAGTCTTTTTAAAATGAATCCAAGATGATTCTTAATCAACACTCCCTTTCATGTGGCCCACATCTGGTGCCTGGGAATAGTTGCATCCTTATTCCAGCAAATTAAGAGTGTAGTTCCATACTACTGTACAGGTAATCTCTTGACTCCACCACTATCAGAGATAATCTCTTGTTTCTAAATTTCTCAGGCAAGCGGCAGACCCTAGTATACCATGTGTTCTAAACACAGGGTAGGATACTTCCTGGAAGCATCACATTCCATCAGCCTGGGTGAAAGTTTCTCACAGATCACTTTTCTTAAAGGATATCCTCCTCACACACAAACACAAAATTATTTTTTGTCTATATTCTGACCCCTTTTTTAGTCCTTAATATGGCTGAGTGTTTCAAGTGTTGTGAAATTTCATGTGAAAATTGGAAAATGTATATTTTACTACTCAGTTGAGAACTTAACTGTCTTGTTTCCATGTCTATGGATTTCCATGTCCTATTTTCATTGGCTTTTTCTCTATATTTTTGAATGGTTGAATGAAAACGTATTTTAATTTTGAAACAAGAGTTTCTGAACACTTGCTTTCTATATTAAATGTAAATAATTTAGTATATTTAAATTCTTCCACCATGCAATATAATCAAAACAAATACATTTAACTACAGGAAGATGCTTATTTTAAGACTTAGGAGACAGAGATTTATGGTTTTTAACTTCACTTAAGTCCAAAATAAATAGTATTCCTATTTCAAATTAAGAGTCAAGAAATAGTGATTTTCACTATTTTCACTATTTTCACTGGAAAGAAAAATAGAGTCCCAGGTCCCATCAATGATCACAGAAAATTCGTCAGAGAATTTACTTGAGAGACAAAGGAAGAAGAAGTTGGCAAAGTAAAATAGTCCAGATAGGTATCCCAAGTTGTGATGCTTACCCAAAGTAAGGCTATTTGGAATTTTGTCTATCATTACTGTCAAGTAATTGTGACATAGCTTCTCCAGTAAAGTGTAGCTTTGAGTACAGTAAACCTATTTTACACATCAGTGCGTTAAAGAGCATACCTCTATAAAATATGATCATCATGGTTGTCATCATATCAGTGAAAAAAATGTGGAGAAAGCCATAAAGGAAAGTTTACTGAGCATATCATAAGGGGGAAAGGGGAAAACCTTTCATAAACTGAAGGCATATACTAGAGCAACAAATTCAAGCCTTACCTTGTGATCATTTCATGAACTCACCTTACACAATTCTGTTCACACCAACCAACTTGAAGGAAACAAATGAACCTCATAAGAATTCCTTGCAATTTTGAGGTGTATCTACTAACATTCATAACTGTAAGAGTTTTGTAATCTGGGTAATCCTGAGTGGCTGATAAAATAATGATCTATACATTTCTTGCATTTACTCTTAAAAGCTAGAAATTGAGTGTCCCTACAGTATATACCCACTGAAGTTTGTACTTTTAGAATATGATTCCCTTTTCTTCTGAATCCTCTACTTCCACCAACATTTCTCTGAAGGAGTGAGAGGTATATGAAACATTTGACATTAAGAAGGTTCCCTTGTAATTTTCAGGTCATATACATTGTCTTCAGTGTGTATTATGAATTTATTTCAAATGGGTAAAGGTACTTTGCATAATGACACAAAGCTTTTAAACCAGATGGTCTTGTGTATAAGGCATTGTTCTATTTTTTGAAAGCTTAGCTCTGTCTTAGTTACACAAAATGCAAGATTTAGAAGCATGTAAACCAATAATAGTTATTCAATCTAAGCTGTAATGGTAGCTTACTATGGGCACTGGAGGTTGAGATGGGATATTGTATTTGCATATATACAGTATATGGAAAACTGTTCTACCATTTTATGGAGCAGCAATCATATTTAGTTTAATGTCTTTTAAGTCCCATAAAAAGATATTAGGAAATTTTGCTATTTGGATGGTGAGCAATCAAAGCTGTGGTGTTAACTCATCATAACACTACTAGTTTGACTCTTCAGGCTTCATTAAATAGGGGATATAAATATGCCAGATCAACCCAATGAAATTAGAAAGCTCCTATTTCAGGGTTTAAAGTAGGCTGAATGAGCTTGGTACCTTTTTTATATTTGTGATTAGACACTGCACTTGCTTACCTTGTGATTGCATGACCATTTCAACAAGAATCAAGATTAACATATATCAGTAATACTCAACTTTATACTATGACTCTTTTGAGGATATTGTAAAATAGGGATGTCCCAAATTTTTTCCTTCACCAATCTCGTCATCCTTTTTTTCTTGTGCACCTAACACAAGCCCAAAATGAACTGTTCTGTGCCTACTCAAGTAATAATATTTCAGAGCTACACTATGGCAACACTGTGGGGAATTTCAAAACAGCCTAGAAATAATACTAGAACAAATCATCTAATTCTCATTATCTATATTTTGCTGACTGAATATTTGGAATTTTTAAGTTCTGTCTCTTCCACCTCTCTTGGAACTTGCTAAATTGGTTTCAAAATGAGGAATCGTGGTCAACAACAAAAATCAAAATATTTAAATGATTTAAAGTCCAGAAACAAAGTAAATTGTCTTTTATAATTTTTAATGGACTTAAATAACATGTAAAATGCTGGGAACAATAATGTTACCTAAATGGACTATATTTCTATTGTATTCTGGAGACTATATATAATTTTTAATTTTCTATATCTACTTATGATAGGGAAAATCAAAACTAACTTTGGAATTATAATTCTTCCTTATTTAAAAAATTTTTTTCCTCTATATATAGTGAATTGAGAGTGTTGTCTTACCTTGTCCTAACAGAGAAGTTTCTCAACGCCAACCGTATGACTTACACATGACCCTTGTGTATTTAAAACTAAAAGCATTAGGACTTCCTGTTTGTCATAGGCATATGTGGAACAATTTGAAGGAGATAGGTGAACATGAAAGGCAAATCCTTATTCATTGCTGAGGACATGGAATGGTATATATGTTGTCCCTGCATCCAAAATTTAAATCTACGCATAAAAAAGGTAAACATAAATGCAAATAAGCTTATAGTTGCAATACCATATATTATCTCACATTAACATTTACTGCTATAATTTTTATTAAGATGTTCAATTTTAAGTTAAAGTATCTTGGCAGCCTAGCCTAGAAACCTATTCAAAATTTATAAAATCATTCAATGAAAAAAGTGTACTCTAAGTAATAAATTTATAAATGTCCATTTAAGATGATTCATTTACAGATTGGTGATATTCTGAAACTGATTCAACAAATGGGCATTGTAATCTTGAGTGATCTCAGTGAATTGTTTTTATACCCTTACAATATTTCCAGTCATTTACGAGTCCACTGACAAGGTATATGCTAAGGGTATTGATCAATGTCATTGAACAATAGCTAATCGGTAGATTTTTAAAAAAATATTCCTGGTTCTCTACAAATATTTTGAGCTCGTTTCAAATTAACTATAAGAATATGGACACTAAGTTAAAAAAACCTTAAACTTCCTACTTGCTTTGTATAAAACTAATAATTAAAATTTATGAATAAAAATGCAGGTTAATTTAATTCACTGAAAAATTTTAATAATTCATGTATTATTTTAAATTGTGATATAAATTTCTCAGAATCAAAAATTCACTTTGAGCTTGCATGTTTTAGATTAAGATTTGCTTTCTAATTGCTGCTTCATTTTTTCAATTAAAACATTTCAGTATAAATGATTCAAAGTTGTATACAGTTATTGAGAACTGAAAATAGACAATTATACTACTATAATTTAACATCAAGTTGGACTTTTTACCAGAAGTAATCTGGTAAAAAGATATTTTATTGATTTCCTATAAGATAAATATAGGTAAGTATAGCTAAAGAATATTGTCACCTCTTTATTCATTATATAGGGAGTTCAAAACCAGATATTGGTGGAAAATAGGTCTCACCCTTATTTGCTTACTAGGTAACATTGTTAGTAGACTCTTTTCACAGCTCAGATCCATTATGTCCTGGAATGTCAATTGAAAGTTGTTTGCTTGGTTTCCAGTAGAGAGTTACTTATTGTGTATCTGTCTGCACTATTCTCATTGTGAGTGACAATCACAGACTATTCTGCTGAATATCACCCCTGTCATTGTTGGCGTTTGCTACTTGACGATTTTGTCTTTTTTTCACCTTACTCTTTACAAGTGGTTAGAAAAATGGAGTAATTCATCAGAAGAAATACAAAGTTAACTCAGCTTTCAAAACTCTGCCTGCTGTCATTTTCTATAGTTAAGATTTTTACCTGAAGCATTGAATGTCTCACCCTGACATCAGACTGTGGTAATTAATCATTAAATAGTGATTGAGGCGGTGGACCCCAGAAAGTATCTCCATACACTAGCATATGCTGGAGCCAGCTGCAAGCTAGTGCTTAGAGAGAAGCAGCACAGAGGAGAACAGCGCCTGACAGTTCCCTGCTGTGAAGTCCAAGTACAGAGCGCTTCTCACTAAGGGCCAAAAGCAGAACGCTTGCTTGCGTTGACCTTCATTACCTGACACTGTTTAAAAAATAAAATGTCAGTGTTAATGTACTGGAAGTTTAGACATTTAATCACATTTTAATGAGTATACCAGTATTTTTCGAGCTATAACATTTATTATTTTTCTTAATTCTTTTTTCCCTTAACAACAACAAGTCACTTTAGTCACATATATCTGATCTTATAAAGAGAAAATTTTATATTGGCTACTCAATAGAAAACCAAATAAGACAAATCTAATGTATTTAATTTTTTTAAAAAATTAAGGAATAACTAGAGGGCAAAGTGCATGTTGTCTTCAAATATTTAAAGGGACTATTGTGTAGAAATAAAAGTAAATCTGTTGGCTCTTTCCCCACAGGTAATTAATAGAACTCATGAATGCAAGTTATTCAAAGATGTATTTGAAATGAACTTAAAGTAAAATTTCCTAACAGAATTATCTAATAATGCCACAGCCTCTGTCATGAAGCAGTGAGCTTCCAATCACATATGGGGACTCACAATTGATAGCAACTTAGTTAGGATGAGGTAGGAATCCCTAGAATGAGTGGGATGATCACATGATCCTGTCAAGAATTTCCAATTCAAATTTATAAGCTTGAATACAAATCAATAAAATATCTAAAGCAATACATACTAATACCCATCATTGCTTTAGATATTTTATTGATTTGTACAGTTTTAAGATATATCCAGAATAAAAAAATCATCCTCTCTTGCTTAGTGAATATAGAGGATAACAGCTGTTTGCAATAGAGATTTATTCTATTTGTTCTGAAATAAAAATAAAACTATTTTTGAATTAGATAAATTTGATATATTGTATTTATTCTTATAGTATACATATATAACTGACATTCGAGGTTTTCCTTTGAACACAATCCCAACAGAGATTGATTTATTGATTATCAAATTTACCCAATTTTTTAAAAGATTTTATTTATTCATGAGAGACAGAGACAGAGAGAGAGAGAGAGAGGCAGAGACACAGGTAGAGGGAGAAGCAGGCTCCACATAGGGAGCCCGATGTGGGACTCGATCCCCAGTCTCCAGGATCACGCCCTGGGCTGAAGGCAGCACTAAAATGTTGAGCCACCCAGGCTGCCCAAATTTACCAAATTTATACCTGGAGAAAACTTACTTTTTTTTTTTTCCTGGAGAAAACTTTCTAATTAAGTTGTTTTTTTTTTTGTTTTTGTTTTTTTTTTTGTAATTTGAGTAATATTTTTAAAAATAGAAATATAAATCCTAAGCTAGGAAAGGCTACAAAAGTGCATGATTCAGAACTTCTGTCTTTAGATATTATTATTTTATTCCTATTACACAAATGAAAAACCCACATATTAGAATGGCTAATTAACAATACCCAACATAATGGATAGAATGTCAAGATGTAGAACTGAATTTGACCATGACAAATTTCTCACAGACTATAGTTTGGGGATTTTCCTACTATTTTAGCTATTGTCATGTAGAGATTAGGCTTTACTCTTCTCAGATGAGAGCACATACGCAGATGAGGGATGAATTTAATAGATTAAAAAATAATAAAAAAGAAAGAAAGAATTTTATTATGTTAAATTAGAAAGAAAAATCGTGGTTTATTCCTTTCTGTTTCATGTAGAAATTGTTGGTTTTGTTTCTTTGTTTACTTCATATTATGCCAGAAATGTTTATAAAGTGAAAAAATAAATTAATATATTTTACAATTCTCTGTACATGAGCAGCAGTGTTTCTCCCATGGATGACATTACTTGACATTTATTGATTTTTTTTTTTTTTAGATTTATTTATTTTAGTGATAGACCACACACATACTACATGCGCAAGTTGGGGGAGTGGCAGAAGGAAAGAATTTCAAGCAGACTCTCTGCTGAACTTAGAGCCCTACATGGGGCTCAGTCTGAGGACTCATGAGATCACGCCCTGAGCTGAAACCAAGAGTCAAAGTCTTAACCAACTGAGCCACCCAGGAGCCCTAGTACTTTTCATTAGTGTGTGCATGCATTTGGTATATCATACTTATATGTGGGAGTGTAATCCTTTCAAGCAAGGACTGACAGATGGATTAAGCGAAGGGGATATTTGAAATTCTTTGAGTTGCTGAAATTTGGTGGTTTTCCTTTCCATTCAATGGAATGAAAACTCAATTCAAGGGAAGTTCACAAATGGAAATTATCTGATAAGATATAAACACAAGCTTTTCACCAATTAAAGGCTCTAGTCATGATAACTTTTATAAGTTTTTTTTCTTTTTATTAAGGATTTAAGTATATTAATTCACTATGCACGATTTAGGTCTCCCTCCTGTTTGAGATCCTAGTGCTGGGTGTCTCCTACTTGTGCTTTTTAAAATAACAGCTGCTTATTTGAGGATGAGGTTAGTTTAGTAGTTAGTTCCTCATGTCTGTCTTTATAACTTCTACCCCTCTCTGTGGGCAAGAATCTCCAGTTTCCTTGTGATTTTCCTCCACAATTCTATATTAATGCCCAACACCTAAGAACAACAACAAAATGGAGTATTCTAAAGACAGATTTCCTAGTACAAACTTGTCTTAAAATTTTTCTCAAATTGATCCAGATTTACATTTCATTTTTATGTATTTAATTTTAGATTACTTTTTTGGTCATAGAACCTTGAAATATGAATATTTTCTTGACAGCATATTGGAAAAAATCTCCTAAATTAGTGATAAGCACTAATATATATTTTTCATGAGGGATTCATGCTTTGTCAAGATTAAGAGTGGTAAAATTATTTGATTTAGGACTGAAACATCTGTATTATCTTGCCATTCTAAACACATTTTCCTTAAAGTTAGAGTTGTAGTAGCAATATTTATTTTCTTAGAATTGTTTGGTGGGTATTTTTTTGGGGGGGGGTTATTTATAACATACAGTTAAAAGTATACATGGATATAGAGGTAAAAAAAAAACAATTGTCAGAAGTTCTTTTCTTTTAGAAAATGCAGGTTGAATGAAATTGAGCTAATTTCAATTAAATTTGGAGGATCATTTATTAATTAGTGTTATAAATGAGGCAATATACGGAGGAGAAACACAGTTGGCATCTTGTTCCTATACTAACTCATTTGGCAAACTCTTGAAACATTTATAGAAAATGTACCTTTTACAAACATTGACTAACACACATGGCCTAAAGTGGGCTTATGCCACTAGTAGACAAGCACCAATACAAGCCCTTTGAGTGACATAAATTTAAGTAAATACCAATTTTTTTATTTCTAATGGAATGAAATCAAGCTACTTGAGAGATACTGTACATCTATCTAACTTGATTTCATGTGAAGAACAGCTTCTTGGAAAACACTGTATGTCTTTTGCAGTATAAATGTGAAGCAATCAAAATCACTTTTAATTAAAGCTCTTTTTCAGTTCACTAAGGAATACTGAGAGAATGCCAAACTATATTAATGTACTCCATTATGACTTTGACTATATTTTACAACTTGAAAAATTTTCATTTTTATGGTGCCATCAGCCTGCTACTTAATAGAAAATGTTTTATTGACATTTATGTTCTTTACCTAATGATGTGTATTTAAATGATGGCTGCCATCTTCATTAGAAGTGACTCTTGAAAGAGTAATAAGAGAATAAGGAAACCTGTCTCACTGTAATTGTAAAACTGAGAATATAACATTGGGCTAGATATTTTACCAATTTGGCTACAGGGCTTAATTAAAAATAACATGGAGCTCCAACATATGATTGTTTTTATTGTAATTTGTCATCTTTATACTATACATATTGTTTAAAACAAATGTACTAATGAATTATTCTAAATGTTATTTTTTTATCCAAACCTTTACTGCTGTCATTGGACATCAGAAAAATATCAAACTTGGAATAGCAGAATCCATAACAAAGATACATACACCAACATGCCCAGTGTTGATGAGCATAAACAAGTGGAGTTATTTAGACTCAACATTGATAGTCACAAAAATTCAGATCCTTCAAACAACTGGTTAATTGGAATTTTTATTTGCACTAATCAAGGTAGTAAGAAAGTTATTTATTCCAATCACCATTTTGTTCTGTGTCAACTTAGAATATGTGAATTTTTTTGCTCTTAAATATTATTCAGCACCACTTTGTTACATAAAAATTTGTTAGCAAAGTTTCCATTATCCAGAATAAAGAAACTGACAAATAAACATATTAAACATAATGAAAGATATTATATTATTCAAATTTTATGTCTAAATCTGGCAATATTGTATAGGCTAACCTATTTTCTAGTGAAAAATATTCTACTCTTTCACTGAAAATATTGACTTATGTATTTAAAATATACTGACAAGGAAACAAATAATATTTACTTCTAAAAACTGACCACACATATACTTTCATTTTATCTTATTGAAGAAATTTATTAGCTTTACCAGCAAAATTCCAAATTGGAATTTACATTATCTCTTCAAATACAATCATGATGTTATTTTTCTTTTCTAGACCATATATCTCCCTTAAATATAATGCCACTATTGCATTAATATATTGCTTTGTAATTATTTGTTTTCTTGTTTTTTTTGTTTGTTTGTTTGTTTTTTTGTTTTGTTTTTGTTTTTGTTTTTTGTTTTTTGGGGGTGTCAGTCAGCTTCAAGATGGCCTCAGTGGTCCTCACCTCCTGTGTAGCTCATTCCCTTATTGAATCATGGTAATTCTTGTGTGACAAAATGAATATAAAGTAAACGATAGCATTTGATTTCCTAGGCCAGTTCATAAAAGCCAAAGCAGCTTCTGTATTGTTTTCTTGAATTCCTTGCTATGGAAGAAACCAACTGTCATGAGGAAACATAAGCAGCCCAGTAGAGAAGTCTAAGTGGAGAGAAACCAAAGTTCCCAGACAGTAGCCATCACCAATTCTTCAGCCTTGGGAGTGGGCCTTGTTAGTTACCTTTGCCAACATCTGAGTGACCTTATGACTGCCCTCCATGTCAAAGCACTTAGTGAGGTCCACTCCTGATTTCTAAAGCACAGAAATCTTGACATATAATACATGAATATTGCTATTTTAAATCATCATATTTTTAGAGTTAAACAATTATAGATAACTAATGCAATGTCTTACTCCTTATAGTAAGTTTCTTGGATATATGATTATTTTTCTTCCATCTATGTAGCCATACTTAGCACAATGCTTGTCACAAAGGGGAAGCTCAATTCATGTTGGCTGATTTTAAATGAACAAATTTAAATATGATCCTTCTGTTGATGTCATTGTTTGAGAAGAGCTTAAACACATGAACAGCTATTATTCAAATATTATAAGAATGAAGAGCTCAACTTGGCCAAAAACACAATATATTATTTTAGACAAATATAATATTAAATAACTGGATGCAGCAGGGCAATTAATCTAGTCACTCTGAATAAACCTGGCTAATATCCCAGCAATCTAACTGGGATAGAAAGGTTTACTCAAAATTAGATATTTCCTAAGAGTCATCTCAAATCTTTAAATGGCCATAGAATTTAACTTTGTAATACCTATGCTTTAACTTCTTCAGGTTCAAACGTTTTCCTATATTCTATAACACAGTTGTGGATAGATCTCAGCTTTCCAGGCACAATAACAGAAACAAAACTATACCCACCCAGTCCAAGAAAGAAAAACAAACAAACAAACAAACAAAAATTCTGCTAAGATCACTTTAGTTCTGTCCAATGCAGTACTTGAAGATGCAAAATCAAATTCTAGGCTTTCACCTCAGAGCTAAGGCTCGAATTAATTCTGCCCAGCTGTCAACTCTTTGTCTGCATCATTATTAGATCCTCAGAAAACTGGACTGAATTAATTTCACTGGCCAACACCACCTCTTCATTAATTGTAGTTTTGAATATTTTATTGTCTTTTATTGAGAAACATTATAAGAATTAGTGATATGTAGAATATTTCTGTATTATAAATATTTTTGGATAGAGAAGTTTATTGAAGTATCTCAATTTATTAGAATTGACTATAGAGGGACTCCTGGGCAGCACAGTGATTGAGCATCTGCCTTAGGCTCAGGGTGTGCTCTTGGGGTCCTGGGATCAAGTCCCATGTCAGGGTCCCCATGGGGAGTCTGCTTCTACCTCTGCCTATGTCTTTGCCTCTTTCATGCATAAATAAATAAAATCTTTTAAAAAATTGTTAAAATAAACAGAATCGATTATAGAGATGGACAATTCATTATGGAACAAAGGAAAAACAAACAAAAGAATTTTGCTAGGTTTGGGATCCCTGGGTGGCTCAGTGGTTGAGCGTCTGCCTTCTGCTCAGGGTGTGATCTGGAGTCCCACATCAGACTCCCTACATGGAGCCTGCTTCTTCCTTTGTCTGTGTCTCTGCCTCTCTTTGTGTCTCTAATGAATAAATAAATAAAATCTTAAAAAAAAAAAAAAGAATTTTGTTAGGTTTAGGTAGAAACAAGATTTGAAAAAACAAACAAAAGAAAGAAAAAGAAAAAAAGAAAAAAAGACAAGTGAACCAGGACCAGGATTAGACTCAGCATCTGAACATTATTATAGGAACTTTTTGAAAAGCTTTTATTAGTAAACTAATGAAAAATAAAAGAGATTTAATACCAGAATACCTACTCTATCACATATCTTTTTATCAATTATTTAAATTACACAAAAAAATCATCTCTAATGTTGCTTGGCTCTCAAAAGATCATTTTGTTGTCTTTCTTAATGCTCATGTTATAAAATGATTTTCAATATCTTTAAAAAGAGATCCTTGCACTTCAGTGAACTCTAGTAACTTATGTCACTGTCCTGAGGCTCTAGCAAGAACAAGCCCAGATTAGATATAGACATAATCAATGGTGAAACATGGAACAACCTATTTGAGTCAACTTTACATAAATATGCCATTGATTTGCAGATTTACTAATTGCAGTTTCTCATCTTGAACATGTCTGAGGCCTTTTTTACAAATTAAATTTGGTCTGTTTGATACAATAATTTGATTATTTCAAGATCGATATAAATAGGAATAAAGTAATAAAGTAATGGTTTCTGTGAAGGAGCAATTTACTTAACATCTATACAGTAAGAAAGACCACAAGGGCAATGCTATAAAAGCAGAACAACTCACCCAATTCATCCTATTGACTATAAGTACCTGTGGTCATGGTAAGGCAGAGAATAAAAATAAAGAGAATATTATACCAAGAAATAATTAAATTTGAAAAAAAAAAGAAAAGCAGATTCAGAACATAATCCACATTCAGAATATTTCCTAACTCTCTAAAACCAGCTTTTAGCTTTGCTATTTTCAAAGATGCCATCATCTTCCTTGCCTTTTTTCAGCCATCATAAAGAATGATAAATTGTCTGAAAGGTGTTCTTTGAAATTAAATATACATGAAATCCTTTCTTTTGGTCTTTATTGTTCAGGTGACAATATACAAACTCACCAGTAAACAACTCAGCCAATTAAAGAATTAACTCATATCTCTGAAACGTTTTCCCAATCAAATTTGTTTTGATTTAAAAAGAATAATCTTTCCTGTTTGTAGTGTCTTATTCCTTGGAATAAATATATTCCTAAAGCCATGTGTGTGTGTGTATTTCCTTTCTCACTCACTGTTTTTATTTTTAGGAGTTTTTTCTGTTTCTCATTTTCTTGGTCGGGGATATAGCTGAAATGCATTACTTGATATCTTTGATGATTTCTTTGTGAAAGCTACAACTTGTCAGCTCTAATTAGCTTTGTCAGCTACCCTCAACTTCAATGCTATGTTTATTTATTTTATAATTATTGTGTTTATTTTTTTTATTTAGTATCTGTCATTTTCCTATTATAATGTCAAATACATGAGGCAAGAAGTCTTGTTCCAAAGCTTACCACAGTGTCACCCTCACAGTAGGTGTTTAAGAAATATTTGTGGAGTAAATGAATTCATTAATAGACAGTTAAGTTGACAAAAAAAAAATTTAAAATATATAGCAGTACAATGATTAATGGTAGAGTATTGGCAATACTAATAATTTTTAGGATGGCTGACATTGGTAGAAGCCATTGTGTACAATGTTTGATATTTACAATCTTACCTAACTGTTCATCAGAAACTCAGCTCATATCAAGACTACAAAGTTATTCTCAGGCACTAACCTAATTTTGGGTAGTCTCAGCCTGGAAGCATGTCCTGTTAGTCTTTTCATCTAATTTAAACCTTTCCCTAGGAAAAGGGAGTAGAAGTAACACATCAACAGTAAATGTAACTGATTGGGATGTCCTTGTTTTATTTATTTTCCAGGTTTATAGTAGATAATTATCAGATGAAAATTAGCATCTGATCTCATTTTTTTTTAAATGAAGAACTGAGGACTCAGAGGTCCGTAAAAGAACAAGTAGCCATACTGGCACTTGGACAAGCTCTTGTGTAATTTTAATGCTGCTTATAGTATTGAGTAATGGTTTTTTATTCAAACATGAGAGATATTAGAGATATCTGAGAACAATGGAAACTGAAAAGTGTACATATCTATTTTCATACAAACCATAGAGCTTTGAAAAAAATGAGAAATAGTGATTTGTTATGTATAGTGATATAAAGCCCTTTGGTACATTTGAGAGAAGACAGAAGCAAAAGACATATTAATGTCACAAAATAAAATGTAGTATATTATTTTAACACAATGAAAAAATTATTACATTTTAAAACGACATAAAAGTACAAATGAGATACTTTATTGAACTTATTACATTAAGGAATTATACACCCATTTCTAAGATGTATGTTTAATATGTCTTCATGTAGCCTTTTAAATATAACACAGTAAGATATGAATATTTTTGTTCACAGACTTTTGCAATATGGAGCCACATTAGAGTAAATGAAAAATATAATATATCCTGTCTTTTTTCTCCCGTCAATCTTAATCCTTGCTTTGTAGTATTTTTTAAGACAAGACTAACATAATTAATAATATATTGTAATATATCAAATATTAGAAAACTTACTATGCATATCCATATATAATGTATTTGTGTAGATATGATTAAATATCTCTACAGTTTTAGTCAAGAATATAAGCTAAGAATAGTAATTAATATTTAAAACATCTTTTTATGAATGATTTAAGAACAGAAACATAATCTTATTTTGGAATTTAAAAAGTAAAATATAATGCTTTTAAGTATTTAGGTTTTTTTTAAGATTATTTATTTGAGAGAAAGAGAGCATGAGCTGGGAGAGTGAGGAGTGCAGAGGGAGAAGCAGACTCCCTGCTGAGCAGGGAGCCTGACACAGGGCTAGATCCCAGGACCCTGAGATCCTGACCTGAGGGGAAAGGCAGCCGCTTAACCAAATGAGCCACCCAGGTGCCCCAAGCATTTAGAGTTTTATTTACATATAATTTATATTTATATAACTTAAAACAACCTAAAATCTCTAAAACTCTTGAGAATTCATAAAATGGTCCTCTCAGCTTTTTGAGAAACTGGCAAGTATTGGGGAAGGTACATTGAGGTAGAGAGTTGCCTTCCAGTACCTTCAAACCAAAATACACAAAAAGCTATTTTTTTCCTATGAGACAAAATTCAAATAAAGCAATCCTCTTGATCTCAAAACATATAATAGAGCTACAAACTAATAATGTAAGGCACCTATTAGCAAGAACTTAATAAACATGCACTAGTTCATTCAGCAAACTTTTCAACCACTTAGTTTTTAGAACAATTCTTAACTTAAAAGACCATGAACACAATGAGAGAAAAATGAAGACATATAAAAGGGCAAAATGATTATCAATCATGTGGGGGTCCAGAAGAGGGGATTCTTGCCATGTATACTTAATATCATCAGCATTCTCTCCCTTTAATCTACACTTTATTCTCCCCACTCCACACATCCTTTGTCTAAGATTGGAAAGACAAAGTTGCCAAGGTTTGGCATTGTAATAAAATGACCAACAGTAGATATTAGAAGAAGCAAAATGCTCCCTAACTGGGCTGAGCAAGACAGTGTTGAATAGGTGATTACTTGCAGGTCTCCTGTGGGATTAGGGATGTAGGGCAGGGAAGAGATGAGAAAAATGGGGTAAAGTAATAGAATAAGAATAGGACACCTGGATTGAAAGAAAGTTTATTTGTGGCAGAAATAAGAACCTTCCAGGAATTTCTGAAGTTAGGAGTCTCAGTGAAAATAGGCAGTTACAAATCTGTTTTAGTTAACAGTTAACAAGAGCATCTAATATCTGAAAGAGATTTAAAATGAAAATATTGGAATTCCTATTGCTTTTGGGCTCCTTCGAATATAACACTGTTCCAAGGCTTGACTAAATGGATCACTGTTTTTTAAGCAATGGACAAGTAGCAAAACTATCATGATTACTCACTCAGGAAAGAGGTCCTATTTTGGAAAGAGAGATGATGAATTTAGTCGAGATATTTGAATTTGGGAAACCTTTGAAATATCAAAGAGGAGATTTAATGTATGCTAAAAATACTGGCCTAGAGCTTAGAAGAGATATCTGGAGAAAGGGACAACAAACAGATTTATCAATAAAACTTTGGGCCAAGAGAAAACCTTCCCCAAACCCACTCCTTAGTAGCAATGCACAGTCTTTACAAAACTGATATGTAACAAAAAATATTTAATTGGTTCTGAATTATGCTTGTGCTATAGTTATCCTTAATCATTATGCACAAACTTCAGTTAAAGCCTGCTATTTAAAACAACCTTTAGGAAATGAAGAAGTCATAAATTTTATATGCAAAGTTAAGAAAATAAAAGAGGACAGAGCCATAGAATTTGATGTGGAAATATACACTGAGAATTGAGGAAAAATAAATCTAAAACATAAGGTAATCATGGGAATTTAAGGTTCCAATTATCCTCAAAAATCTTTAGGGTAAAGTTACATCCTGGACTTTACACAATCTATAGGACTAAATACTGAAATTGTCTTATTTTAACATTAAATAAAATTGTAACTAAGTATAGATAGACAATTTGGGATATTTAATATAAATATTTAAAAGGAGGAAGAGTGACATCAATAAGATGGTGGAACAGGAAGTTTCAGGCCTCTCCCCCACACTCCTGACATACAAACATTGGCTTAACAACCATACAAGGAACAAAATACCTCAGGAAAGGTCCAGATTCCAGTTAAGAAGTTACAGTACCTCAACTGAGCACAAAACAAAGATCAGCCACACTGACAAAGGTAAAAAGTGCAATTTCAATCATGTCAGCCCTTCCCCCAGCCAGCACAGCCCAGCACTGAGATCACATCTCACTGGTCAGAGATGGAAAAGGAAGAGGGAATGAGATAAATGTAATGTTCCTGGCCTTTCTGTACACTGACTGAGGAACTGGCCTTTTTCTTGTGTTATGCAGAACTGAGAAATTCAAACTGCCAAATTTGGGATGTCAGGGGGCAGCTAAGGAGATGGGCACAGCTCTAAAAGTCTTGGAGAGGGGCACCTGGGTGGCTCAGGGGTTGAGCGTCTGCCTTTGGCACAGGACATGATCCTGGGGTCCTAGGATGGAGTCCTGCATCCAGATACCCATGGGGAGCCTGCTTCTCCCTCTGCCTACGTCTCTGCTTCTCTCTGTGTGTCTTTTATGAATAAATAAATAAAATGTTTTTTAAAATAAATAAAAAAAATAAAAGGCTTGGAAAAGCACAAAACTGTGATCTTTCTTCCGAAAGGACGGAAGGAGAATGAGATTCCATTGTGTCCATCTTTCAGTGTGTTCCCTAATGGACCAAATTCTGCCCCTTTTCTCAAGGGCTCTGAAGGAAGTCAGATAATCATATATTAGGGAAGCAAGAGATTTTAACTTTTGAAAAAAAAATTTAAAAAGCTAGATGCCTGGGACAGCTATTAATTAAGGCCCAAATCTTTAGCCAGACTGACTGGTAAAGGTCTTTACTAGTCAGACAGTCATTAAAGACTGGGAGAAGGAGGAAAAGGAGCTCATCATTCTTCAAATGTGCCAATAGCAATGGAAAGCTACCAGGAACATGAATAACAAGAAAACATGGCTGTTAACCTATTATCAACTTAAAAGAGAATAAAAGAGATGATTATAATTATAGATGATTTGTGTAAATCTCATGGTAACCACAAAGAAAAACATATGCAAAAGAAAAGAGAAAGGAATAAAAACATATCAATAGAAAAAGAAAATCACAAGGAAGACAGGGAAAGAGGGAGAAAAGATCCACAAAACAGAAAGAAACAATTAAAGAAATAGTATTAGTAGATCTTTACCTGTCAATAATATTTTAAACATAAATGTTTAAAATAACTCTTCAATCAATAGAGTGGCTAGCTTAACAAAACAAGATCCAACTATATACAGTCTATAAGAGATTTGCTTTAGAATTAAAGACACACATAGACTGAAAGTGGAGAGATGGAAACAAATGTTTCATTCAAAAGGTAATCAAAATAGTGCAGAGGGGGCTATAGTTACAGCTAACAAAACAGACTTTAAATCAAAACTGTCACGAGACAAAGAAGCCATATATAATGATAAAGTGTCAATTCGTCAAGAAAATATAACAATTATAAATATATATGCACCCTAAATCACAGCACCTAAATATATAAAGCAAAATGACAAAGTGAAGGAAAAATAGACTAATACAATAATAATGGGAGACTTCATTACCCACTTTCAACAATGGATAGAATGTCCAGATAGCAAATCAATAAGGAAACAGAGGACTTGAACAAAACTTCAGACCAGATAGATCTAACAGATAAAAACAGAACATTCCACCCAACAGCAATAGAATACATACTCTTTTCAGGTGCACGCAGAACATTCTACAGAATAGATGATAAGCCATGAAACAAGACTTATAAAATTTAAGAAGACTGAAATCATACCAGGTATCTTTTCTGACTACAATAGAAAGAAACTAGAAATTATTTTTTTAAATGATTAATAGAAAATTCACAAATACATGGAAATTGGTCAATGTAGAAGTCAAAAAGAAAATTGATAAATATGTTGAGACAAATGAAAATAAAAACATGACATGCCCAAATTTATGAAACACAGCAAAAATGGTACTAAAAAGGAGGTTTATCGCAATGAACATCTACATTAAAAAGGAGTAGAATCTCAAATCACATAGATGTATACCTTTAAGAACCAAAAGAAGAAGAAACTAGCCCCAAGTTTGCAGAGCAAGAAAACAAAAGATTAGACTATAAATAAATAAAATGTATAGATAAACAGCAGAAACAAAATCAATGAAACTAAAATTTGGGCTTTTTTTTTTAAAGATAAACCCTTAGCTAGACTAAGAAATTAGAAGTTTCAGATAAAAGCGGAAATGAAAGAGGAAGCATTGTAATGGATAGCTCAGAAATAAAAAGACTAATTATAAATAATTATATGCTAATAAATTATGATATCCTAGAAGACATGGATAAATTCCAAGAAAAATACAACCCACTAAGAATGAATCATGAAGAAATAGAACACTTGAACAGAAAATAAGGAATAAAGGGTTTGAATCAGTAATCAAAACCCTTCTAAAAAATAAAAGCCCAGGACCAGACGGCTTCACTGGTGAAATCTACTGGACATTTAAAGAGGAATTAATTACAAGTCTTCTTAAATTCTTCAAAAAAAGAGAACACTACCAAACTCATTTTATGGGGCCATCATTAGCCGGATACCAAAGCCACACAAGGACACTATAAGAAAACTACTAGCCCATAATTCTGATGAACATAGATGATAAAATCCTGGACAAAATCTAGTAAACCAAATTTAACAAGATATAAAAAAAGGATCATACACCATAACCAAGTGGGATTTATCTCAGGAATACAAAGATGGTTCAGCATACAAAAATAAATATGGTAGATGGTTTGTGCTGGTCTTAGCCCATGGATAGCAATGCTATTGGCTACAAATACCTAGGGACACTCACCAGGTCCCCAGTGAACTTTGCACAGATAGTTGCCTTCACAAACCGATGTTATGACTAGACCCAGCTTTGTAGTTTTTACTATAATTGCAAGATCACCCTTGAGCAATAACTATTGGGAAAATTTTGAAGAAGAGTTTATTACGTACAAGCCCTGGAGGGCAGGTTGAGAGTGAGAGAGAGCTTAAGCCTAGGACCAAGGGTCAAGACCTAGTAGTATTCACATACAATAAAATGAAATTGGATCCTTATCTTACACCATACACAAAGATCAACTCAAAGTGAAGTAACTATTTAAAGGTAAGACTTTAAACTGCAAAACTCCTAGAAGAAAACAAGAGGGAATAGTTTTTCATGACATTGGGCTTGGCAGTGATATCTTAGATACGACACCAAAAGCTCAAGCAACAAAAGCAAAAAATGGTGAGATTATGTTAATCTTAAGAGACTTCTGCACAGCAAAGGAATCCATCAATAGGGTGATAAAGTAACTTACTTGGAAAATGCTTTCCAAGCATATATCTGATAAGGCATTAATATCCAAATTATATAAAGAACTGCTAGAATTCAATAACAAAAACAGAGTAAACAAATAAAAAACACTAATAATTTAAATATGGCAAGGAGCTTGAATAGACAGTTCTCCAAAAAAGACATACAAATGGCCAATATGTATATGAAAAGATGCTTTATGTCACTAATCATCAGGGAAATGCAAATCCAAACCATTATGAGAGATCATCTCATACCTGTTAGGATGGTTATTATCAAAAAGCAAAATACAAAAAGTGTCAATGGGGATGAGCAGAAATTAGAACCTTGTGCACTGTTGGTAAGAATGCAAAATGGTATAGCTGTATGGTGATTTATTAAAAAATTAAAAACAATTTAATCATATAATCCAGCAATCTCACTTCTTTTATACCAAAAGAACTGATATTAAGATCTCAAAAAGATATATGAACTGCCATGTTCATTGTGGCATTTTTCACTAGACAAGATATGGAAAAAACCTAAATGTCTATTGAAAGATGAATGCATAAAGAAAATATGATATTTACATAGATGATAGATATTGCTAGATATCTATATCTGTATGTAATGGAAGATATTATGTTAAGTGAAATATCCAGCCATAAAAGACCTGATGCTTTATGATTCTCCTTACATGAAGTGCCTAGTATAGTCAAACTTGTAGAAAAAGACAGGTATTTATTAGGTCCTGGGGGCATGAGGGGAGTGGAATGGGGAGTTGCAGTTCAAAGGATATAAAATTTCACTTACAGGGCACCTGGATGTCTCAGTGGTTGAGAGTCTGCCTTCAGCTCAGGTCATGATCCCAGGGTCCTGGGATTGAGCCCCACTCCTACTCAGTGGGGAGCCTGTTTCTCCTTCCCCCTGCTCATGTTCTCTCTCACTCACTCTCTGAAATAAATAAAATATTTTTTTAAATGCACTTAAATGAGATGAGTAAATTCTAGAAATCTGCTGTACAATATTGTGCCTATAATACTGTGTAGTGTATTTTTTTTAAAAGAGTAGATCTCATGTTATGTGTTCTTACCACAATAAAAACAAAAAATAAATTAATAAAAAGGAGGGAAAGGCAATCTATATAGAACAGAGACTTAGAGGCACCAAGGAATCAAAGTGTGTGCCAGGTGAAAGTCTGTGACCTGTAAAGAAATAGCTTCTTCCGGTGAAAGTCTGAATTGTGAGGTGCAAGAACAGCAAAGAAAGACAACAGAAGTTGCCAATCAATTAATGAAAATATTATTTCATTAACATTAGTCTAGTCTTTCAGCTCTGGAAGGGAGATTTTGCTTGAAAGAATCTCAGTGGCTAGAATACTGACTGGTAGGTAATTGATATTCTGTAAATGCTTCTTGAATGCATGGATTAATGGATGAACACACACACAGATAGAAAGGGAGATGGAAGTTAAATTCCTTCACTCTTGCTGTAGATTACTGTACAATGTGTTAAAGTTTTAGAAGCATCCATGTTGGAAAGAGACCACCAGAAAGAAGACATCCAGTGGGTAAAAGCATATGGAAAGCATATAAATACAAATACTGTCTTAAATAGAACAATTGTTTACATATATTGCTAGTGGCTCATATTCACTATTGATTTTAAGAGATTGGTGTACTGAAAGCTACAACTAAACTGTAAGCACTGGCAATGGTGAGGGAGCCATTGACTAAAACCCATCCTCTAAAATGGCTGTTGCTGATTTGTGAATTGAGCTGCTGTCTATGCTCAAGCATCATTTGATTTTTTTTTCTTATTGTGTCTGCACTCTGCTGAAGACATAGGGTGCCAATGGAGAATTAATCATATATTCCGATACATAACATTGAAACTTTTATTTTTTAATTAAAATTCAAGTCGCTAAAATTGGATACAGTAGACAGTTGGACAGCCTATTTGGCAGCAGCTATGTTGGAGGGGAAAAGAAACAGAAACAATTTCTTTACATGACTGCTTTGGATCTCTCTTCTCTCAGCCCTTCCTGGTGCATAAAGTGAAACTTTACCCCAAATGCATACTATTTGGAAAGAGAAAAAGCTTTTTTTGTTGAAGGATACAATGGAAAATGCATAAATCAACCTTCTCAATTTGGATGACTTTGGTAATTTGCATTCATCTGTTTAAAGAGAGATGTCTTTGGAGACTTCCTATTTTTACATAAAAATTACACTCAGCATCTCCCAGCCTCTTTTGTTCACTAAAATTAGATTTGCTCACTTATACAATTCAGAGGGCCTAATTTGTTCAGAGGGAAGTTACATGCTATTTACAGCATGCCCTCTTCTCACCTACCTCCTTCAAAAATTATATATATATATATACACACACACACACACACACACACACACACACAAGCCTCCTCCCACAACAATATACATGCTCTGGTGATTCATGGAATGCACTCTTGTGGCTAAAAAGCCACCTTTGTATCACAAACCAGAAAAGAAAAATTGGCAAAAAGTAAGGCTTGCAAGTGCCATGGGTTTTTGAGAGTAATTACCCTGGCCTTCAATATTAATGAGCAGTTAGAGAACCATCCATGAAGCAGACCATTGAACTTGCAGCTTCAACAATTCTAGTCCTATGGCTTTGCCAGTCGTGAAGTTCTAGCTCTATACTCATTCTGAAAAGCTCTTGAGATTGCTGTGGTTATTAGGCTATATTGCAGTCTCCTTGCCATTGGATGTGCAACCCCACTCTAATTTGGAAAAGCCTCAGCACAGTAGTCCCAGTATCAACATTTAAATATGTATTTTTAAAATGATGAGTATACTACTTCTGTGATCTCTAAGCCTTTAACAAATGCATGATATGGTAAAATGAAAACAACTAGAGATTTCAGGTCATACGTATATCCATCTTTGTCCTTTTACAAGGTGTGTGAATGTGGGCAATCTAGTTAAACCCTTCTAAGCCTCAGTTGCCTAATTATGGAATAGGGATGACAGTATGGACTATGTAGCATTCCAGAAAGTACCAATATCAAAGTAGTATGGCCATCTTCATGGGCACAATCTGTGCAGTGACACAGGACCCTGTGCTCGGAAAGGCCCGCTTTAAATTTTTGGATGGGAGCCCCTTATTTTCATTTTGTTCTGGGCCCCACAAATTATGTAGATTGTCCTGTAAATTAAGATATCACCTGGCCCCATGACTGCTATATGTTAGGTACTTAGTATACATTAGTCTTCTCTTTGTCTTCCTTCTCCTAAACATGTGGGGTCAAGGGCAGTCGGTGTCTCCTGCTTCATACTGGATTCCCACATACCCTTAGGCTCTAGAGATGAATTCATTTAATTTCAGTGGCTGCCTTTTTCCACTATACCTTTGGGGTCACATTCCAGGATCAGCTACACATTACCTTACAGTTCTATGTGCCCTTTCTCCTTTGCCTATAAAGCATCTCTTATAAAGCCTTAGGAAATAATCACTTGATCCTTTTTCATGATAGAAGACTTTCTCTAGTTACTGGATTGAAACAGAGGGTTGAGGAAATGGTCATAGTGCATTGAAATGTAGTTTGATTTTAGTGTTCAGCTCAAATCTACTTCTTGGCTCTAACTTTGATGTCAGGTCTAGGCTTTGGAAGCCTGAATCACAGAATGTCTGCTACACTTCCATTCCAGCCCCTATGCACTGTGTGATAATTGATATAGTTGAATTAATATTTAGCATAGTCTTTACTGGTTTTTAATTGTTACCTTTGTTCTTTTCCCCTAGTTTTGTGCTCTCCTATTTTCCCGCCTTTTGTGGTTTTAATTGAGAACTTTTTTTCTGATTCCATTTTCTCACCTTTCTTAGCATATTATTTATACTTATTATTATTATTTTACTTTTTTTAGTTGGTAACCCTAGAGTTTGCAATATATATTTACAACTCATCCAAGTCCATTTTCAAATAATACTATATTACTTCACAGGTGGTATGAGTACCTTATGATAACAAAATAATCCTAATTCCCTCCTCCCATTCCTTGTATCATTGCTATCATTCATTTTACTGATATATAGGCATACATAAGCATATATATGTGTGTGTTCATTTATTATATAATAATCATATATATATATGCATTTAGATACATTGTTGCTATTATTGTGAACAAACTCTTAATGTTAGATCAATTAAGAATAAGAAAAATTATAAGCTTTAAATTTACTTTCACTTATTCCTTCTTTGATACACCTATGTTTTTTATGTAGCTCTGCATTTCTGACCTATATTCTTCTTCTCTACAAAGAAATTCTTCTAACATTTCTTTCAAGACAGACCTGCCAGCCACAAATTCCCTCAATTGTTGTCTGTAAAATTCTTGATTTCTCCCTCATTTTAAAATGATAATTTCACAGAGTAGAGAATTCTAGATTGGTGAGTTTTTCTTCCTCAACATTTTAAATATTTCACTCCATATTTAAATATTTCTTCTTGGTTGCATGGTTTCTGAGGGAATACCAGATGTAATTTTAATCTTTGTTCCTCTAGAGATAAGTTGTTTTATCCCCTGACTTCTCTCAGGAGTTTTTCTTTACCTTTGATTTTCTGTTGTTTGATAATGATTTCCTAGCTCTAGTGGGTTTGTTTGTTTGGCATATTTCATACTTGGTGTTCTTTGAGCTTCTAGAGATCTGTGATGTGGTGTTTGATGTTATTTTGGTGAAATTTTCAGCCATTATTGTTTCAAATATTTCTTTGTTCCTTTCTCTCTTTCTAGTATTCTCATTATATGAATGTTATATCTTCTGTAGTCTTCTCACATTTCTTGGACATTCATTCTGCTATGATGGATCTTTGTTCTCTTTCTTCTCTGGTTCTTGAGGATTCTATTGATATATTCTCTAACTCAGAGATTCTTACCAAAGTGTGCCCAGTATTAATAAGTCTATCAATGGCATTCTTCATTTCTGTTACAGTGGGGTTGTTTTAGTATTTATTTATTTGAGAGAGAGAGAGAGAAAGAGAGTAGGGTGAGCAGCAGAGGGAGAGAGAGAATCCTAAATCAGTCTCCCCACTGAACCTGATGTGGGGCTTGATTGTAGGACCATGAAACCATGACCTGAGTTGAAATCAACAGTCGGACACTTAATCCACTGAGCTACCCAGGTGCCTGTCTATTACAGTGTTTTTTTATCTGTAGCATTTCCTTTTGGTTCTTTCTCAAGATTTCCATCTCTGCTTACATTGCCCATCCATTCTTATATGCTATGTACCTTATCCACAAAGACCCTTAGTATATTAACCATAATTGTTTTTAAATTCCTGGTCTGATAATTTCAACATCCCTGCCACATTTGGTTCTGGTGTCTGTTCTGTCTCTTCAAATTGTATTTTTTGTATTTTGGTATGACTTCTAATTTTTTCTTGTTAAGCTACACATGATGTATTGGATTAAAGGAACTGCTATCAATAAGCTTTGAGTGATGTGATGGTGAGGTGTAGGGAAGGGGACGCACTCTATATAGTCCATTAGGTTTCAGTCTTTTAGTGAGCTTATGCCACAGGCCCGCAAACTTTAGAAGTGAGTTTTTGTTTTGTTTTAGTATTTCTCCTCCATTAAGTGAGACAGGATGGCTAGAGGGGGCTGGTGTTGCATATTTACCTTCCCCTTAGTCAGTTATGTTTTGAAATATCAAAGCAAGTAAGGTTCTGGTTAACTAGCTTCCCCTGAGGACAGGCCTTAGTATGAATACAGTGCTCTAAAATATTTCAAGATGGTAAATGTCCAAAATTCCTCTCCCCTTGTTGGAGCCCAAATAAATTATTTTCTGAATAATTTACTGTGGGAATCTGGTGGGATTCCTTGAAATAAATTTCACAATATTGTGGGGGTCTCATTAGGACTGGATTCCCTGGAATTTTAATCCTCAGAGTTGTCCACATTGAGACTCCAGCAATTTGTTGATTACAGTTCAGATTTCTGTGCACCACACTGGCTCCTTCAGCAGGGCCTGTAGTTTCTAGTATAGGTAGAGCCTCTGCTAGCATAGCCACTATTCTCTTTATTCAAGTATCTATTTCTGCAAGCTATAGGGCAGAGAGTGGCCCCATACCCTCCCCCTCTTCTGGCCCCAAGAAGATTTGTTGATTTTTCAGTCTGTTCAACTTTTTACTTGTTGTTAGGATAGAGTGGTAACTTCAAAACCCCTTATACACAGGATCAGAAACATGAATTTGCTTCATCCTTTTTATTGCAGAATTATACTCCATTGTATGAAAATACCAGTCTGTTTATCTTCTCACTGGTTAGTGAACATTTGGATTGTTTCCACATTAGGTTATTATTAATAATGCTCTAAGAGCTTACCAGTACAACTTTTTGTATCAACATATATTTTCATCTCTTGAGAATATATCTAGGAGTAGAATTACTGGGTTTGAGGAACTGTTTTCCAAATGTAGTGTGCCATTTTATATTATCACTAGCACTACATGAAGGTCCCAGTTTCTACATATAAGTGCCAACACTTGTTATTATCTGTGTTTTTCATTTATAGCCATTCTGGTATGCAATATATATGTTTGTATATATGTATGTATATATATATACACATTTATATGTACATATGTATTATTAGCTCTGATAGCTAATACTGTTCAGCATCTTTCCATGTGCCTATTGTATAATTATATATATTCTTTGGATAAAATTATATTAAATCATTTGCCCATTTTTAATAAGGTTCTTTGTATTTTTGAGTTACAAATGTTCTTTTTAAATTTCAGATGCAAATGTCTTATCAAACATACCATATACAAATATATTACCCTATTTTATAGATTGTATTTTTACTTTCTTGATGGTTTCTTGTGCAACACAAATATTCTTGATTTTGATGAAGTTCAATTTATTTTTTCTTTTGCTGCTTGGCCTTTAATATCATATTTAAGAAACTGCTGCTTAATTCCAGGGCACTAAAATTTACACCTATTTTTTATTCTGAAATTTTATAGCTAGCTCTTGCATTTAGGTTTTTGACCTATTTTAGTTAACTTTTGTAGATGTTAAGAGGTATATTCAACTTCATTCCTTTGTATGTGGGGATATACAGTCGTCTCAGTGGCATTTCTAGAAAATACTGTTATTTCCACCATTGAATCATGGCACTTTTGTTGAAATCAATTAACTATAAAAATGGAAGCTTCTATCTGACTTCTCAATTATATAATCATTGATGTATATGTCAGTAAGTATGGCAGTAGCAACTATCTTGATTATAGTAGCTTTGTGGCATGTTTGGAAGTCATGAAATGTGAGTACTCAAATTCTATTTTTTTTAATTGTTTTAGTTATTCTGGGTCCCTTGAATTCCCTTACAAATTTTAGGATAACCTCAGTTTGTACCAAAATAAACAAACAAGCAAACAAACAAATTTTATATTGGTAACAACTAACTTTGTGCTCAACAGTGAAAGGTAGAAAGTTTTCCTCTAAGATCAGGAATAAGTCAAGGGTACACACTTACATCACTTCTACTCAATATAGTATTGAAGTCCTAGCCAGGGAAATTAAGCAAGAAAAATAAAGTTCCCAAATCATAAAGGAAACAGTAAAATGGTCTGTATTTAATATTTTTCACAGATAGAAAAAAAGAAATAATCCTAAAATTCATATGGAACCACAGAAAACTCGAAATGAGGAAAGAAATCCTGAGCAAAAAGAACATAATTGCAGGCATCATGCTTCCTGATTATAAGCTATATTATAAAACTACAGTAATCAAAACAGTATAGTATCATAAAAGCAGACACACAGGATAATAGAATAGCCTAGAGAGCCCAGAAATAAACCCATGCATGTATAGTCAACTAATTTTTGACAAGGGCATCAACAACACACAATTGGGAAACCCTACTATCTTCAATAAATGGTACTGGGCAAAGTGGATGGCCACATGCAAAATAATAAAACTGGATGCTCATATCACACCATTCACAAATATTAACTCAAAATGGGTTAAAGGCTTACATGTAAGACCTGAAACTGTAAAACTCCTAGAATGAAACAGGGGATAAACTTCTTCACTAAGATCTGGGCAATGATTTTTTTTTAATATGACACCAAAGTACAGGTAACAAAAGCAAATTCTGCATGTGGGACTACATCAAACTTAAAACTATCTTCTGCACAGCAAAGCAAACAATCAGCAAAATGAAAAAGCATTTACCAGGATGGGAGAAGATATCTGCAAACCATTTATCTGATAAATCCTTAATGTCAAACATATATAAGAAATGTGTACAACTTATATTAGAAAAAAACAAATAATCCAGTTAAAAATGGACAAAGGGCCTGAATATATTTCCAAAGAAGTCATACAAATGGCCAAGAAAAACATCAAAAGATGCACTGTATTACAAATAATCTGGGAAATGCAAATCAAAACCACAATGAGGTAAAATGGGTGAAGGGGAGTGGGAGGTACAGGCTTCCAGTTATGAATGAATAAGTCACAGGGATAAAAGGTACAGTAGAGGAAATATAATAAATGGTATTATAACAGTATTATATGGTGACAGATAGTAGCTACACTTGTGTTGAGCATAAGATAACATATAGTTCTCAAATCATTATGACATACACCTGAAACTAATGTAACATTATGTGCCAACAATATTTCAGTGAAAAAAATCATAAAAGGAATACAATTTTAAGGAAGCACTATGAGATATCACTTTACACCTATTATATTGGCTTTAATTAAAAAGACAATAGATAACAAGTGTTGGTGAAGATGTGGAGAAACAAAGAGAATCTTTATGCACTGTTAAGTGGAGATGTAACTTCGTATAACCATTATGAAAAACACTATAGAATTTCCTCAAAAATTTTAAAATAAAACGACCATATGATCAAGAAATCACACTTACGAATATCTATTTTATATAATAAAACATTAATCAGCCACAGAAAGAAGGGAATCTTGTCATTTTCAACAACATGGATGGACCAAAGAGGTTATCCTAACTGAAATAATTCAGAGATAGACAAATACTGTATGATCTCACTTATATGTAGAATATGGAAAAAAAAAAGAAAAGAAAAAGTCAAACACATAGAAACAGAGTAGAATGGTTGTTACCAGGATCTGTAGTATGGGAGAAATTGGGAGATATTTTTCAGAGTACAAGTCTTCAGTTATAAGATGAATAAATCTGGGTTTCTAGTTAGCACAATGACTATAGTCAAGAACTGTGGTATACTTGAAGCACCCACAGGTTGATTTTTCCTGTACTGTTTCAAACATAATATGTTCCTTTAGGGATATCTTTGCAGTTCTCTATTCTTATGGACCGCTTCTTCTTCTGGGCAAAAATCTCTGAGCCTGTCCTCCAGAACTGGGCCATGTCAGTGACCTGCTTCCCTTGAGTGGAGACCTCTGATAATGAGCAATGATTAGTGGGGGCAGCAGCCTGTTTTTTGTTTGGTTGGTTTCAGTTGGTCTTGTTTTCTTAGCCTCTGGTTTTTTAAACTTACTTCTCCCACAGTGGAACTCTGAATTATGAGTGAGCTGATGCAAGTGTGATCCAGCCAAAGTATCTCAGCCTGCAGTGCCTAGATGAACATCTGTCCCATCAATGAGGGCTGAGTGTATGAACCTCAGAATTTGGACCTCCAAATTCTTGGCTGCATTTGCCAGGAAAGTTCCAAAGGAACTTGGAGTGGGTGTGAATAAGAAATACCTTCTTGCTTGTCCAACTCCAAAAAAAAAAAAAAACTTATCCCATGACTAGGAGATAGGAGAGAAATCAGACTTTTTAGGCCATAACCAATCAGATTTGAGCATCTAGGCACTGAGGTGGGGAGGGAGGAGGGAGGAGGGAGCAAGTCACTGGTCACATGCTACAGACTTAGAATTCTTACCAAGATTTGATAGTTTTTTTTTTTTTTTCAGAAGTGTTTCTCCTTTTGCTTTATGGCTTTAAAAGGTTAGGTTTGTAAAATATAATTTTCAAGAGTTATGGTTGTTTTCTGGGGCGCAGTTTTGCAAGATTCCTCAGACTGACATTCTACAAGTCTTTGCCATTTTTCATAATGAATTTGGGCAAGTTTGGGGAAGAACTTAAAATGGCTCTTCAGTTTTCAAAATTGCTATTAAAACTAAGGTTTCAGATATTCATATAGAACATTTATTGCATAAAGCAGGGCCACTAGAAGAGAAACTAGTAGAGAGGAAATATGTCTATCAATTTAGGTGTATCTAAGTAGGTTGGGACAATTCAAATTGTGCCTTTTCTTCTGACATTGAATAATTATGATAATAATGATGTGAAAAGTAAACAAATTTATTTTAGAGACCATGTAAATTAGACAAGAAAAATATGGTAATGGGGGATCCCTGGGTGGCGCAGCGGTTTAGCACCTGCCTTTGGCCCAGGGCGCGATCCTGGAGACCCGGGATCGAATCCCACGTCGGGCTCCCGGTGCATGGAGCCTGCTTCTCCCTCTGCCTGTGTCTCTGCCTCTCTCTCTCTCTCTCTCTCTCTCTGTGACTATCATAAATAAATAAAATTTAAAAAAAAAAGAAAAGAAAAATATGGTAATGGAATTTAGAGATAAAAGAAGAAGTAAATGCCTAGTGTTAATTACTGTTATTAGTGGATAAACTTTAGAATTAAGTTATAAATGTTATGCTCTCTTTACTACTGAATTCAAGTTCTATAAATCTCTGATATTCTGCTAGAAAGTGCCCCTTACTATCATAAAGAATGCTGAGGTTATTTCTTTTTTAACTTAAAAAAGTAATACTACTTTCTTTTAATTTTGTTACTTTTACCCTCTGAAGCAGAGGTACTTCCTAATTTATAAATCTACTCACTTAGTACAATTTTCCTATACTCTATATCCTGCTAGATATTTAAGCTAGATGATAAACCATAAACATTCCCTTCCATGTCAGTCTATTTAGCCCAACTATTTTTGACCTGCAAAGGAGTGATTTATGTTCTATATGTTCAAAAAGTTGAGCTAATGACTGCTGGTTTAAAAGCATTGTAACATGACACTCAAATCAAGTTTTTCCAAATGAAAATACCCTATGTCAGATTAAATTTTTCAACATATGACATATCATTTGTGTTTACATTTTGCCAAAATTTATATGTAAAATTAAGCACAGTTAACTGCTGTTCTAGGATATGTAAGAGTTGGAGTGAGGAGGGTATATCAAAATACAAATCCTACAACAAATGTACATCTATTTCTGCCTACAGGCTGTGATTCTTTTTCAATAAAGAATGTTTGAACAACTTTCGCTGGTGGCGTGCTGTTGCTCTCTGTTCAAGGATTAATTAAAACATGTTCCAATAAAAACCTCCAGCATGAATACATGGAACCAGAGCATGTTCTGTGTGCCGCACCTTCTTATGTGATAAGCCATACTTTCCTTCAATGGATGCACATTGCTTATGTTTTTAGAACTATTAAGCTGGGATAATTATGGAACAATCTAGACAATGTTCAATAGCCCATGCAGATGCCTGACAGGGCATGTTGTCTCTTAATTAAGAATGTGAATGCCTAATGCTTGTATATTAACTGAAATAATTGAATAGATGTTTTACATTTCTTTCACTTTTACTGACTTCAAAGCCAGACTAGCTAGAATTATGTGTTTTAAAAAGAAAAGCATTTTATTATATGTTACACAAGAACTAAAGATATTATATTTAGCATATATTGGTTTAATATTGTTGTTTGCATTTTTTAGCTCAATATTCAATATAGCATTTTACAGATTCTGATACACCCTGTATCACCTTCCTATAACTACTGGAAATCAAAGTTAAATGTTTCACTTTTTTTCCCTAAAATATCTATTCTAATTAGGTTAAATTAACACTGTGCATTTGATGAGAAGTATGTCACTAATATAATATAAACATATCTATTGCTTATATTTAAAATGCTTGATAACTTAGTGCTTATTCACAACTATTAACACAAAAGCTGTTTTTAAACATAACAAATTGTTCTCTATTAGGAATACACATAATGACCTATTTCCATAAACATTTTTAGAAAGAGATATCTTGATGTGCAAAACCCTGCAGACATTTTATGGAAATTAGACAATATTGTGCAGAAGTACATCAGAGCCATATTGTTTTTGCTTAATATTCAGAGATGTGGATTATTTTTGCTTGATATATGATGCAAAATAAAGGACCCTATATAGCAGTGAATATGAGCCTTTGTATGTTTCAATATATTTCTCCCTTTGTTTTGCTTATGCACCTGGTTTATTTGCAAGATTTTATGCATAAAACACAAAAGATATTATTTGAGAACTATGTGCTGTGTGTGCTTTCACATGTACAATCAGATTAATGTTGATTATGTACAAAAAGAAAGATTGCCTTCATGGGCTCAAAGACTCTTAAGAGATATAAGCTTTGGTAAAAAAAATATTTAATAATCAATATGGCCTATATTATTTAGCTCAATTTTTTCGAAGAAAAATATGGAGTTTGCCTTACACCCGAGAGTTGTGGGATTTAGAAATGTGGAGTGTCAAACAAAGATATGCATATCAGCTTTTCTCCTAAACAATACGAATTATTCTACATTAGATTAATGTGGTAGTCATGCAAAGCATAGGGAATAGATGTTTGGAGAAACAAAGCTATAATTCAGAAGAAGATGAACTCTCCTTGCAAGAAAAGAGTTGAAAATCATAAACTATCCTAATTTTGTGGTATAATTCAGAAATGCAGACACTCTTTCCATTTTTAAGTAGCCATTCAGCATCTCCTATTTTTTTCATTTTATTTTGCCATTTTAAAATCAGAAAACCCATATTAATATATTAGGTTGATTTAAATAATATATCAACTCTTCTCTTGTCATTTTTGTTAGAATATATATGATAAATAATGCATATATTGGCCCATATTGGATAGGAAAAGATATATACTGTAATGAAACAACAGCAAAATTATTAATAGAACAGGAAATGCTCAATGCCCAATAGTCATTCCCTCTAAACAACAACAACAACAAAAAATTGAGTCATATTAATGTATTCAACAGTGCCTTGGTGACACATCAGACGCCATCTGTCATTACATGCCTCTTGTGTTGCTGAAATAGAATTATGAGGTTTTGTTGACAATTATTGCAGAACAGAGTATGTCACATTCTTCTTCTTTTTCTTCTTTTGGAGGGTGGGGATTGTATTTCATTTCCACTTAGTCTACAGACAGGCTAAAGAAGAAAAACAGACGTATGAGTCATATTGAAATTGAACTAAGAAATTGCAGTCTGTGACTTGTTAGATACACACCTAGAAATGGAAGCATTCTCTTCTTTGATTCCTTGTTCTTCCTTTCCCTATCTTCTTTTTGGTAGATATAAATTTATTTATAACAATTTAGGAAAATATATTTTTTAATTCAAAATACCCTTTGTTACCAAGCAATAAATCCTTTTCGAATGGAAATTTACAGAAAGAATTATTTACAGGAATCAACTATAATTACATATAATTCATGCTGCAGCTGCTTATAATTGTAGTTTTCCCCAGGACCTTTCCCTACTTATAACCACCAGAGAATTGCTTCCTTGTGAATGGTTAATCGGAATAATAATTTTTCTATAACTAAATGCAATGGCATTAAATGATTAGTGAGAAGGCTTTTCTTCCCATAATCAGATGAAAATATAAATTTGGCTTGACAGCAAAAATTTGATAAATACCTACTATGTGTAGAAAAACTAAACACGATGATATAAGTTAGGATGCAGGATAAACAGAAATCATAGTCTCCACCTTAGAAGAATTTAAAATATTGCCAAAGGATTAAAAACATAACCATGCATGAAAACAATGTAAACGTATCTGTAATGGATAACACTGAGAAAGTGCAAAATATAGAATTACCATATTGTTGTCTTCCTAAGTACAAGACTCATATCTTTTACAGAAAGGTAAAAGTTAAAAACATTTTCACATAAAGTTGTCTATGAGACAAATGTAATGCTGGATCTTTACTGTATGTATTTATTATGTTGCTGGAATTCCAAAAACCATGTGATTCAGTCAAAATATGTGAAATTTGGAATGAATCAGAATGGAGTTCAATACCCAGAACTAGTACTTTGTAATTGAACAAATTATTTAACTTATTTGGGACAAATCATTTAAACTTTCTGAGGTTTCTCCTACTAAAAATAAGAATAAATATCTATCTATTGATTTGTGCAGAAACTCATTCAATACTGTACATAAAAGCCCAACTTGAAGCACAACCAAACAATGACAGGCTATTATGATGGCACAATTCCTTAAGTAGCTCTGTGGTTAGAACTTTCTTATCTTCTGAGTACTATAATCTTTTATTATGACCATAATCATAGGATTAATATTATCTATTTATATGTAATACCTAAGAGCATCCTTCATCTAGTAAGTTAGAAGAAATAAAAATTCTGAAGAGTGACTGAATCCATATTGTACAATATATATATATACACACACACACATTTGTTTTTATATTTGCTTTTATATAACAAACATAAATATTATTCAAAAGAATCTAAAAGAGATTCATAGTTCTCTGTCCCTTGAAAAATGGTACTTTCACTTAGAATCTATTCAGATTAGACAATCTTCTGTGTGTCAAGAGAATTATTATTGCTTCTTAATGTAGTCAGTCAAATACAGATTAACTGTATTGAGCCTCTCAATGAACTATACCTCCTGGAGTTCGCATCGTATGTAGTCCTCATCTCCTTGTCTCTGGGCTAGCCCTATGATTATTTTGAATAACACAATGCACAGAAGTGACTCCATGAGACTTCTAACGGTAACTCATTTTTAAAAAGCCTCTCAGCTTCCTCCTGGATCTAAAGAAAACCTTGCTCTGTGAGTGGCCAGACAACCACATAAGAGATCCAACTAGTTTGAGACAAATAAGGATATCCTAGATTCAGCCATGATTGTCAAGGAGAGATGATCATGCCTGTCTTGTGACTGGATTGGGCTTATGAAAGTTCTGCCTTTTCCAGCAGTTCTCTTGAAGTCTCTAGCATCCATTTCTAATGGGCAATAAAGTTAAGGCTTTGTGAATGTGATGTTGACCAGTAAGAGTCAGGAGATAGTAAGAAACCAGCAGATAAACTACTTGCTCTTCTTTCCTCTTGATGGAATGTTTCCAGATGCAGAGATTTGACACAGGCTCCATGAAGATCTCTCAAGACACTTAGAAACTCACTGTGTTTATGGAGAATCTATGGCTTACTCAGTAATAAACTTTGTGTTTCTTCGCCTACCTACTTCCATTTTCTCATTTCTCTTGTTTTACTAACCGTGATTTCTCTGACTTGTTTCCTACAATAAAATGCTAGTATGTGCACTTTGACTACATGCTTTATTTTTATAGAACCCAGATATGACACCAGGAAAGGGACATCATACAATCCTTACACTGACATGTATAAAGACAGACTACAGTGACACACCAAAATCTCAGGCATTACATGACTTTAAAACTTTCTTTTGGAAATTGTGTATTGTCCAAAATGTTTTAGAAGCCTAAGGTTTACAAAAATTAAATGTCGGGTTATAATGTAATCACCTGAACCCTATTCTGATTGCCTGGATATAACCATTGTCTGCTCTGGGTTTGATTTCAGATACAAGAGGCAAAATGCTTTTTTTGCATGTGTTAAATTTAGACCCTACCTTTATTTTTAAGATGAATTCAAATATAAATGTTTGTTTCATTAAAACCATGCAAGTTCTCATATGACAACAACTTGCTGTAAATACCATGAGTACTTACTTGACTACCTGTATATTAAAGGGAATGAGATATCACATAAGAGAGGTCACTCTCTTCTGTAAATGTAAACATTTTATAAGGCAAGAAAAGTGCTGCTGGAGAGTCTCTACTTCAGTATATCCAAGACCAGGGCTGGAAGTCAGGAGAATTAGCTGCAGGTGCTTAGGGCTTAGAAAGTGCTGAAGGGACGAAAGGCCAATGTGTTGGCTCCAGGTTAGTTCTTATGATCAACTATTCTTTTTATCTTCCCATAAGACCACCTCTCTCGTTTGTTGCCGAGGAAGGGAGGGATAAGAGGAGGGGGCCAAGAAGGAGGTAGAATGTGATTTCAAATAGGAAATAGAATTCCTCAGTGATGGCCCTGTAGCAATGAGAAAAGGCACATTAGCTTAAGCAGATTGAGGAGGGCAACTGAGGTGGGGCCTTAGAATTATTCAAGTAATTTAAAGCATTAAAAGTAAATCAAGACAATGGCCTCTTCAGTGTTTAGACCTGTACAATTTCTGGCCCCTTTCACACATTTTTCTTTTGTTTATCTCCTGAGAGATGCCCACATGTGTACAATACAAAGAACTGAGTCATAAAAGCAGAGGCCTGTTAGCCTCCCTGAGGACCAATTAATAGTGCTCCAAATCTTGTGGGCAGGCAGATAAAAAGGATAGAGAGAGCGAAGGGGAAAAGCTTGAATACTCAACTAGAGTACGGCAGGATTTTTTTTTTTTTTTTTCAGATGTTGGAAGGGACTTCTTTAGCTATTCTTATCTAACTTCTTTGGGGTTTGTAGGTGTTTTTTCTTTCTTATTTTTCCCCTCTCTCAACTGCTTCAGTAGTCACCCTAGTTGTAATGTGAACAGAGAGAAAAGTAGTACTTCAAAATATCAACCAGGCTTTCATCCCAAGTGATGACAGCATGAGCCTGGTTGAAAAAAATAAAAAATAAAAAAGGGGCCATTTAGAATATTTCTGTTCCTCTTTTCATATATTGGCAGTTTTATTGATAGGTGCTTGAGTTTGTATTACCATTTGTATCTCCAAGCTGGATATTACTGTGAATGCAAGGAGCTTTGTAGTTCAACCTTTAACTCCAATCTCACCCCCTACGAGTCCACAGGCCTTTGAACAGCAACGGAGTGGCACTTTGAAATCAGGAGTTGAAAGTGTTTGACATGGAAAGGGGAGCTTGAAAGTCTTGCTCTTTGAACCTTTTCTTTTCAAAGTCCCACAGAAAGTACAGGCAGGACAATAATGGGCAGGCTGGGGGCTCTTTGGGTGAAGAGGGGATATGTGGTAATGAGGATTTAAGTGTTTCCCCAGCTCCGTCCTACTCTGTTTCCTGCATGTGAGGGAATTAAAGCTGCCTTCAGATAACGCAGTCGCCTTTTGATGGCAGTAGTTGGATTTTTTTTTAAAACATGTTAATTCATTGCTTAATGACAAATTATAAGAAAAATTCATCCAGCCGGTGGAAAGTAGAACTCGGACATCAGAATTCTCTCTTGCTCAGCCAAGTTGGAAGAATGATGTTCCAGACCTCCCCACCCATGAGGCAGAGCTGATTTCTGAAGCAAATCTACTGAAGGGACTATGTGCTGCCTAGCATTACTTGGAAAGGGACTTGGTCATTCCTCTGGCATTTCCTCTGCCTAACCAAGAGACAAATTAAATTCTAAATCCACCATTTGTTTTATTTTATTTTTTATTTTTTTTTCCACCATTTGTTTTAAAAACAAGTTTAGATCGTTGATAAGTGTGGTGAGGTAAGATTACAGTTTAACTTTAGGGAAATTTAGTTCTGTGTCAACGGAACAAAAAGTTTAAGTTGCAAGCAAAATAGCTTATGTGTATTTTCTATTTTATTAACCATGGTTTGGGTGTAAAGACACTACTGACTCCCCACTAGCACAGCAGGTTTTCTGTGTTTTTTTTTTTTTTTTTTTTTTAATTTTCCCAGTACTGGTGCATCCAATACTTTGTGAAGTCCCATTTTTTGGTCCAATGCCTACTTTCTCTCTTCAAAGTCCATGGTGATGGAATGCAGAAAGAAAAATTGATCACAAAGCAAAGAAGTCGATGACATTGAATTTAATGCTTTCGAAATAATGATTTATAGATAGGTTTTAGGTTTGGTAGTTAAAAAATTAGTCCCATCATGTGGAAATGTAAACAAGTTATTATTAACACTTTTGACATTTCATATCATTGTTAAAATTGTTAAAGGAAAAGTGGCCAGAATATTTATTAAGCACCTACTATATGACAAATGTAATACTTTACAATCTGTTTTACAGATGTTTTCCCGTTAATCTTTTCTATAAGCCAAAGGTGGACATAGTTTCCTTATTTTACATATGATCTTGAGGTTTGTAAAAGTTAAGTAGCTAAAATATGATCACAAGGCTCAAAAGTAATGAAATTAAAATTTGTATCCAATCATTCTTATTCCAAAATCCATGCATTTTAATTGTGTGACACATGAGCATCAGGAATTTATTCATAAGAAAGACATAGCTAGAGTAAAAGAAAGGGATCAGTATGTATCAAAATCATTTCCTATAACAATGACAATGTCATTATGATAATATTATTGAAATGTCTTCTTACAGAAACAGAAATTAAAGCACATTTAGTATAATTTCAGAGATTAGGGGGATTAACACCACATCACAACTCATAAATGTGAACACTTTCCAAACATTCTGATTAATCAATAATAATGTGCCATTCAGTTGTTGAGAATGAGTGATGTGCACATCTGAAATAACTACCTGCCTTCCTTACAGAGATACATTTTGCCCATGAATTATCTCTACAATGATGCTAAATTTAAAAGCAAATTTTTATCTGAGCATGATATCCTGTTGCACTCCAGTCCTGGAGTAATTTCTCATGTTTGTGACCAGCTCCTGAATAATGGAAAAAAAAAAAAATTGGGGCTGGAATATCAGACCTCTCTAGGTTGCAATGGCTTATTGATTGGATAAAGATTCCTTTTTTCCTTGAGCTTTGAAATTCAAAAACACACATTTATTTCCTATCATGAAATGGTGTTTTGTTTGCATAACTAACATTCACTATACTGTGACTACATAATACTGGATTGAAAATAATGACGGTTCCCCTAATGAGCATAGATCCTTGTGAAATTCCTTCTGGCAGTACAATGTTTCATTCCCTCCACAGGTTTCTTGGATAACTAATTTGTGGCTCCGTGTTTTCTATTTTCTGACCCATTCGAAATGAAAATACTTTGTTATTGTAAAATATTTTTACTATTTCATTTAGACACAAATATTTACAAACATTGTATAATAAATACATCGCACCATGCTTATGTATACATACATATGCCAGTACATTAAAGTAGCAGGAGTCCTAGAGAAACACCTCCTGGGCACTCCTGGTTCAGACATTTCTTAACTGTGCATTTTTGGGTGAGTACCTTAAGCTTTCTGTGCCTCTCTTTACTTGATAGCAAAATGGTAATAATTAGTATAACAAGTTTGTAAGGGAAGTTGTGAGGATAAAAGAGAAAATAAGAATTGTGCCAATAAAAGTTAGCTACTATTGTTATGAAAGGTAACATATCTTATTAGGTGCTCTAGTGAGCTAGTCACCACAGATACCAAAAGTTTGAATGTAGCTATAAGTAACATGAAGGAATGTCTTACATCTCTATTTTCTTTTTTTGTCCTGAGACCACTGAATAATCGTAATTATGCTATTCTTAATCCATTATTGTTATTATCATTGTAACTATCTGCAAAACCAAATAATTAGGACAAAAAATTAAAATAGCCCAAGGGCAATTATACAAGTTTAATATTGCTAGAATGCAGATTTTCTCACTAAGTTTTATCTTACTACAATTACTGATGAAAAGAAAAACAAGCAAATAATAACTTGATCAGTTCTGGGATAAGTAGGCAATATTTCAAGAAGTCCCTAGGTTAGGATTCTGCTTTGCAACATACTTTTAAATAGGTGTGTATGTGTATGTCTGTCTTCATTCAATATAATCAACTTTAGATTGGCAATATTGAAGCCTACCTACAAAAAAATTGAGTTTTTCTTTCTTCCCAAATGGGGAAATTTTTATCATGATGTGTTAAAGCAGAGGAGCAAGTGTGGAAAACAGAACAATGAAAACTATAATAGGTCCATGTGGGTGAAAGTTATGTTAAAATATCTCCTAGGGAAATATTTTGAAAATTAACTAAAAATGAGTATGGCTTTCATTATAAAAAGGTTAATTTAGTTTATTCAAAATCCTACAAGAGCGATGATGATACATATTTTTTATTTTATTTATTTTATTTTTTTAATTTTCCATTAAATCTTAGCAATCTAAAATTTGTGTTACAGTGGTAATTCTTTACACATGATTCCCTTGTATAGATTCTAGTTGCAAATGGCTTAAACAGTCAATATTCGATCAAAATCTCTTCCTAAGGTCTTCTTGTCATTTTTATACAACTTCAAGTCACTTACTCTATAATATATTCAATTCTGAAAGAGGTTGGGAAGTTTGTGAAGATTTAATGTGTTTTAATTAACTAGAAAATACAAAATCTTCCTTTATCATTTTCTTTTACCATTCTATTACTGAAGAGTTTCTTTTCTTTTTTTTTAATATTTTATTTATTTATTCTTGAGAGACACAGAAAGAGAAAGGCAGAGACATAGGCAGAGGGAGAAGCAGGCTCCATGCAGGGAGCCCAATGTGGGACTGATTCCCAGACTCCGGGATCATGCCTTGAGCCAAAAGCAGATGCTCAACTGCTGAACCACCCAGGTGTCCCTACTGAAGAGTTTTATACTTCACCTAAATTTAAAAATTAATTGTATAATCTAGTATATGTTGTACATATAATAAATATAAATTTAGAAACAAATATTAATATAGATAGTGATATGCCAAGTTGTTATTATACAGCACTTTCGATTCTAGAATATTTGTCTGTTTCTGACTGACCTTCTGAACTACTCAACTGGTAAATGTTTCTTCCTGATATTTGAACACTGTATTTTTTTAAAATATTTTATTTATTTATTCATGAGAGACACACACACACACAGAGGCAGAGATACGGGCAGAAGGAGAAGCAGGCTCCATGCAGGGAGCCCGATATGGGACTCGATCCCGGGTCTCCAGAATCACACCTTAGGCTGCAGGCGGCGCTAAACCGCTGCGCCACCAGGGCTGCCCTGAGCACTGTAGTTTTTAAATAAACAATAATCTTCTTACAAACAAATCAGCTATCTTTATAACAAGAATTAAAATGTGTGCTTTTTATAAATCAAAGGAATAATTTTTTTAGAAAACAGCACACAAATTTATATATGTAAATTTCCTTCCCCCATATTTAATTGTTTTATGACAATCTGTAAGAAAAATCTAAATAACTAATGAATTAACTAAACTCCATCTGCCAGACTTAACCTTTGTAAAGGGAGTTGGTGAATGTGTCTGAGTTTGACTCTCACTGCATTTCAATTTTTCCACAGGTAATATGAAATTTCCTAAAATTATATTTCAGAAATTACTTTGGGGATTTATTAAACAAAGTGTCATGGTTTGTTGAACATGGTTCCCAGGTTTTCAAAATGATATCCTTAATATCAAGTTTTAAAAGTTATCAGATACTACCCATAAAGCTATAATTAAAACAAAAACAAGAAAAATCCCCCCATAACTCATCCTTGTAGTTTCTAATTTTTTAGATCTTGAATATAGCCAACGAATCTGTATAGTTAACTGTATCCTCAAGATTTTAATGCATTCCTAGTTAAATAAATGCAAGTCTAAAAACCTTTCTAAAGCATTAATATTGAGTCTACATGATAAATTTTAAGCAACAAACTACAGAGAATTTAATCACATTTTCATTGAGAATTATCCACCTTTTTACCATCCTGTTTTACTTGCTGATTCTTAGGCTGGAAAATAAACTGAGAGTGACAGTAAACTAAACTGGGTAACTCTTTCCCAAAAGAATTCATTTTTATTATAAACTAAAGAAAACAACCTCATTAAAAAGAGTTGAAAGGCACTCCCCCTCCACCCCAGGAACTCTCAGGTTTTATAAATGAAGTGAAATGGATGAGCTACTAAATGAATATTTTAAGTATATCGATGGGTTTAACCATCAATATACTCTTCTTTTATTTCTTTGTTACTATTGTTGCTCTCCTATAGATTAGCTCTTCAGGACAGCCAACATTGCCATGCAGCAGCAACTGCATAGGACCATAACCTAAAAGATTAACAGCAAGGTTTCTGAAGGTAGATTTCCTAGCTTCAAATCCTGGCTCTACCTCAAAATTGCTCTGTGACTTTGAGAATGTCAGATTTCTAGTTTGAAAAACTTAGTATGATAATAGTACATATCATTGAGTAATAATGAGGATCACATGTGATAACATACACAAAGCTTGTATCTTATTGTCTGGCAATTAAAAGTAAATCAATAAAGGTTAGCTATTACAATTACTATTACCATTATTATGAAATAAGTTGAAGAAGCCTCAAACAAATCTGAAATACATTCTATGACACTACTGAATAATACATTCTTTCACTTAAAAATTGCTGCCTTCATAAGATCCTATCTTCTCTGTTGTCCCGAGAGTATTATTACACCAGACTTACATTAAAATCTTTAAAAATAGTTCATTTTTTCACGTTTAGATTTTTATCGAAACTATGTGTACTACAAAAAAATCACTTTTGCAAATAACAGCCACCTTATATTCCTTTTACTTGCTAATTCCATAATTTCTGGAGGGAATAATTTTAAACTATAGGCCGTGCTTATATAGCATAGTGTTGAAGAATAACAATGAGTGTGCAAGGTGAAACTATTCAAAGTCATCTTAATAAACAATGGGAAAATGATCATTGTTCTGTGACCTTTGAAACTGTCAAAACATCAAAGATTCTTACTGTCAGGTATAAGTATATAGGAAAATGCAAAAAAAAAGTAAAGCTAATATTGATTTATATTATTGTAATTTAATACTAGAAACATTGAAGATATAATTTATTTCTTTTTAAACAACTCAAGAGTAGTTTGAATAGTTGCCCTTCTTTTTATAAACTGTATGATACAGAGTGAGCATCTTTTTTTATGCCTTTCTGAATTGTCATCCTCTTTTCTAAACTTGGTCGGCTTTGAACATTTCACTGTTTTCTGTTTATTTTTAAGATTTATTTATTTATTGTAGAGAGATAGCATGCAAGCTGGGGTAGGGACAGAGGCAGAAAATCCTCACGCCAACCTTCTGAGTGCAGAGCCGGGCTTGATCCCAGGGTTCTGGGATCATGACCCTGGCCGAAACCAAGAGTTGCTACTTAACTGACTGAACCACCCAGGGCCCTCCTTTTTTTTTTTTTTTTTTTTTAAAGAGAGAGAAAAAATGAGTAGAGAGCAGGAGGCAGAGGGAGAGAATCTTAAGCAGGCTTCACACCCAGAGAAGAGCCCCCATGAAGAGTTTGATCTCAAAACCCAGAGATCAGGACCTGAGCCAAAATCAAGAGTTGATGATGCTTCACTGACTGAGCCACGAGTTGCCCAAACATTTCCCCATCATGCTCTGAATATTTTGAAATATCTCCAAGAGTTACTTTAATGTGAAGTGTTTACCAGTATCTCTTTCTCTGGTTCATTTCTTTCATCACAATCATGTTCCTCATTTATGTCAATAAATTCTCTTCCTCTAAGTTCCTGTGGCTACATGTCTAAAGTCTCTCACACAAGTGTTAATATTCACATTCTCTATGTTTTCTAGGATCAATTTATGATTTGGTTTTTTGTTTTGTTTTGTTTTGTTTTTGTTCTTGTTTTTTGAGAGAGAGAGCGCGCACAAGGGGGGAGCAGCGGGTGGAAGGGACAGAGGGAGAGGGACAGAGAAAATCTGAAGCAGGATCCATGCTTAGCATGGAGCTAAGAGGTGGAACTCAGCCTCACAACCTTGACATCATGACCTGAGCAAAAATCAAAAGTCAGATGCTTAAAAAAAAAAAAAAAAAAAAAAAGTCAGATGCTTAACTGCCTGAGCCTCCCAAACGCTCCAATCCATTTATGTTTGTTTCAAAGTTCATCTCTAGCTTTATCACTTGCTTTTTATTTGTGCATTTTAATCTTGTTAACCAATTTAATCTTTGGCCATTTAATCTTTGTTAGCCAATTACCTTTGTGTTTATTCATTCTTGTAAAATGTCACATTGGCTTATTACTGGTAGACAAAGAGGCAATACAACCACATACTTCTTTCTGTGCACATAAGCTGAATTAGCAGGTGTGCTATGACCAATCACCAATAGTTTGAAAGGTGCCATATGATTGGCCACTGATCATTATGCTATTATTTACATAATACATATTACATTACATATCTATTATTTACATAATTGTGAATGAAGAGCTAGCATTAGAGTCTTCACACTATGCAGTTACTCATAGTTAGTATATTGGAGTATCAGAAATTGGAACCACATTTTAGGCAACTGATATCTTTTAACTAAACTGTAGTTACTGAAATTTGTGCATATTGGAAATCTGTAAAGTAAGGACTGCCTAGATTTTGAATGGATTCTTTTGACACTCAATTCCACACATCTAAATAACATGGTTATATTTCTACTCTTTATGGTTTAATCCTCCACTATGGAAGAGGCTAATTTTACCTTCTAATAACCACCAATTTCACTGTCATTCCAATGTGTATTCATGCATGCATATGCACACATACACACAAAACACGTCTTCTGTCCCCCTATTCTCCCATTAAACTGTATCATAATTTTGGGGTTGTCAGTTAGAATAGATTATGCTGCAGTAACAAACAGCCTCCAAATCGCTGGATTAAAATTAAAAAGTTTAATTTTTATGCTTTTGGCTCTAGCAAAGACCAATGCTGGTCCAGGAAACTCTCCAGGACCTGTGTCATGAAGGCAGCGTCTCAGTGCTTAAGGCTGATGGAAGCTCCATAATTCAATATTTGTATCCTTTCGGGAATTGTGTCCTCTTTAGTCAATTCAGCAGAGGAAGAGAGTGCTGATGGGACTCACATAGGCAACTGAAGCCTTCAAACCAGAAGTGACATTGGTAACTTATATCCGCAACTCACCAGAAAGAACTTATAAGGTCTTTTCTAACTATAAGGAGCCAGGAAAGTACAATTCTCCTTCATGCCCAGAACAAGAGGAGAACTGGTTACAGTTGAGGAAGACAGGTCTCTACAAGTTAGTCCAGGAGTCAGTGTTCACATTATTTGAGCTATGTAAATAACATTCTTCCCAGAGAAAAACAGTGTGCTATATAAGTACATTTTCTGTCCTAAATAGTTTTTTTTTCTTTTCTTTTAGAATTAAAGCACTATATTTCCCCCTTATTTCCTAGGTATTTCATTAACTCAGTCCCTGACACTTTTTAATTGTCTAAATCCCAATACATTCACATTCAGCAGTTACTCTCAAAGCTTCCTCATCTGTGAAATCTCTCCCAGAGATGTCTGAACTGCTTTAATATGTACAGAGTCTGCTTTACACCTGTGGATAATTCCCCATTATAGGATATCCCAACTTCCTCATCTTCCATATTAGTGCTTTAATTTCTCTCTTATTTTGTGCCTTTGTTTTCTGCATTCCATGTTTTCACTCTTTGTTCATTTTTTCACTTAGGTGAAGTACTTTCTTCACTTTCTCTCAGAGAAAGAAAACCTGGGAAATAATGTGGGTTTTTTTTTTTAAGTTTATTTATTTATTGAGTAGAGGGAGGGGCAGAGAGAAAGGGAGAAGACTCCCCGCTGAGCTCAGATTTGGATGCAGGGCCCAATACCAGAACCCTGAAACCAAAACCTGAGTCAAAATCAAGAGCCATGCATTTAACCAGTTGAGCAACCCAGATGCCCATTTTTTGAGAGGTAAAATGTTTGAAATATCACAATTATACTTCATGTTTGATTGAGGTTTTTACCTGATAGAATTCAAGCATAGAAGCCATTTTTCTTCAGAGTTGTGAAGTCATCACTCTATATGACGTTGCTTCCATTACTGCGGTTAATAGTCACTATATTTTGATGTGAGGATTTTTGGCCTCTCTCTAGAGGTCCATAGCATCTCTTTGGTCCCAGTGTTGTGAGATTCTGCAACATTTTCCTTGCAGCTGCTCAATTTTTGACAATTGTTCTGTGCCCTTAGTGGGCCCTTTTAATTTGGAAATGTCAGACTTTTTAATTCTCCTAAAAGTTCTGCATTTCTCATTAATTTCCTCCCCTCTGATAGTTTTTCTTCCTCTGGAACTGCATTATTGATATTGGATGTTTTTACTGGTTCTCTATTCTTTTCTTCCAATTTTTCTTTCTCTCATTTAACTCTAAATTCTGGGACACTTACTCAACATCTTCTGCCAAATCTTTTATTGTATTTTTCACACTTGCTATCATGTTTTTAATTTTCAAAAGCCCTCTTTCACCTGCTGCTCACTATAAATATATATAATATTAACTTTGAATTATATGATGATATTTGTTATTTTAAAAATTTTTGTCCTTGTGTAATAACTGCTTTCTACATGTAATTCTTTCTATTTCTTATAGACATCTTCAGGTGATTCGTGATCTTTAGGTCTCTATAAACATGATTGAAAGCAGTGAGAATGTGATATAATGGTTTTGATTGTGAGCTTTTTGTTTCGTGACTAGGTCCATCATTTATTTGGGGAAAGACATTGGGGTTGTTAGCTTTAGAAATTTTCTTGTGACTGAACATATTCAACAAGGAAAAGTCCTCAGATATCCTGCCTGGAGGATAAAAATCTGGAGGCCAGCATTAGAAAAGCCAAGTGGAGTAAGATAAGGCCACGATATTTAGTATGTAGTATTAATGTAATCATCTTGTTTTCTATTTGGGACTCTTGTCCATGTGTCTATTCTGTTCTCCACTGATGATCATTCTGCTCCACTATATTGAGTGATTAAGCCTCTGATATTCCGAGAGAGGACGGAGATTAGAGAATCTCAGATTCCAAGAAATCCTCTTCTTTTTAATTGTGTTTTCACCTCTACTTCCAGTGGTGTTTAGTGCTACCAGTATTTAACCCTGTGTGCATTCTATGGTGCGTCAGGTCAGTGCTCAGTTTTCTGTTGTCTTAGCTTAGAATTCATCTGTCTTGGGTCTGTTAAAGTAGTTATCTTCAAACATTTGTTTTCATCAAAATTTTGCTTTTTTCTAACATTTTTCACATTGTCCTTATTAGTTAATGTCTTAGGAAATTCCCTTTACTGCCATCTCAGTGGAGTTTTAGTAGACCATTAGTAGACAGAAAAAAAAATATATGTTCACTTTGCCATCTTTACCTACAAGACTTTATGATTTTTTTAAATTAAAATAAACTAAAAATTAGCAATTTTCTAAGGTATTCTTATCTCCTTGATATATATCCCTGGAAATTCTGGACTTTTGCATCTATGTGCTTAGGAGCCTTGAACCTTAACCCTCTGGTTGGACAGAAGTGAACCTCACCCTGTTTTAGAGGAGAGCATCCTCTCACTGTCTAAAGACCATCCACTTGAGCTAACTGGCTCAAGAAAATAATTTTCCTCCTCCAGATCTACCCACCTGTTCTTATTGATCTTAGATAAGTGGCTCTTCAAGACACAGAAACATCTGTGCTGTGTGGAATCAGCAACATCATCAATATCTGAGAACTGGTGATACCTAGACCCTATTGAATCAGAAACTTGGAGTGGAACCCATTAATCAACAGATGGTTTTGATTCATGCTGAAATTTGAAAAACAACACTGGGCAAATAACTACGATCAGAACTTAGCATAACATCAATGTAGAATGACAATTCCAAATATAGAAAGCACATTTATCAAAAGAACCACAAAACTTTAAAATATATATTGGTGGCAAAATGGGGATGGATCTTAAGGGTGTTAAAAGAAAGGTAGAATTGAAGGTTGGAGAAGTACCAATGAATTCATTGAAATGGAGGCATTCAGGATTTAACATCCTGGCAAGCATATCTAGAGCTAGTCCTAACGAGCTTCTAGGCTAACTCTTTGAAGCATGGGCATAACAATGATCTTTGGTAAATAAGGTGGGGATGCTGTATTGCTTTGACAGAGTATTGGGAAGAGGTCACAAGGACATCACAAGTGGACATGTTAGAATGGATTTATGATGTGAGATCACACTATGGCTATATTCCATGAGAGGGTTTAAAAAAACACTATTCACATAAGTAAAATAGTTGACTAGTAAGATGAACAATAGCATTAACCCATCAATCAATCAATCAATCAATCAATCACTTCAATGGCTATCTTTTGCAAGCAAGGGTTTATGGTAGGAGAAGCTTCCATTAGATGGGACTGTCTAGTGTCAATACAAATGTGGCTGAGGTCATGTGGTGGCAATGAACAACTAGAGGCAAGGTGAAAGTCATAATGTAATGAATTCCAAGCTTGAATGATAACCAGAGAACATTTACTTGTAAATATTTATGGTGATGGCACTAATGGACCAGCATATCAGTAGGGGCAAGAAAGCTGGGAACCAATGGTAGTATTGCTTGCCTTATATAACCAAAAAGATCAAGAGATGTGACACAAAGGTGATGTCAACTGCCACAATGGAAAATTGTGATACTTTCTTCGGTTTCCATATCTAAGGTTATTCTCAAACTCATTGACTGAAAGGGAAGGCAGATCCACTTAGGAATAATTCAACAAAGCCCTTGCCCAAATATTATGTATATAATATATATATATATATTAACTATTAATTATATGTCATACATATAATATTCTCCCTAATCATCATTCCCTAGGTGGATCCTCAGATATATATATAGAGAGAGAGATATGCACACACATACATACATACATATATATATATATATACACACACACATAAAAAATTGCCTCTAGGGCTGCCTGGGTGGCTCTGTCAGTTAAGCATCTGCCTTTGGCTCAAGTCATGATCCCAGGGTCCTGGGATTGAGCCCCACATTAGGCTCCCTGCTCAGCTGTTAATCTGCTTCTCCTCCCTCAGCCACTCCCCCTGCCGCTGCTCCCAGGGTGCTCTCTCTCTCTCTTTCTCTCTCTCACACATGTGCTCTTCCTCCTTCTCAAATAAATAAGTATATCTTTTAAAAAATTTCTCTCGAATTACTTTCAAATGGATCTCAGCTACTTATCAGAGTTAACTGACACTGAGAAAAGGGAAATATATTTTCTGAGGGCTGTCATAAAAGGGTTTGACATACATTATAAAGGAATTTCCTAAGCTGTTGTGGCTGTTATGTTACAAGTATATAAATAGAGCCCTGGCTCAAAGCTGTTTCACAATAGTTCCAATTGCTCTGTAGAAAGACTTTTTGATCTTTCTTCCATCTTGTATATTTATTTGTGCTTGATCTTTTGGGTGACTGCCATTATTTTAGGAAGGGTAAAATAGAAACTTAGTCTTCTCTATCCTAACCAGACAGTAAATCATAACAAAATTGTACACATCCTGGGTGATTAACAAGAGATTAACACCTTCCTTAAAGTCTAAAATGAGAGTGTTGAGTGTCATTATATTCCTGTTTAACTGTTTGATAGGGGCCCTACCAAAAAAAAAAAATACAGATTAACCATCACCAATAACTGTGCACTGCCATAAATCCCAGTTTCAACTGTTGAACTGAATATATTAAATTTACTAGAACAATTTAATGTAACCTATGCCAATTGGTAGGTTAGTATCCACATAGTGAATGCTATTTTCAATCTTCATTAACAAAGGTCAGTACTGGATCAGCCTGAGTGGCTCAGTATTTTAGGCATCAATTCTTGATTTCTGTTTAGGTCATGATTTCAGGGTCGTGAGATTGAGCTCTGTGTCAAGATCCATGGGCAGTATGGAGTCTGCTTAAGATTCTCTTTCCCTCTCCATCGGCCCCTTCCCCCTGTTCATATGCTTTCTCTCTAAAGTAAATAAATAAAATCTTAAAAAAAAAAAAAAGAGAGAAAGATCAGTACTACTTCATGTTTACATGGAAAGGATAGTAGTACACATTCACATTTTTGCCCTGAGTTCCATAAAATGTCCTGTTCTCAATGAAAATGTAGATAAAAGGGATTTTATCTTGCTATTTTCAGAATGTCTCACTGGTTCCCAATAGTGATAACAGCATAGTAATTTTATCAATGAACATGATGTGACAAGTTCCTTGGGTGCCATAAAGGACAAATGCATGCCAAATAGTAGGTAACAAACCTTACAAAATTTTGCCTCAGTAATACAATATATAGGAGTCCAATGATTTGGTTCATGCTGAAACATATCCTCTATGGAAAAGAGCAAGGTTTCAATAATTTGCCTCCTTCAATAATTAAGAAACACATGCTTGCAAGTCTTCTTAGATGTCAGATTAGTATGTACCAGATTTTTTAATTCTGCTCTGTCCTTTGATCATGTGATATGACAGGACAGGTAGCTCATTCTTCACTGAAAGCTGATCCAGTACTTGGAAAATATGATCTACCAGAGCCAATGGTGCTAGAGATATCTGTGGCAGATATATATATATTTAACTATATATTATATTTTTATATATATCATAGCACATCCCCTTAATATGTAGAATAAGACCATTCCTGCAGTAAAAACTAATCACTACATAAAAATCATCTTCTAATACACTCATGGGCCCTTGTAGAGATCGGATACATGAAATATGATGCTAGAATCATAATTGTGCATTATTAGCTTTGTAAATAATATTTACCAAATTTGAGGAGGGATAGTAGAAATCCACATGATGATGAAAGTGGTACATTTTAGATCTGCATTAATTAGGTCCAGAGTGGAAAAGAGTGCTTCTCTCAGCTCATAGCTATTGCATCTCAGTGAGTTTTCTATGAGTAACTGAGGGATGTGAAAAATATTTGGTTCTTGATCCTTGCATGGGTCAGTTTGAAAGAATGATACAAGCTGAAATTAGATTTCAGTTGTATGTGACCATCATACCAGTGGGAAGAGCTTCAAGTTGTATATTTGGTTATCAAGTTTGAATGGAGGGACAATACTGTAAAAGAAAATACACAGACATGTTGGACAGTAGCCAGAAGTTTGGCTGCTTTATTATGAAGATTGTAAAATGAAGATGTCTAGAGAAGAGGCATGTAGACAGACCTATGGGAAGGGCACAGAAGTGTGTGAATCTTTATGATTCATATAAAGGCCTATCAGAAAATATCCATCATGGAGGTTATGTTCAACAACACTACTACTCATCACCCTTTGATCACACTTTCTTGGTTCCCATGTCTTTCTCTTTCATAGATTTTTAATTTTTTTAGGTGAATTTTATTTTCTAATGGCTTCCTTAGAATAGTTGCATAAGAGTTATATTTTTGACACCCTTAATATCTTTAAAAAAAAAAAAACTAGTGATTAATATTACCTGGGTAGATAATTCTATATTTGAAATAATTTTCCTGGGATCCCTGGGTGGCGCAGCGGTTTGGCGCCTGCCTTTGGCCCAGGGCGCGATCCTGGAGACCCGGGATCGAATCCCACATCGGGCTTCCTGCATGGAGCCCGCTTCTCTCTCTGCCTGTGTCTCTGCCTCTCTCTCTCTCTCTCTCTCTGTGACTATCATGAATAAATAAATAAAATCTTTAAAATAAAAAAAAAAAAGAAATAATTTTCCTTTAGAAATTTCAAGGTATGACTCCTTTGTTTTGTGAGTTTCAGTTTGCTGCTAAAAATCGAATGTTAGTCTCTTTCTTTTTCTTTTTTTCTTTTTTCTTTTTTTTTGGCTTGACCTATTCCATTCATTTCTTCTTCTCTATATATGCTTTTAATTTTTTTTGTTTTTTATTTTTTGTATTTATTTTTGTTTATTTTTATTTATTCATGATAGACAGAGAGAGAGAGAGAGAGAGGCAGAGAAACAGGCAGAGGGAGAAGCAGGCTCCATGCCGGGAGCCCGACGGGGGACTCCAGGATCGCGCCCTGGGCCAAAGGCAGGCGCCAAACCGCTGAGCCACCCAGGGATCCCCTCTATATATGCTTTTAAAATCTTTTCTTTGTTCTTGGTGTTCTCCGTTGAAAAGATACACATTTTTTTTTAAGATTTTGATTTTTTATTTAAAGATTTTATTTATTTATTTATTCATGAGAAACACAAAGAATGGCAGAGACCTAGGCAGAGGGAGAAGCAGGCTCCCCACAGGGAGGCTGATGTGGGACTCGATCCCAGGACTCTGGTATCACGACCTGAGCCAAAAGGCAGACGCTCAACCACTGAGCCACCCAGGTGCTCTTATTTTATCTTATTTTATTTATTTATTTATTTATTTATTTATTTTAAGATTTTCTATTTTACTTATTCATAGAGACACAGAGAGAGAGAGGCAGAGACACAGGCAGAGGGAGAAGCAGGCTCCATGCAGGGAGCCCGACGTGGGACTCGATTCCGGGTCTCCAGGATCACGCCCTGGGCTGCAGGTGGCGCTAAACCACTGCACCACCGGGGATGCCCGCCCCAAGATTTTAAATTTTGTTATTACCTCAAATGTTCAGTGGGAACTTTTAATCTAGAAAGTTATGACCATTAAATTTTAGGGAAGTTTTCAGTATTTTTTGATAATTTTCTTCCACTTATTTTCTTTATTCTCTTCTGGAAATTGTATTAATTTAGCATTTGTGTTCTTGTAATATCTCTTATTTTCACCTCTCTGTATTTATTATCATTTGTGAGGATTTACTCATTTCTAATTGAATTTATTACTGCATTGTTTTAATAATTATGTTTAATGTAGTAGGATTTTTTGAACTCAATTTTTGTGTTTAGATTACATTTTATAATACTTCTAAGCGAATTAATTATTGTATTTTGGGATTTTTATTTTATTTGTGGCTTAGATCTATTTCCCTTACAATTCTGTTTTGCTAATTTTTTGGTATCATTTTGGCTATCCATTCATATTTAAGGGAAACTCATTAATCAGCATTGGAGTTGTATTGTGATTCTTGTTCATGTCTTGTGTATTATTAGAGGAATCCTTGTAGGACACAAGAAAGGAAAGAGCATTAAGGGTCTTACTATCACTGTTCTCTTTCCAGTAATGTGCCTTCTCCATTTGCTGAAGAACTTGCTGTACTCAAAATTCAGGGCTGCTTTGCTTCAATTTTTTTAGTGAATAAATATACTCTTCCAGATTGAGTAAAGATATTAGAATATTATTAGTCATCTGAAATTGAAAGGTGAGGTCAGGAGTATGAATGCCTATCTTTTTATTATATAATCTTTCATCCAATCCACCAGTTTTCAGACCCTTTCATTCTCTGCCTTTTGAAGTATTTGGTACTCCAATTATCAGCATTAAAACAATCATAATAATGGTGCCCCAAATACACAAATTAAGATGAAGAAAGAGTAAAAAAGCAATATTTTCTTTGGGGAATTCTGCCTAAGTGTGATTTTTTTTTTCTATTTGGGAATGATATAGATAACTGACAGATAAATAGATAGAAAACATAGATAGGTAGATAGATATAGAGAAATGATATGGGTAATTATTATCATTCTTGGAAAATTGAGTGACTCTACAATTAGGCTTCTGTATAGGGAAAATTCCACAGCAACCATTAGTAAACAAAAAGGAGCTTAACTGCATAAAGAAACCATCAAAAATAAAAATTTTAAAACTATCTTTTTTGAAAAAAAGGTGAAATTTTATAAAGCATATGAAAAGAATAAGAATATGAAATCAACATTTGCTTGTATTCTCACTGCACTTGGCTAAGGAGGTATTCTCAGCCATAAAAAATTTTAGAAATACACTGAAATAGAGGTTAATGTATTTGAAAAGCTATGTGGACCCTACCCTCATGGTATATATATTTTCACTCATATTTCCTTCATCTAATTTGATCTTTTGGATTTAGGGAATTTAAATATCTGCTTATAGCAAATATACAAAATCTTCCTTCTTCCATATATAAATTCTAATCAAGAAAAGCAATAGGTCATCCTAAAATCACAGATTTTTTAAAAAATAAATGGCATATCTGTATAATATGGTGTTTTGATCACATCTTCTGATTTTTACACATTAGGAAGCTGAGGCCTCGGAGGAGGTAAATGACAAAGTCCTACATCAAATAGAAGAGCTTTTGTTATCCTGTGCACTGTTCTATCCAGTATACCACGATGTCTTGAAAATATCATTTTTATATCCAATTATTGTTGTTTATTGGGTAGATTAATATATTTCCTAGATATGTGATTATTTCCAAACACTTCTCATAAGCTTTTCAAAGGTTATTAATATTCTTTCATTGTCTTTCAATAGATGTTTACTGAGTATTTTGTGTGTTTGCGCTATGCTAGGAATATCATTAATAGGTGAAAAATGTCAGTTGAACACTCCCCTAAAATTTGAATTATTTTTTAGTAAGAAACAAGGAGATGTGCTGCTAGGAATTTTTAAAAATTAAATTTCTACCTCCACCTTCTTGTTCTACGTAAGAGCATCCAAGGACTCCAGCTTTCTCCTCTCATGAGAAATTTATTACCATACAGCCCAGTCAGAGTAATGTAAATGCTATAATCAAAAACATATTTCATAAGGAATGCATTAATCACAATAGGTTAAATAACAGAAGTTTTAATATTTAATATGCTTTCCTAGAACAATGGAAAAGTTCAGCACCAAGATAAGACTCTAGGTGACATAAGGGAACCAGGGCAACATCTTATCCCCCCTGGAGAGAGCTCTACAGCAGACCCTCCCTTTGTTCCTCAAAAGCACCACAGAGAATAGCAATATCAAATACCCAACACAAGTAGAGTTTGCAAGGGCCACAAAAATGTCAGTGCAGCATGTCTTTAGATGATCTCTATAGAAAGCACATATTTTTAAAAATTTTTTTATTTAAATTCAATTTACCAACATAGTATAACACCCAGTGCTCATATTTAAAACAACCCCAGTACAAATTAACGTGTAAAATATTCCTCTCTTCACAGTGAGACTTGTATTATGCAGGGAAGAGGAGACTGCCTCAAGTAAACAACTACATTGTAACTTTAAAGAGGTACTCAAGTGCAGGACAGAAATAGCTCCTTGTTTTTATTTATCCATCATCAGCTTCTTAGAATTCTTATTCAGAACACATAAAAAACATGAAAACTGGGCTTATTTCTGATGCTCATACTTTATTTAGGATTCACTTCACAAATGCAATTTTAAAACTAGAATATATTAGTTCAGTTCAAAAACAAAAACGTTCATTTCATTGATTCCCTATCTTGTGTGAACATCTTCCTAGATGCTGGGTGGAAAAGATGAATAAGAAACAATCATTGCTTTAAAGGTGCTTGTATCCCATTAGGGGAACAAACACAATATAATTTTAATATAATCTGGTAAGTGGAATATTCATTAAATTGTAAAAGTAAAACAGGTGAAGAACACCTAAACCAATCTATGTAATTTAGTTAGGAAAAGACCTTCTGGAAGAGGTACCCCTTAATTTGAGTGACCAAGATTAAAAAGTCAAGTAAGAAAGGTAGAACAGTTGAAGCAGAGGCCAAAATACAGTGTATCATACAACAATGGAAACCTGCAAGTATATTGGCAATTCTTCTACAGATGGGAGGCGGATTTGGTCTAACTAATAAAAGTCCAGTAAATAAAACCTCTATCTGTATGCCATGCAGGACTCAGCCAATTGTAATTAAATCTTACTGAAGAAACAAAACTGAAGATAATTTTTTGTTGTTCTTAAGGTTGTAGTATGTATATATGATATAGATATGTAATATCTACATTATATATGTTTCAGATCGTAATTTCAGGTTAGATTGCTTACATAGAAGTGAAAAAATGTTGTTTAGCAGACTGAATAGCACACAGTATAGTAATAAAAAATCTTTCCTTTTGTACTTTCTTCTATATTTTTCTACATTTAAAATGGAGTACCTTTGGGGAACTTGGATGGCTCAGTAGGTTAAGCATCTGCCTTTAGCTCAGATCATAATCCCAGTGTCTTAGGATTGGGCCCCGCATCTAGCTCTCTATCAAGAAGTAGTCTACTTCTCCCTCTCCCTCTGCCCCTCCCTCTACTTGTGCTCTTTCGCTTGCTCTCTCTCTCCCTTGCTTACTCTCTCTCTCAAATAAATAAATAAAATGTTAAAAAAAATAAAATGGAGTACCTTTAATGAACTTTATTTTTTTTTTTAATTTCATTTATTTATTCATGAAAGACACAGAGGAGAGAGAGAGGCAGAGACACAGGCAGAGGGAGAAGCAGGCTCCATGCAGGGAGCCCAATGTGGGACTCGATCCTGAGACTCTAGGATCACGCCCTGGGCCAAAGGAAGGCGCTAAACCACTGAGCCCCTCAGGGATTCCCCCTTTAATGAACTTTAATGTATATTTTTAACATTTACTTTCGTTCCTAGATCCAACTTTTAGTTTAAGTTCTAGAGTTTATCTCTATATCCGAAATATATGCATTCTCATTACTTCTTCATCAAGATGACTTTAGAAGCAGTTAAGTGGATGAATGAATCTCTTACCACATAACCATATTTATTCTCATGATACCCAGCAGATACTTTCTACTTCAGTAATATTAAATATAACCAATATGCCCTGCGGCCATCTATTAGTCACTTAACTCATAATAACTCATGCAATACTCACCACAACCCGAGGAAACAGGTGTTATTATTTCTTCATTTTAGAAATAGAGAATCTGAGTCACATAGAGGTTAGTTTGCCCAAGTTCACATTAGTAGTAACATAACAGTCTGCTCAAATCTTTGGATTTCAAATCCTGAGTTATAGAGACTTGGAGCATCCAGCATAATTTTATGATGTAATAACCAATGCAGAATAAATAGTTTATATACGTATTTTCTAATAGATTTCCAACACCGTTCTCAGACTCTACTTAATAGATTTATTATCTTTTTGATCCCCATTAAATACCGAGAAAGTTTCTGAGAACTTATTACTATTTATCAAGAAAATAACACCAACTTCCATTGTATTCAATAACCAAACAACAGGACAACTTTCTAGATGTTTTTGATATGTTCAGAAGAGTTGAAGGCTAGCAGAATTACTGCAATGGGTTTTGTAAGAAGGACATATTTTTATTTCAGTTATTCTCCCCTAAATATGAGATTTCCATTCAAAGGACTCTAGTGAGGCCATGAATTTAGCCAAGGGTATAGCAGTGGTTCATTTCTGTAACAGAGGAGAAAACATAAGTCAATACAGCCAAAAAGACCAGCATTTTAAAATGAGTGATGGTAGCCGATGAATCAATTGTGCCTATTACCATTTTATAGTAATAAGAGAGGAAAAGGATACTTAGATTTGAAGGGCAGTAAATATGGAACAAATAAACTAAAATGGTATAACAAAGTGTGCAATCAACCTATGGAATATACTACTACGGAATGTAATATCATTGAATAATGTGGATGGATTCCTCAAACATTCAGGCAATTTTATGACCAGAGGCCACATTTGTCTTCATATAAGTTAAAAAGATGGTAATCAAATCTCATGCTTCTGGAAGGAAAGTGATTGCCTATTAGACATTATTTTGGATAATGTTTTTATTTGTTTTCTTCTGAATTATAAGCTGGTGTAGGGAGGCTATTAAATTGCTTTTTATTTTTTGGTATTTTTTGTTTGCCCCACTTTTATCTCATATGACTTTGTGTTGCAAATATTTGTGCACATATCCAAATCTCTCAAATTCTTAAATTGTTAACTCTCTAATGGGAAGAACTACATGTATTCAACCTATGTTTTCCCAGTAGCTGATAAAGGGAATTACATATGATAAGGAATCAGGAGGTATATTGCCACGTGTTCTTCTCTCTTAGGGAAAGACTGAGCTATTGGAAACATTCAAAGGATAATTTTAACATTCTTCTGAAATGTTACTTAGAAAAAGGCAATAGTGGGGCACCTGGGTGGCTCAGTTGGTTAAGCATCTGACTCTTGGTTTCGGCTCAGGTCATGATCTCAGGGTTGTGCGACTGAGCTAGCTCTGCATCAGGCTCCGTGCTCAATATGGACTCTGCTCAATAGTCTTTCTCTCCCTCTCTCTCTGCTTTCCCTCACTCCTGTGTTCTCTCTCTCTCTCTCTCAAATAAATATTTTTTTTAAAAAAGGGGAATAGTTCTTCCATCTATATTTAGTTACAAGTGATATGATTAATAGCATATATTATGTGGTTTTAATTTTTCATTGATTCCATTATTTTTTCTGAGATATAGAATGGAATAGAGTAGATACTATTTATAATTACAGAAGACAAAACTGAGCACTAAGAATGGTGTCACCCTTCCCATCTGACTGTTGGAGGTAAATCCAAGAATCCAAGAGGCCAAACTTCCTAATTTCCAGTCTGTAATCTTTCTATATATGACTCTGTATCCTCCACAATGTATTTAATCCCCAGAACTGAAGTATTTTACCAAGTTAAGTAAATGTAGTCCCAAAGCAAATATTGATTTTTCTCATCAAATTTTCAGCAGTGTGCTTCCTATTTTATTAGTATAAATTTTGCTTGGACATTTAGACACAAATTTTGGAGAAAGAAAAATGTGAGGAGGCACCAGTAATACTAGTAAGAGTGATCTGGTTGTGTAATTTCAAAATGATTTAGTTGTATAATATAAAACGAGAAAAAAACTTTAAAGTAACATTTGAAAAATTCTCTTTACATATGTGTGTGTACAAATAAATAGTAAGAATTTGCAGGATTGCTGAGAAAAATCCTCTCATTTCTCTACAGACCACAAGAGCATGTGTCTTTAATGCTCTGGAGAAGCAAGCTTACTTGTAATGATTACCAGAGCCCTCTCTGAGAAGCAAACTTTTTATAACCTGTTACCCATGACCATAACAGCATGCCTAGAACATTTTATTGATTTTTCAAACTTTAAATGACCCAGACTCTTGATATTTCATCCCAAGCCTCCTCTATCCAGCTCTCATCATTTTATTAAGTAGCAATTGTGTATTTTTGGTTGCTCAAACTGAAAATCTTGGATTCTCATTCTCTCACACTCTACATGAAATCTATTAACAAATTCTTGCAGTTCCTTTTTCAAAATTAGCCTGGGATCTGACCTCACCCGCACTTGAACAAGCTGCTAGCCTAGCCCCACCCCATCAGCTGGTAACCACGCTAGTGACCACAATAGCCTCCTAACTTGTCTCCCTGACTTCATTCATCACAGAAGCAAGCATCCAGAATTATCCCATTTTGACAAAATTAAAATCATACTAATCCTCTGATCCAAACCTACCCTTAGCTTCCCATCTCATTTATTATAAAATCGAAAGACTGTATTTTTCAGGGCCCTACGTGATCTGGACTTCAGTTACATTTTCAACTTTATTTCCTATTACACATTTCCTGTCTTACTTTGACCCAGGCCTGTTGCTCTCCCCACTATTCTGCAAAAATACCCAGAATGCTCACTTTCAGTGCTCTTCTGCTGGATATTCACAAGAATGCATTTTTTATTTTGATCAACCATCACCTCCTCAGAGAAGTCTTGCAAGATTATCTAAAGGAGGGACCCCCCATCACAGTTATGCCATTATTAGGACTGACATTATATTTTATATTGATTTGTTCCTTGTCTGAGTTCCTTACCAGAATGCAGAGGGATTTTATCCACTTTTATATCCCTAATACTAAGAATAATTACTGTCACATAATAGGTAATCTCTATATATTGGATGAATTGATGGATATTCCATTTATTTATATTTATGTAAAAGATGTTTAAATAATGAATACATTGCTTGCTAAACTCAGTTCAGTCAATTGGAATGCATGCACATACATACAAATGTACTCCTAATTTGTTAACGTTTAATTAAGTGGCAGTTTAATTGGAAGGAAAAAGCAATATAACAAGGTAATGAGAAAATGGAGAGATGTAAATGAGTGAGAGAAGAGAAACTCAAGGAAAACATGAAAGGAAAGAAATGAAATTAAGGTGAATCATTAGACTCACTCTCAGAAGAAGTAGTTGTATATTGGAGTGGACCAGAAAATCAAAGGAGAAATTTGTGAAGAAAATAGGTGGCTGTGTTTGATAAAGAGTGGGTATTGGGTTGTATCAGTGGACCACACAGAATAGGTAGTCAGCCTGGACCGCACAATTCTAGTTAAGATGTGCTTACAGTGATTTTCTTCTGAGCCTTCTGCCTCACCAAGACACCCTTCCTGGAACAAATGAGAGCAGGATTGCTAGCAATGTTAAATGACTCTGGCTTCTTTTCTCCCCCCAGATTCTTAACAATGATAGTTTTTCAGCTCTGTAAGTCAAATCATGACATCTCTTTAAACTCATACATATTATTTCCCTGGTGCCAGAAGTTGATGTGTCATGGAAAGATGGCCTACAGCTATGCCTTATAAAGCTGAGAAAAATAAAGTACGCGATGTTCCTCCTGTTGTCAGGCATTTTCCTTATAACTAAACCATGCTGTCCCCCTTCATTCTGTTTGTTCTGACAAGTTTGCATGTCAGGCCATCTATTTCCTTTCGGAGTTCTCTGTTGATAAAGTGCTTGGTCATACTAAAAGTCCTGGAGAGCTCATCAGTGCAAGATTTTCACTGAACCAGCTGCTTATAAAATTTTTCATGGCAAGTCAGCAAAGTGTAAGTGTACAGCCATTGCCAGAGTGCAGCTTAAATGAATTGGTCAGACAGTTGTTTTGTGGGCTGTTTGTAACCTACACTATATCAAATATGTTCAGTGTTTCGATATATTTATAAATTTACCTTCTGAATCCTAAGGAAAGCTGAAAATGTGCTTTTTATTTTTTTTGCTATTTAGAAAGTGATTTTCAGTATAACTAAATTCTGCTTTTTGAACTTCATTAGACTCCTAATGTTATCAAGACACACCCCCAGGAAAGTATTTTCCATGCAATATAAGAAGAGATGAAAGATTACAATTGGCTAAAGATGCTGTGTGGTTTGCTATGATAACTTCTGGATATCAGACTAATACTCATGATTAACAAAATTAGCAAGATCACCACGGTTTTAGACCATGGATCTCTGATCTCCTGCAAATATACAAATCTCAGAATGACACTGCTTGTATATAAAGATTCCATAATACAGCAACTCTCTATATATCTGATCCATCCTGTTTTCTTGAATAGTGGAATGCTCTACATTAGACAAAGAAAGTGGAAACCAGCTATCAGTAAAAAAATAATTAGTGAAAAGTAAAACATTTTAGGTCAGTGTAGCACAAAATCAAATGGAGACTTGGAAATTATTTGATGAATTTCACTATTGAAGGTGACATAGGAAATTAATGAGGTTAAACCATCTCAATTTGTATTCAATTTACTCAATTATGAATAGTTCATAATTAAACTTTTATTCAAAAATTATTTAAATAATTTGGCTTCAGAATACTAGACTAAAATGGATTTATGTGTACACTAACTGAATCTTTAAGATAATTTTAGAGTAAAACTCATTAAGAGTTAAGTGGTCATACACTTCAAACATTTAAGGTTTTACAGATTAATAATTGAAAAATTTGACATTTTCCAGGGAATTTTAAGAAGATAATTAGATTAGCCAATTGATTCAATCTTCCATTAAAAAAGAGAAATTAACCTGGAAATGTTTTTCTTGCAAAAAAATTCTTTTAAAACACTGAAAATATTTATATTGGTTGTTGATCTAGTCCAAAAATACCAGTTAAGACTCATCTAACACTTCATTGTGGGTTATTCCTATTGATTCATTGGGAAATTAGAAAAAATAAAAAACCTGAAAACAATAACATCCATATTCCTTAAAACTACTAGAATAAATACAGAGTACTCATTTGAGTTTAAGACATCTAAAAAACATCCCCTCAATGTTTCCTCTCCTAAATAATGAAACTTTTATGGGAATCAGAGGGATTATTGAGTGATTCACTCATTGTACACTCAGCAACATACAATTAACACATCTCAGAGGTTATATAGTATTGCCATTCCAATATTAGAAGTTTGTGGTTTTTTATCATTTCTTTTTGTAAAACAGATTACTATGCATGTCTAAAATTAGATGGTAATTAGAGAATAGTAATATATAAACCAATAGTACATTTGTAGGAAAAGCATTAAATTTAATAACATCCACTGAAACTGAAGAAAAGCATCAGATCTAATTTCCTATGTTATCCAGACTAATTTAATCTTTGTCAGTGAGAAGAAAATCCCACTCATTCATTTATTCATTTTTTCCAGTAAATATTTCTACTATCAGATGGCCTGAGTTTATCCTTATATGACAAGTATATGGCTTTGAACAAGTACTTAATATCTCTGATCGTCTATTTTTTAATCAGTAAAAATGAAAACAAATGGACATAATAATAGTAATGATTTCATAGGATTGTTTTTAGGATAAAATGAGTTAATTCATGTCGAGCATTTAGCAGAGCTCCTGACACCCTGAAAACATTTAATTGTTCTTATGACATTTTAAAAAATTATATTTCCATGTACCCGAATCTATAAGAGACACTGGAGCTATAAAAGTAATAAAGACATAGTTTCTACCATTGTATAGATTTTTAGAAAGATTTTATTTTTTATTCATGAGAGACACAGAGAGAAAGAGGCAGAGACATAGGCAGAGAGAGAAGCAGGCTCCATGCAGGGAGCCTGACGTGGAACTCTATCCTTGGACTCCAAGATCATGCCCTGGGCCAACAGCAGACACTCAAACACTGAGCCCCCCAGGTGTCCTCGCCATTTAATAGATTAAGAGCTAGTGGTTAAGATAAGACAATAGCTAAATAAACTCATACACCTACAAAATTGTGATTTTGTTGGGTAATACAGAGATGCTAGCTGCTAGGAGAGCTATAAGTAGGAATCTGTCATAGTAAGAATGAATAGAGTTGTTTTTACTTTTGTTTTTGTTTTGTTTTGTTTTGTTTTTAATGACCAAGGGAAGAAAATGAACAGTGCATTTAACAGAAGAAGCATATTTAGTCTAAGAAGGCCTGAGGATAATTGTCATTACTACAAAAACAGCATCTACAAGTGCAGAAAATTCTTCATATTTCTGTTCATCGAGGGAGATGTTTGAACTACAGCTAATAAGGAAACAGGAAAACAATTCCTCTCTTCATGAAGAGATGATCAGCATACCAGGTACATGCAGTCACAGATACACAATACTTAAAAGTCCCAGAAACTGCAGCAGATGTGATCTTTCCCATAAATACCAAAGAAAAGTTCAGCCTTCCATGGAAGCCAAATTATCCAGTCTCAGGAAAAGCCTAAGCTGAGGGGATCCCTGGGTGGCTCAGCAGTTTAGCGACTGCCTTTCACCCAGGGCGTGATCCTCGAGTCCCAGGATCAAGTCCCACATTGGGCTCCCTGCATGGAGCCTGCTTCTCCCTCTGCCTGTGTCTCTGCCCCTCTCTCTCTCTCTCTCTCTCTCTCTCTCTCTCTCTTTCTCTTTGTGTGTGTCATGAATAAGTTAAAATAAAAGCTTTAAAGCCTAAGTTGAGCAGTGTCTAGTGGGCTTGGTGCATGAGAGTCTGAAACCGTCAGTGTCTACAGATATGTGACTGCCAGTCTTCTCCATGTCCTTTGGAAAGGCAAACATGGGAAGAGTCATTGGGCTCCCCATGTTCCTCCAAAACAGAAGCAGGACATAGCATCTCATCAATTTTACACACAATGTTGATGCCCCCAAATTAGGAAAAGGATAGGATAAGGCACTGAGCTGCTACCAGCTGGGAGGTTAAAAACAACACAGCATACAAGAAAGGGCCTCAGAGCCTTTCTGAACTGTTCCCTTAGCCAGTATTTTGCACTTTTTGAAAATAAATATTCCCTGCTGTACTTGCTAAATATACAGTTTTTGAGATACTTATCCTAAAGATTGTAATTCACTGGATTCATAGTGGGACCATTTTTTTTTAAAGATTTTTATTTATTTGAAAGAGAGGGAGAGACAGAGCTCACACACACACACACACACACACACACACACACACGAGTGGGGGAGGGGCAGAATAAGGGGGCAGGGGGAGAAACAGACTCCCCACTGAGCAGGGATCCTGATGATTTGAGGTTCTATCCCAGGACTCTGGGATTGTGACCAAAGCCAAAGGCAGATGCCAACTGGCTGAGCCACCCAGGTGCTCCATAGTGGGACCATTTTGAAAGTATCCCAGTTAAATCTTATTCAAAAAAGGTATTAGGGAAAACTGCAGTTAACCACACTGGTTATAGTTAGAGAAAAAAAAAAAAAAAAGCCTGGTATCTAAACTCAGGGAATATCACCTATATTTGTTTGATAATCACATGTGAAATGAAATCCATAAAATTCTTGTTCACAATGTGATTTGCATCTCTCAACAAATTGTCTTGTTTATTCACAAAGTTGCAAGTTCAAGAACTCCAGCATATTCTTTCTTTTTTTTAAGATTTTATTTATTTATTCATGAGAGAGACAGAGACACAGGTAGAGGGAGAAACAGGTTCCATGCAGGGAACCCGATGTGGGACTCAATCCTGGGACTCCAAGATCATGCCCTGGGCCGAAGGCAGACATCATTCAATCACTGACCCACCCAGGTGCCCCTCCAGCATATTCCTATAGAGATACTATAGGGAAGATGGGGCATTAAAATTGTGATAAATAGAATGAGCATTATTGTTTATAAATTTCTATTTAAAGTGGTTTTCCACCAATTATTTTAATAAATAAGGTTAGGGATGCCTGGATGGCTCAGTCAGTTAAGCATCTGCCTTTGGCTCAGGTCATGATCCTAGGGTTCTGGGATGGAGCCTCATGTCGGACTCCCTGCTCAACGGGCAGTCTGCTTCTTTCTCTCCCTCTGCCCATCCCTCTGTTTGTGCTCGCTTTCTCAAATAAATAAATAAAATCTTAAAAAAAATAAGGTTATACATTGAGCAGGTATAAGTATTTTTATTATACTATTTATACATGTATGTCACTCAACAAATAGATATTTATTCGTATTTTTTATATATGCTGTGTATTTTGCTCCCTTATAGCAATGTTTACTACAGTTGTTCCAGCCTAAAGCTTTGAGTTGTTTAGCATCTTGTATCTTTCCCTCCTTCACATCTATAACTGAGAATCCTAGAGACTGGTTAGTACTGCCAAGCATAAGTGAACTATATACACTTGTGACTCAGAAGTTAGGAAACTTTCATCCCTTAAATAGCTTTCTATGACTTTCAGTTCCTTAGTTCATAAATACTTTTTAAAATTACAAATCCTAAAAATCTATGGGAGAATATTTCTAGAATTTTACAAGAAATTTAGAATTATAGAAATTGTGACTATCAATATAATAATTTATGCTATTAAATTCTCCCCAAACACCTTAAAAACTCATGTCTGTTAGTTCAAAGGCAAACTTTACAATAATATAGGAGTAAAGTGTGTGTTTTCATTTCTCTCTTCCATTTAAGACTGTAAACTGAGTGCATACGTACAGTCCTGTGTCCAGAAGACCAAACCATACGCTATGATGTTTGTGTTATTAGGATGATTTAATTTTAAAATCATTGCTATTTATCTAAAATCTACATAGGAAAAGTAGATGTGGATGAAGCAAGAAAATAAAATCCACCTTTCTCACAATGTTTTAGCATTTTCATTTCCATATCTCTTCAAAGAGTTTGGCCTAATTTGGGTTAGGTTTCCATCTCAATAGGTCTGCCCACCTATGCTAATTCAACTTTGCCTTAAGAAGCATAGATATCAAAAGTATCTCCTGCTGCTTAAGTATATTGCACTCTTCATTAAGGATTGAGGGAATATGTGCAAGGTAATGAGAACCCATGTGAGTTTCCCAACCATCATGAAAATCACTTGTTTTTCCATGGCCGTTCCTTGTATGCCAATTTCAAAGCCCCTGCCAACATCACTTCACTGTCTTTCTGTCTCAGTTCTTTGAATGAAAACTCTTAATGTGATGGCAATGCATTTAGATGTGAAATAAGATGTGAAATAAATAATATTTTCATATTAATTAAATGTAATTCTAATAAACTTAGTTTAGAAAAATATTTGCCACTCATTGTGCGACCTATTTACTATGAAAACTACAGAATAAAAGCAACTATAACCTTCTTATTTTAAGTAGTTTTGTTCCATGGATTTATGCAAGTATGTAGGAACTTGAGAGTTATCTCAACTATCCTCATGTAACAAACATATTTTGAAATTTACAAGAATAAGTTAAATTACAGTTTTAGTCATGTTTGCTTTTTAGATGATCTAATATAAACCTAAATGAAATTAAAACCTATTTTACTTATACACACATCTCTAAAAAAAATAATAATTCTTACTTCTAATGTTCTTTATATCCCCTGTACCTGTTATACCTCTTAAGAGAAGGAAGAAATGGAAACATTCCAAGGATAGACAAGGAATATTTATCCTGTTATAGGACACTCTAGGGTCCATCATAACTCAATGAAATATCAGGTAGACAATGGGGCAGTGGCCAATATTTTACCTTTATACTCTCCTAAAGAATGAAGAGATGTAGGTCAATCTGACCTACGTGCATAAGCCCAGGGGAGTTGCATCAGATTTTCTGTGCTGCAAGGTATCTTATTTTTTTAAAAGGTTTTATTTATTTATTCATGAGAGACAACCATAGAGGCAGAGACATAAGCAGAGAGAGAAGCAGGTTTCCTGTGGGGACCCTGATGTGGGACTCGATCCCAGAACCCTGGGATCACACCCTGAGCCAAAGCAGATGCTCAACCACTGGGCTACCCAGGTGTCCTGCTGCAAGGTATCTTAGTTTTGGTATCCACAACTGGCCTATCCTCAGATCCACATGGAGATCTCATTAAAATAAGAATATGGAATTTCACTTTGGGCACTCTGAATCTTAATATTTTCACTGGGTCCCACAAAACTGTAGTTACCATAGAACACTATTGTCAGAAAAAGAAACTGAACAGAGGTTATTTAATGGTTTGGATGAGAAGTCATGTTTTAGTAATCCCGCCTATTGTTCTCATAATTACATTATGCTGATGAATTTATTCTATGAAACACATGAAACATGAAATGCTAAGAAAGCATCTCATCAAACCATAAACTCTTTATAATGTAGCCTTTGATAAATTGTGACACATTTAGCATTTCCATTGCACATATTGTGTCCATCTCCGTGTAGAAATTCGAAAAAAGTTTAGTCCTCTTGAAACACTACACCAGGGTGTGTGTGTATATTCCCATTATTCAGTCAGATTCATAGCAAAACGATTTCAACAAATTCTAAGCCATTTTGCTTTGAAGAAATAAAACATGTATCACATAAAAGTCCATTGTTTATTAATTATATTTTTATGTTGAAAAAGTCATCAGGTATTTAGGTATTTATTTAAACTCGGTTTAACTAAATTTATTGTACATGATTCTTATCACTCAGGATGTTTTAATAATTATATTGTGTAGATTTATTTAGAAAATACATGTATTGGGATCCCTGGGTGGCGCAGCGGTTTGGCGCCTGCCTTTGGCCCAGGGCACGATCCTGGAGACCCAGGATCGAATCCCACATCGGGCTCCCGGTTCATGGAGCCTGCTTCTCCCTCTGCCTGTGTCTCTGCCTCTCTCTCTCTCTCTCTCTCTCTCTCTCTGTGTGTGTGTGACTATCATAAATAAATAAAAAAAATAAAAAATAAAAAATAAATTAAAAAAAATTTAAAGAAAATGCATGTATTCACGTAGTAAAAAGGATTGCTGTATACGTGAAAAACTTTTGTCTTTTCAAATTCCATTTTGCATATATTTTTCATATTTCCCACTTCACTATAATAAACTTACTTAGCATTAGTATGCCATCTAGCTTTTTAATGTTGTGTAAAATACTTCAGGACCATTCTGAATATAATGGGAGTTGTGAGAGTCTCTGTGGTGACTCTAACAACACAGAACTTTTTGTAAAAAGAAAAAAAAAAAAAAGAATGAAAGGATGTGATTTGCTTGCCAATTTCCTCATTATGTGAGAACCAGGGTGCTAAATCCTAAGCTAAAGTTGGTCTGAATGAAAAATACTGACACACTTGCTTTTCTTCTTTCTTCTTCATTGTCTGGTAGCATCAAGACAGCGAGATTCCCTGATTTAAGATCTCAGTTGCATCCTTGCTCACAAAAGCAGAACATATCCAACCAAAAGTCATTTTGCATCTTTTTTTATACGTAATTCAAGTTTTCATTGTGTATTTTCTTCTAAAGAAGCAAAACAAAATAATCAAGCAAAAAAACAACAACAAAGAAACCTCTAAAAACTTCGTAACATACCAGTTATGAGCAGCCACGCTTTAACATTGCTGCTGCCACCTCGTGGCTTCCCTTTGGAAAGCTATCTACTGGTTTGAGCGGAATAAACTGCAGGAGGCTTTTCAAACCGCTAAGCAGTCAAGAAGATTCTCCTCCTGCGTTATTCCTCCTTTCACCAGAAACAAGTTTTAGCAAACAGAAGAAAAATAAATTCCATTCAAAAGAATTCTAAATCCTTCATCAACCAAGAACAGAGAAGCTGATACATTTTAAGGAATGCATTGGGGAACTACACTTACTACTATCTAAATTACATATACAAACTTCCCAAACCCTCCCTTTTTGTGATTTAAGATTTTCTATTGGTATTTCAGGTAGTAGATGTACTGGCTGCCACAGAGTAAAAGATTGGGAGGAAAAAAGAGATGGATGAAAAGGGAGATGAGAAGTCAGAGATAAGCTGTGACTAGCAATTAGTTTGTCTCCAATTCGTTGCTTACTAAGTCCTAAAAGTGATGATTATGGTTATTGTTTTTGTTGTGGGCTTTTCCCTCTGCTTTTCTGTTTATTTTTTCTGTATCGTACAGAAAAGAATTCAAGAGATGAATGCCAGTCATTCATCAAGTAGGGGAAATGAGCCAATATCCTTTCAAATGATTAGACAAAATAAGAACATCCCTTCTGTTCTTCTCAGGTAATTTGATGTGAGCATTACTCTATTAACTAATTTTCTGAAGGAATAAGTGACCACTAACTTAAAATAGGGTAGATGTTTGGACACAGAAGGGAAGAACAGAAGTGCTGTAGGCAATAGAAAAGCAAAGGACCTGGTGCATGTTATATACTAAGGCAAAATGATTGAAAAGTTTACCAGAATTGCTAAAAGCATTTTGGCCACTTTCAGCCTCATATTGCAAAATTTGAAAATAACTGTCAGCTATTCATGTTGCAAATATCCCAAAATATCACACTACACATGGAATTTGTATTGCAAATTTTGTCACGGACAATATGGTGTTAAAAGCCTATACTAGGAAGAGACAGACATCATACATTTAAAAAATTAATGCAAAGGTAGGATATAATAATAATAGAGTGGAAATTCAATCGGTGCTTGATGTTATACAATCAAGATACAATAGTGAGAATAGAAATCACTCCAAGTTTTTAAACAGAGGGAATTTCATGCCAGGGATTATAACACAAGTGATGAAATACATGGGAATCTCCAACCCCAAAATTAGCAACTACGAGAAGCTGCTACCACTCCTATTCTTGATCATCAAAGGAAAGAGTCAGTGTTACCCAAAGAAAGAAGCCAAAGCCACCCAAAAGAAGCTGATCCATGGCAGACCTGTGTATTCATTCAAACAGTGAGTTATGAGGAAGATGCAACTATTGCTAGAGAAGCAAAGAGAAAAACCCTACTGGCTCCTTTCCACTTGTCCCCCAGTCTTAAAATAGAACCTTTAACTGACTGAAAAAAAAAAGTTAAAACCTGGGTCACATGAGAACGTGGAACACAATCTGCAATGATCAGCACTTAATACAGGATGGAGCCAAGAAAGACAAAGGAATGAATTTGAGATCAAAACCAGTCAAGGACTGGCATAGGTAAGGTCAGTGAGAGGGTCAGATAGAAGAGCATAACCTGAGCCACGAAGAAAGAATAGAATGTGAAGAGGAGAAAGAAAGAAAAAAAGCCTATCATGGCAGCAAACCATGCGACGCAGGATAAGCAGAACAGACTAAATGGTACAATCAGGAAACAATGAGAAGAAGACTAAGCAATTGAAAAAGAGTGTGGCTCGGAGGGTCAGAAAGCCTTGACTGCTAGAAGGAGAAGTTTGAAATCAATCCATAGACCAGCATTTCCCAAAGACTGCTATATAGGATGCTAGTTCTAGAAGATGCTAACAGAGTTTACTTATGTAAATGGTGTCATTGTCACAAGAGTTTGGGAAATGTCAGAGCTTTCAGTCTTTTCTATTTGATTTTATATTTATTTATTTGTTTGTTTGTGATGCCTCTCAAGGGCCCTTGTTTTGCCACAAGACACTCTGAAAAAATTGCTAAAGAATTGGGAAATCCTGCCACTTAACACACTGAATGAGGAATTAGATGTTCATAAAGTAACTAATCCCTAAAGACTGAAGTAAGTAAAAAATACTATTATAGTAAGCTATAATTGATTCAGATTTCAACTAATTCAGAGTTTATGATCTATTAGCTGGAACTGTGCCATCAATTGAAAAGTGTTTGTTTAAAAGAATCAAGTGTTAATGGATTTTAACATAATAGATTTGATCTGGAAAAAGAAAGCTGATGATTATAAATAAGTCTCATTTATTCACTGAAGAACAAATGGCAAAGTCTCTTATTAAATAAGGGGTTTTAGTTGCCAAAATATTTGTAACAATATTTATTTAAAATTATTCCGAATGAGGGATGCCTGAGTGGCTCAGTGGTTGAGCATCTGCCTTTGGCTCAGGTCATGATCCTGGGGTCCTGGAATCGAGTCCTGCATCAGTCTCATCACAGGGAGCCTGCTTCTCCCCTGCCTATGTCTCTGCCTCTCTCTGTGTGTCTTTCATAAACAAATAAATAAATCTTTTTAAAAAGATTATTCTAAACAAAATTATTACTTAATCCAGAAATTGTTCTAATGATGGAGACCTCTGTTTAGAAGGTCAAAGTAGCTCTTGATAAAAACTTTTAAAACTACTGAGACAAACCCCATTGTCTACTGGTATCCAGTAATGGGTAGGAGATAGCTAATATCTCATTCCTTCCCTTCTTGGGCAGTTGCAAGGTGAGAGAAGCATGACTTTGTCTTCTGAGAAAACATTATTAATAGAGCACACTAGTGGAAAAACACCAGGAATTCTTACCTATAAAATGTTTGGGGAGGATATACCTGGTTGGTGGGTCTGAATTGCTTATTGTAGATAAACCTGGAGTTTATTGTTTATAGAGCATAGATGACTGGTGAATGGGGAGTAGTCACATGAGCTGTGTAATTAATAGAATACAAAACAAGAGTTTTCCAAAATATGGCTAACTTTTATGGTCAATACTCCTGCATATATTACTCATAAACCTCGTAGGTTAATCCTAAATCGAAATGTGAATCAATGTGGGAGAACGTAGCAATGAGGAGCTACATTTGACATTTTGAGTTCTTCCAGGGAAGGAATGTCCTGCTATTCACCTAGATCCTTTGAATCATTAGTAGATCTCATTGCTGGTTAAGAGCCATGGGCTTTCTTTAGTCTGATTTGACCATTTAGCCTTTTGTAACATAGATTGGCAGAGTTGGTGTGATGAACTTTTAGACCTATAAATTATAATGACTTATGTGCTTTTAAGAAAGAAATACAGGGGCACCTGGGTGGCTCAGCTGGTTAAATGTCTGCCTTCAGCTCAGGTCAAGATCTCACAGTCCTGGGATTGAACCCCGCATCGGGCTCCCTGCTCATCAGGGAGCCTGCTGCTCCCTCTCCCTTTTGCTCTATGCTCTCTCTCAAATAAATAAATAAAATCTTTTTTTTTTAAAAAAAAAGAAAAGAAATAAGAAAATGAATAAAAAATAGAGGGGTTGAAAAACACAGTATTTGTTGCTGGGATAGTTACTTGTGTATTCTTGATATAAAGTGGGAAAAACCTTTAGTCAAACTATAGGAGAAAGTCTTAACAATGAAATTTAGGGTAATAGGTTTTAGATCTGGGGAAATTGGCTAAGTGAATGGATAAAGAATGCAAGTAGAAAGAAAGTTAATAAAGACATACTATTCCCTGGCTGCTAATAGCAGTCCTGGTAAAATTCTAGATGTATATAAGAAGACACTAGAACAGAGGAAAGAGAAGTAAGACTTTTGTTTTTCTTGATTTAGTAAAGACATTGTAGTCAATAGCGATCAAGCTGACCTCAAATTCCAGAGGTTAGACTGTTAAGATTGGGGGGCTTTATGTAGAAATACGAGCGCAAGCCTGACGAATTCCTGCTGGCACGGATTCTCAGAATAAATGATCAGAGAGCAAATCACTAATTTTATATATAGCTGAATGAAAGGAGTTATTTGGTTTATGACTGATCCCCAAGTGGCTGAAAACCTTTGTGGAAAGACACTTTCAGATGACTTGATCGCTAAATTGTTGCAATGGATAAAGGTCAATTTCTGCAGCTTACACCAAGACAAGTAATTTCCCTCTACTCTCTTTGACCAACAAATGGAATACTATCTTCTGAACAATGAACAGAGGAAAGCATCCAGGTTTGACTGTGTGATGATTGGAAAGATACACATAATTTAATGCCAATTACACAGACTATGATAGTTGCAAAGCATGTAATTAACTATGCTCTTGGAGTGGGGGATAGAGAGGGGAGGGTAAGAATATATTCAGAAGACAAGAAGAGATCTGCTCAATCAGTGACCATGAATGGGGCTAAACAGTGGGGGGAAAAGATTCATGCTATCCAAAAAGAAGGTGGCACTCTGAGGGGAAAAGGAAAAAGGAAGGAGAGAGAGAGAGAGAGAGGAGAGAAAGAAAATGTGATTAAAGAAAATATTAGATATTTTGTGATTTTTATCCCTGTCAACGGAATGAATACTGTGTGTAAGGGAGGGGGTCTGCCTTTATCACACTCACATAGGATATTGACTGAGTCAACCCTTCTCTCTGAATTGGATCTGAAAAATAGATCCTTTGGAATTGCCCAAGCCCTTTTTGGGTTTAAATGTTAAGCAGTATAGAATTCTTGAATGTCATAAAAAGGAAGTCATTAGTCTGATAAAGGAAATGATAGTAGATGAAGTGGAATGAGTATTCCTAACTCCCTTATAATAGCCCTGTCTGGCCAGCACGTAAGGCAGACTGCTCATGGAGATCAAGAGTGCGTTGTCAGGGATTAAATAATGTGCTTCCCTTTATTTTTTTAGCCTATAACCAATATGGGAAATACTACACAAAAAGTAGAAGAACGCTTGTCCACAAGGGATTGGAACACAATACCAGATTTAGCTAAAGGCTTCTTTTCTATACTAATTTTGGAGTACAGCCTGACACAATCTGCATGATAAAGAATGACAGTCATTCCTTGGGTAACTAGCCAGTAGTATAATTGCTGAATTATATGATAATTCTATTTTTAATTTTTTGAGGAACCTTCATTCTGTTTTCCCCAATGGCTGCATCAGTTTGCATTCCCACCAATAGTGTATGAGGGTTCCTTTTTCTCCACATTCTCACCAACACTTGTTTCTTATGGTTTTGATTTTAGCCTTTCTGACAAGTGTGAGATGATACCTCATTGTGGTTTTGATTTGCGTTTCCCTGTCGATGAGTGATGCTGAGCATCCCTTCATGTGTCTGTTGGGTCTCTGGATGCCTTCTTTGGAGAAATGTCTGTTCATATCGTCTGCCCATTTTTTAATAGGATCATTTAGAGGTTCATGTTAGGGGGGTGTTGAGTTGTATAACTTCTTTAAATATTTTGGATACTCCCTCATATGTGGAATTTAAGAAACAAACACAGGGGGAAAGAAGAGACAAACTAAAAAACAGACTTTTAACTATAGAGAACAAACTGTTGGTTACTAGAGGGGAGGTAGGTGGGGAGAACATGATGAAATAGCTGGAGACTAAGAGTATACTTATGATGAGCACTGAATAATGTATGTATTGTTGAATCACTATATTGTACACCTGAAACTAGTAAAACGCTGTATATTAACTATATTGGAATTAAAATAAAATAATAAAATAATAAAATAAAGAATGGCAACCTCTATGCCTGTATAATTTTTTCATATGGGTATTTTGATTTATCAACATACTATAAGAATTTAATGTGACAAGCTTTGAACTTGATAAGCATTAAGAATAATTTACTGTACTACATTCATAATATCATAACTGCCCTTCAGAAGAAGCATTGCAAGAGAAGTTAAGGACTATTGTCTTAAATGATGTATATAGACTGACAAATTATTCCAGATCAAATTCAAGATCTGCTCCATTCTAAGAAATTTTAGCAAATTATGGGGGATCAAACAGCCCAAGACATTTCTCAAACCTTGAGAAATCAGTGATTATCTCTCATCCTGCTACTAAAGAATAAGCCCTAGTAGAATTATTTGTAGAAATCACATTACCCAACTAGGAATACTGCTGAATCCTATTGACTAAGAAGTCCATAGCTCTTGAAAGGTCCTGGATTGCACTTGGGTATGTTTAAAGGGGATATTTTCACTGAGAGAGAAAATAGATTCTCTACTTTGTGCACAGGGAAATGGTGAAAAATAATAAATATGCACTGTTCAGGTCAGAGAGGAAATACTAACTACTTTCAATACACTGTAGTCCATGAATTGGTGCTATCACCAAGCAAATACAGGGGCAATTTAGGGTAATTTGGTAAAATTGAACTACTCAATAGCATAAGAGCCACAAATGTGTCCCTCTGGCTCCACTTACCTGTGTCTGTCATGCTACCTCTCATGACCCATTCCAAATAGTTAAATTAGACCCTTTGGTAGGAGAGTTTCTCAACTGTTAACTGAGTAATACCTGTTAGAACATCCTGTTTAACTGCACACGATTGCTTTCTGCAGTATTCATCGGTAAAATTGAGTTCAGTATAGGGGATATGTAGACCATGCCATTAGCTCAGAGGATGGTGGCATGAAGGTCCACATGCTCAATCTTATAATAGATCTGTAAGTAGTATGGTCTGAAACAAAAGCTTGGATGAACTGATCATGCTTTTGACAGGTTGTGACATTTCTTAAGCAAAAAGTTAATAAACTTTTACTCGATGATATATTAAGAAAAAAACTACCTATTCTACAAACACAGTGGTGTAAAAAAAAAGTAAAATATATAAAGAATCAAAGGCCATTGTTACTTAAATGTGAGCCTGAATAGAACAGCATTATATAGAGATTGCAGGCCCAATGTGTGATCACACTCCCCATGCATTTTAAGGGCTGCAAACGAATATCTGATTTCTTCTTTTTTTTTTTTCACAAGTCATATAGTAAATAGATGGCACTAACAAAGTCAAATATTAATAACCAAGAACTACAGATCCTCAAATCCCCTTTCCCCTAACCAGCAAAACCCATAGAAATTTACACTGACCAAAGTAAATAGAACATAAAAGTCAAACCACTTAAACGGTTGACATTTAGGGATGAAGCCAGGCACTCGCTTACTTTCATCCTTCTGAATCACCAGTGTTATAACATTAACAGAAAATAAGTGATATTATAGACATGGTGTAAAGTTAGTGTTAAGGTCCAATGACCACTAATTCAATTAATACCTGTTGGTGATTGACATAATTTTAAATTTCACCTTGGCAAAAGAGAACCTTTTTACTTTGCACATCATAGCTGCTTTTTCTTCTGTTTTTTTTTTTTTTGTCTTTTTTTTTTTTTCTAAATAGGAAAGAACTATTTTTAAGAAAATAGCCATGGCCACATTGATTATGACCAAAAATTACTTTCAAGCTGCACTTATTAGTTGCAATGGGCATGATTGACTTGGAACACAGAATATATAACTTATCAAATTTGCTTTTCTCTGTTTCTCTGATATTCTATCCTTTTGGAATACAAATTTAAAGTGTATCCTTTTGAGAAATTACTTCACTGATCTAGGACAAGTATAATCTAGGACAAGTATAAGTTTTACATTGTTAAATAGTTATAGTATATAACAAAGCCAGTAATTTTTTTTTTTTTTTTTTTTTTTTTTTTTTGTGAGTGCTGGTGATAGAGTATGATGGCCAAGTATACAATCACTGTTGCCTTTCAGTGTCTGGCTTTCACCTTGTAGTATCGTCAGTGGGAGTGCTTAATCAGAGAAAGAAAGGAAAATTGTGATTTCTTCACTAGCAGACAACAGTAGGCACAATGATGGTTGTGGTAGTGTGGGGACTAAGAAATACTAGAAAAAAGGAAAATGAATAGAGCTAACTATTCAGAATTGTGTCTATAAAAAAGAAAAGACCCCTCATCAACTAAAACTCTTCCAGTAGCAGGTAATCCCAATTCCAAATATGACTGGCAAGTCCTTTGTTTGGGGCACAACTTGCTCTTCTCCCCTATTCTTTTACTATGCATGTTCGATCTATTCTTAGGTGCCCTGAGAAAAGTGGACAGGAGCTCTGAGAAAGCATATTACCCAACTGTCTGACTCCTGGAATTCCACATGACCATTACTCTTTCAATGAGAAATGGAAAATGTGTAGGAACCCATTTATTGTGGACTCACTGGTTGCAAGTTATAAAAACCCTTACAGGTAAAATAAATCTTAAATGTGGAAAGAATTCATTTTTATATGTGGTTCATAGGAATTGCTAAAAAATATTTGACTCTTATCATCTTATACTAAAGATTTAGGCTGTGAACATGGTTTTAAAGTTTTCTGTGTAGTATCTCCATCAAAATACGTAAAGAATTTATAAGTGAGATAGTCTATTGATCTAAGATTGTCATCCTTATGTCATCATCCTCATTAGAAGAAGAGGAAAAGTATAGGCTAAGGAAAGAGAAGGGAAGCAGGAAGGGGAAGGAAGGAGGAGGAGGAGGAGAAAAAGAAGACAAAACAAGAACAATAAAAGTAATTAAAAGTGCTATTACATGCTTAGTAGTAGTCTAGGCACTTTCATACATTTCCCACCTTGGTTTTGTTTTGGTTATTACAGCAATGCTATGGATATTTTGCAGGTAAGGAAAGTGAGATTTAGAACAATAAGGAAACTTGCCAAATTCCATTAATAACAATGTGTATCTGCCTATCAAGATTAGTCAAATGTCTCACATCCTTCCCAGAGTTTACAGAGCAACTCTCATGGAGAGCAGCAACTGATTCAAGTTCAGAGACAAGATTCCTACGTGGAACTGGAGAATTTTTCTGAGAAAGGAAATAAGATTCAAGCACAGAAATTTCTTAAATCACATTCAGACACAGTTTAAAGTAAGCCACCCCCGCCTTTTTATGTCACTAAATACTAAAGCAAATTAAAATCTATAGAGAATAAAATAAAACCAAAAATTCCCATAAAATATTTGGAGCAACTTTGCTAAGAAGTTGTTTCTTAGGGAAACAATGCTGAATCAGAATGCCCTCCTTACTTCCCTCCCACACATATTCCTCCATCACTCAAAACCCATCCTGAGACAATCCTAGAAATATGAAGAACTTAAAAAGTAGAAACTCTCATGGAAAGGATTATGTCTCTCTTTTGTGTTTCCCCTTTTTAATACAATCATAAAAAAAACTTGAAGATTACAAAGGATGTTTGTCTTTCATGAATGTGGGAAATAGAAAATGACCAGTTTTACAATCTATCTCAATCAGAAAGAAAAGGTTTAAAAATCAGTAAATATGATCAAATAAAGGTACCATGCTTATTTAGAAGCATTTCTCTTAGGATCCTTCAATAAATGTTTGACTAAAGTCTGCCCTTGAAAACACACAGACAACTTCCACTAAAGTCACAAATTATGCATACACATTTCTAGGACCAAATTTGGCCCAATGCTTAATTAGTGTCTGGCTGTGATTACATCTGTGGTTTTGAATTTCAAATCTAAATTTTCAGTGTTGCAACAAAACTTGTAAAGATTCCTTTAATTTCTGTAGGGGAAAACAATATCAAGACTAGTTTCATATTTCAGTTAGACTGAGAAAATATTTTTCCTTAATCTGAAAGCAGTTCCTCTCAAATGCAAAAAGGAAGAAAAAGTAATTTAAATAAATACTTAAATACTGTGAATAAATAAACATTGGCCTCTGGAGTTTGACTTCTTTTTTTTTTTTTCAAGATTTTATTTATTTATTCATGAGAGAGAGAGAGGCAGAGACATAGGCAGAGGGAGAAGCAGGCACCTTCCCACCCCCCACCCCCCGCAAGGAGCCCCAAGCAGGACTCCATCCCAGGACCCCGGGATCACACCCTGAGCTAAAGACAGAAGCTCAATGCTGAGCACCCAGGCATCCCAAGTTTGACTTCTTAATGCCAAGAGATTTTTAAGTAACATTATTCTGGGCAATGAGTATTGCTGTTTTTCTCTTTTATCTGAGAAATAGCACTTACCCTTTTCTTTTTTTCTTTTTCTATTTCTTCCCCCTCCTTCATTAATCATTTACAAGTAGCTTGCTGGTAAGTGCAATTCAAACTATTTCAAGCCAAATAAACACATCTTTCCCTGTGCTCTTACTACCCATTTTCTATTGCAAGTGTTGCACATCAGTTAGAAAGCTGGGTTGAAACTGTCTCTCTCTGGAAGGAGTACATTCCTGTTAAAGAGTATTTATATATATATTATTATTAATTCACCGTGGTTTGTCATTTGTTTTTGGATCTTCAGTTGCAAAGTCTTATACAGAGCTTGAACTTGCTGAAAAGCAAGAAATCCATGCTATAGAAACTTCCTTAAGTACTCCTTTTAAGTTTGAGTTTTATGCTGATATTCTCCACGGTTGAACTAAAGTCACTATCTATATCAAGTGAATTGATTATAATGTATACTTAAAATTGGAAAATTTTATGTAAAATGACTAAACTTGTAAAGTCTAGGGCTTTCATATGAATAGCCTCTGAAAATAGAAATTTAGAACTAACATCTCTTTTAATTGTCTAATGTCTAATTCATTTCTGAGTGAGGAATAGCTAGGCACGATTTAATTTAATCACGATTCGCTATTCCATATTTCTTATTATTAAATATTGGCTCTTATGACTTGGCACCTGAAGTGTTTTTACTGATATTTAATGTTTAAAAAGTGTTCTTAAGGATTCTCATCAAGGTTACCTTCATAACCAAGACAGTGTTCCTACAATGCCACAGAAGTTGACAGGAGAGAGAAAAATTCTTCCAACTGGCTGTAACTAATTTCAAAGTAAGAATATACTCTTTGGCTTAATTGTATCCAATTCTTGCATAATGACTTTTTTTCTTAGCATGTCATGTATTTCTTAGGAACTAGAATTAACCTCCTATACATACAAGTATCTCTGGAGTCTGAGTAAGTTATTGATAATTGGGAAACTGGTTGTTAAAGTCTAAAATCTTAGACTTTACTAAGACCCAAAGAAACAAGTAAAGTGTCCCTAGTGACTTAAAGAAACAAACGAAACAAAAAAGATTTAAAAAAAAAAAAAAAAAGAAAGAAACAAAAAAGATTTTGTATTCAATTACCTGCTTTGAATAATCCAAGGTCATAAAATGTTTCAAATGTCCTGTGGTCCCAATGGGCTTATAGAAATTAAAATGTTTGTTTCAAAAATAAATACATAAAATAAAATAAAATAAAATAAAATGTTTGTTTCAAACATTGTAACATTTTCAGTGAAAACAAAATGTATTTTTTCCTGTAATTTGGTATTGAATTTTATAAACAGGAGGCAAATCTTTCCAATATTCTGTAATTTATGATGTAGAATTCATGTGGCATGATCAAGAGCTAGAACTTAACTGAACATATATTATTTCTAAGTTAATATGACTGAAAATCAGTATGTCTGGATTCTGTTACACAGAAGAACCAGGAAAAAATAATTGCTTCCATTAGAACAGTCCAAAATCTTTTTATAGACTATAATCAGGGATATGATTTACTTTTGAAGTGCCACTGTGGGACAAGGAACATTGATAAAAATTCTACTCATCACAATGGATGATGTTACTGACCCATCATCAATATATGCTACTGTCATTTTATTCATTGAATTATCCACACTCTTTCTACAGCTTTTCTTCATAACAAAAGCACTAGCTTTTGCAGATAAGGAAAGTGGGAGCACATACCTATGCCTGTCCCTGACACAGCTGCGTGCACACTTCAAATATCTTGTGTAATTAGTAAGTTCAAGTTTTCCAATATCAAGACAAGCAAGAGAATATACAGACCCTCAATGAAATAAGAATAGAAATGTAAAAATATTATAGTAGATAGGTAGAAATTCTATTTGTAGCTAAATCAATTTCCGAAGTTTGATTAGAGCCATTAAGAAATAATAGTATTGGGACACCTGAGTGGCTCAGCAGTTGAGCATCTGCCTTTGGCTCAGGGTGTGATCTCGGAGTCTTGAGGATAGAGTCCCACATCAGGTTTCTTGCATGGAGCCTGCTTCTCCCTCTATGTCTCTGCCTCTCTCTCTCTCTTTCTCTCCCTCTGTCGCTCATGAACAAATAAATAAATAAAATATTTTTAAAAAAGAAATTTTAGTACTGTTACTAACTGATAAAAAGCAGGGGAATTTTTTTTTTTTTTTTGGAAAGCAGGCATAGATAGTGAGTAACTAATAAGAAATAAGATTATTTGTTTAAGATGTAAGTGACTTCATGTGTGCAACTTTCAAAGGTTTGGGGATTTTTTTGTAATTTGAAAAAAATCTTAATATCATTTAGGGGCTTTTTGTGCATTTAGGTAGGGCAAATTAAAATCATTTTCACTTGAAATACCAACTTTGCAAAGGTGCTAATTTCTATGGCAAGGTCTTGAAAACTCATGCAATGTCAACAAGAATTTACCAAGTACGTATCATTTGTCATGCACAATGTTAAGTATTGGACTCCAAAATTAAAACATATTTTTCCTTGTCTGTTAGGAACTTATAATATGATTAGGAAGTGGATGAGTTGTCACATCATTACAATATAATGTGAAAAGAATTATAAAATCATAGGTTTCAGTGGAAGCATATGGGTAGGGTTTAGAGTTATGGGAAGTTTGGGGTAGGATATGACAGAGTTCATAGTGTTCAAAGATGCCAGCATCAGCAATGACACCACTTGTGTGTATCTGATGAGACCAAAAAGAATATGTGCTTGACTCTCTTTGCATTACAGCCTACCTCAAGCTTGTACTTCAAGAAAGCCAACCTATACCTGATTGTAAAATTTCCTACTGGCTTGTAATTCCCTGGAAATCCATATAAAACAACATTGTCTGAAGGTAGACCTAACTGTATCTTTATAACATTTATTCTTCCCACCTTATCCCGTTGTTCTTATTCATCTTACATATTGATGTCACAGATTATCGTACTCTTATTTCTTGTCCAAACATGTCCAATCTAATAGATTTATACAGGAATTAATGCAGTGTGGTTTATCCAAGTCATTGTAGTCTCTGAGTAAGCAAATACAGTTATAGGATACAGTTGCATTCGTGATAGGAAAAGTAGCTTTTTACAATGGAAAAATCATGCAAATAGTGATTCCATATTAGTGTTATCCTTTGGAGAAATAACATCTCCAATTTTTACTTTACAGTTATTTCCTTATTTTTTTAGATTTTTATTTATTTATGATAGTCACAGAGAGAGAGAGAGAGAGAGAGAGAGAGAGAGAGAGGCAGAGACATAGGCAGAGGGAGAAGCAGGCTCCATGCACCGGGAGCCCGATGTGGGATTCGATCCCTGGTCTCCAGGATCGCGCCCTGGGCCAAAGGCAGGCGCTAAACCGCTGCGCCACCCAGGGACCCCACTTATTTCCTTATTTTTAAATGCATTGACTACAGGAAAAAGTTATTAGAATACTGTTAATATTATTTAAATAAAGTGAAGTAAACCATGAAGAAACTGTAATTCACCTCTCCTTATTAGTATGTAAGCATAAAGCATAGCATTGTTTTCTTAAGCAACTTTATTAAAATATACTTCACTTGGCAGAAAAAACTCACTTGTTTTAATGGCACAATTCAATGACTTTTAGTAAAATTATGAAATTATGGAAGTAACACCATAATCTAATTTTACATCATTTAAATCACCCCCAAAAGATCTCATACCCATTTTAAGTCACATCCTGTTCCTACTTGTTACTTTTTACCCTTAAAAAATTATAACAAAATGTTATAGGTGATTTTCCACTTACAGACTTTGTTCTAAAATTCTATTTGTATTCACATATTTGAAACTGGAAATAAAAATACTCATGTTTATTGGGAACTGTAGTCTTTAGAGTATAGTCTAAGCAACAGTAATAATAGATTTCAAAGTAAAACATCTTAATGAGTGACAAAGTTTTTATTTCTCTTAGGGTAAAGGGTAAGGGGTCTAACCTGCTAGAGGAGATCTGTTATCTTCCATCTCTGAGTTCACTGGGAGGGAGGTGTGGGAGGGGCCCCGTGAGGAGCTGGGCTAAGGCTGTGGGGCGAGAGCCTCCAGGACAGGAAAGCCCAGCCCCGGAGAAGCAGGAACTTTTAAAAACCCAACCGGATTCCTCCCGGACGGAAAGGCGCTCAGCAGGGAATCGGGCAGAACCGCAGGAGGGCAGTGGAGCCTCCAGTCTCCCGGGGTCACTAATAGGGAAGGGCGCCCCGGGGAGAGCGCGGTAAAGGGCTGGAGCGCACCCGCGGGGCCTGGGGAGAAGCCGGTGGGTCGGCGGGGGCTCTGGGGGGCAGGGGGGCTGCGCCCTGCCTCCTTCGGGAGCTGCGGCCCCGGGAACGCGATTCCAGCAGCGCAGGCCCCGGAGCCCAGGGCGCCGGGGGACACAGCTCAGGATCCTACACTCACCCGGGGACAGGCGGAGGCAGGGAGGCACAAGACAGCGAGGACGCTCCTGCTGCCGCCGGCCCCTGCCCTGGGAGCATCCAGGCCAGTGTGGACTGGGAGCTGCGGTAGTTACTGGGGAGCTGACTCCAGGGCTGGAGAGCTGGCCGCCGCCAGTGGTCGTGTTTCTCCTTGTGTCACCCTGTGCCTTGGACGGACTGGGGCTGCCAGGGAACAGGATAAACAGCTCCCACTGAGCCCTGCACCTGGCGGGGGGGGGGGGGGGGGCGGGGCAGTGCCCCCAGGTGCACACACCTGAGAATCAGCACAGCAGCCCCTCCTCCAAAAGACCAGCTGGAAGGACAGGGGGAGAGCAAGTTCTTGACGGAGCAGTGCTGGAAAGCTCCAAGGGAGGTCGAGGATTTACAGTATATAGAAACAGAGGATACCCCGCCTTTTTTTTTTTCTTCCTGTTTCCAGTACAACTCGTTTTTATATCAGACCGTAAATTTCCTTTTTTTTTTCTCTTTTCCCACCTTAACTACAATATTTTACCACCTCTTCATTTTTAAGTTTTTTTCTTTTCGACTTTCATACTTCTACAATTATAGGTCCTAGATATATTCTCCACTTGTAGATTCCCTTCAACATACTGAACTTAATTTTGGGAGATATACCACAAATGTTTTTTGATTTTGTGTTTTTTTGTTTTCTCTGCCTCATTTTGTTCTACAATGGCAGAAGTTAACACCTTCTAAAACATGACCAGCATGCACCCAGAACCAAGTGGCATACCATGCTGGTTCATTCTGTGAGATTCCTCATTCCCATTCTGTCCCCCTCTTATATTGCATTTATGTTTTGGTGGTCAATGCTGGGGCTCTCTACAAGTATTTCTAGTTTATATTAATTTGGCACTGAGCTATCTTCTAACATACAGAACTTAATATACTCAGAAACAAGAGGATCACCCTCTAGAACCCCTCAGGTAGACTACATTTTCACTCCACTACAACTTCGTCACCACCACCATCTCCCAGTCCCCCCCCCCTTTTTTATTATCCTTTTTTTTTCTTTTTTTCTGTTTCTTTTCTTCCTTTTCTCTTCTTTTTTAGGATTCCAGGCCTTTTATTTTTTACTATTTTGTTTTAAATTTATTTTTCACTTTAGTGGTCCTTTTATTTCGTTCTGATCTTTGTTTTCAATTTCTGGTCTCTGACCTCAGCAGAATCATCTAGGGTGAAATTTATATAGATCCTGTTTGATAATCTTGATGCAGGCTGCTCATACAGCCACTCTGCACTGAGGAAAATGACTAAAAAGAAGAACTCACCACAAAAGAAAGAATTAGTAACAGTACTCTCTGCCTCAGAGTTACAAAATTTGGATTACAATTCAATGTCAGAAATCCAATTCAGAAGCACAATTATAAAGCTACTGGTGGCTCTGGAAAAGAAGCATAAAGGATTTAAGAGACTTCATGACTGTAGAAATTAGGTCTAATCAGGCCGAAATTATAAATCAATTAAATGAATTGCAATCCTAACTGGAGGTCCTAACGATGAGGATCAATGAGGTAGAAGAAAGAATGAGTGACATAGAAGATAAGTTGATGGCAAGGAAGGAAGTTGAGGAAAAAAGAGAAAAACAAAAGACCATGAGGAAAGGTTAAGGAAAATTAATGACAGCCTCAGAATGAAAAATCTACATATCATTGGGGTTCCAGAGGGCGCCAAGAGAGACAGAGGACCAGAAAGCATATTTGAACAAATCATAGCTGAGAACTTCCTTAATTTGGGGAGGAAAACAGACATTCAGATCCAGGAGATAGAGAGGCCTTCCCCTAAAATCAATAAAAACCATTCAACACCTTGACATTTAATAGTGAGACTGGCAAACTCTACAGATAAAGAGAAAATCCTTAAAGCAGCAAGAGACAAGAGATCCCTAACTTATATAGGGAGAAATATTAGATTAACAGCAGACCTCTCAAAAGAGACCTGGCAGGTCAGAAAGGGCTGGCAAGATGTATTCAGGGTCCTAAATGAGAAGAACATGCAGCCAAGAATACTTTATCCAGCAAGGCTCTTATTCAGAATAGGAGATATAAAGAGCTTCCAAGATAGGCAGAAACTGAAAGAATATGTAACCATCAAACCAGCTCTGCAAGAAATATTAAGGGAGACTCTGTAAAAGAAAGAGGAAGCCCAAAGTAATAATCCACAAAAATAGGGACTGAATAGGTAACTGAACGTGAATGGGCTTAATGATCCCATCAAAAGACACAGTTTCAGAGTAGATATAAAAGAAGACCCATCTATTTGCTGTCTATGAGAGACTCATTTTAGACCTAAGGACACCTACAGCCTGAAAATGAAGGGGTGTAGAACCATTTACCATTCAAGTGGTCCTCAAAAGAAAGGAGGGTTAGCAATTCTCGTATCAGATAAATTATCCCAAAGACTGAAGTAAGAGATAAAGAGGAACACTATACCATACTTTAAGTGTCTATCCAACAAGAGGACCTAACAATCATTAATATTTATGCCCCTAATATTGGAGCTGCTAAGTATATCAATCAATTAATAACCAAAGTAAAGACATACTTAGATAATAATACGCTAATACTGGGAGACTTCAACACGGCACTTTCTGCAAATGACAGATTTTCTAAACACAACATCTTCAAAGGAACAAGAGCTTTAAATGATACACTGGACCAGATGGATTTCACAGATATTTACAGAACTTTACATCCAAATGCAACTGAATACACATTCTTCTCAAGTGCACATGGAACTTTCTCCAGAATAGACCACATACTGGGTCACAAATCAGGTCTCATCCGATACCAAAAGATTATGATTGTCCCCTGCATATTTTAAGACCATAATGGTTTGAAACTTGAACTCAATCAAAAGAAGAAATTTGGAAGAAACTCAAATATGTGGAGGTTAAAGAGCATCCTGCTAAAAGATGAAAGGGTCAACTGGGAAATTAGAGAATAATTAAGAAGATTCAAGAAAACTAATGAGAATGAATATACAACCATTCAAAATCTTTGGGATACAGCAGAAGCAGTCCTAAGAGGAAAATACATCACAATACAAGCATCCCTCAAATATTGTAAAAAACTCAAATACACAAGCTAACCTTGCACCTAAAGGAACTAAAGAAAGATCAGCAAATAAAACCTACACCCAGCAGAAGGAGAGAGTTAGTAAAGATTTGAGCAGAACTCAATGAAATAGAGGCCAGAAGAACTGTAGAAGAAATCAACAAAACCACGAGTTGGTTCTTTGAAAGAATTAATAAGATAGATAAACAATTAACCAGCCTTATTAAAAACAAAAGAGAAAATACTCTAATTAATAAAATCACGAATGAAAAAGGAGAGATCACACCAATACCAAGGAAATAAAAATGATTTTAAAAACTTATTATGAGCAGCTATATGCCAATAAATTAGACAATCTAGAAGAAATGGATGCATTTCTGGAAAACCACAAACTACCAAAACTGGAACAGGAAGAAATAGAAAACTTGAACAGGCCAATAACCAAGGGGGAAATTGAAGCAGTCATCAAAAACCTCCCAAGACACAAAAGTCCAGGGCCAGATGGCTTTCCGGGGGAATTCTATCAAACGTTTAAAGAAGAAACAATACCTATTCTACTAAAGCTGTTCAGAAAGGTAGAAAGGGATGGACTATGTCCAAACTCGTTTTATGAGGCCAGCATCACCTTAATTCCAAAACCAGACAAAGACCCCACCAAAAGGAGAATTATAGACCAATATCCCTGATGAACACAGATGCAAAAATCCTCAACGTAAGACTAGCCAATAGGATCCAACAGTACATTAAGAAGATTGTTCACAATGACCAAGTGGGATTTATCCCCAGGATGCTAGGCTGGTTCAACACTCATAAAACAATCAACATGATAGATCATATCAACAAGAGAAAAAACAAGAACCATATGATCCTCTCAATAGATGCAGAGAAAACATTTGACATAATACAGCATTCATTCCTGATCAAAACTCTTGAGAGTGTAGGGATAGAGGGAACATTCCTCAGCATCTTAAAAGCCATCTACGGAAAGCCCACAGCAAATATCATTCTCAATGGGGAAACACTGGGAGCCTTTCCCCTAATATCAGGGGGACGACAGGGATGTCCACTCTCACCACTGCTATTTAACATAGTACTAGAAGTCCTAGACTCAGCAATCAGGCAAGAAAAAGAAATAAAAGGCATTAAAATTGGCAAAGAAGAAGTCAAACTACCCTCTTTGCAGATGACATGATACAGTACATAGAAAACCCAAAAGACTCCACCCCAAGATTGCTAGAACTCATACAGCAATTCAGCAGTGTGGCAGGATACAAAATCAATGCCCAGAAATCAGTGGCATTTCTATACACTAACAATGAGACTGAAGAAAGAGAAATTAAGGAGTCAATCCCATTTACAATTGCACCCAAAAGCATAAGATATCTAGGAATAAACCTAACCAAAGAGGTAAAGGATCTATACCCTAAAAACTACAGAACACTTCTGAAAGAAATTGAGGAAGACACAAAGAGATGGAAAAATATTCCATGCTCATGGATTGGAAGAATTAATATTGTGAAAATGTCAATGCTACCCAGGGCAATTTGCACATTTAATGCAATCCCTATCAAAATACCATGGACTTCCTTCAGAGAGTTGGAACAAATAATCTTTAGATTTGTGTGGAATCAGAAAACACCCTGAATAGCCAGGGGAATATTGAAAAATAAAACCAGAGCAAGGGGCATCACAATGCCTGATTTCAATTTGTACTACAAAGCTGTGATCACCAAGACAGTGTGGTACTGGCACAAAAACAGACACATGAATCAATGGAACAGAACAGAGAACCCAGAAATGGGCCCTCAACTCTATGATCAAACTAATATTTGACAAAGGATGAAGGAATATCCACTGGAAAAAAAGACAGTCTCTTCAATAAATGGTGCTGGGAAAATTGGACAGCCACGTGCAGAAGAATGAAACTAGACCATTCATTCCCTTACTCCATACACAAAGATAAACTCAAAATGGATGAAAGATCTAAATGTGAGACAAGAATCCATCAAAATCCTAGAGGAGAACACAGGCAACACCCTTTTTGACCCTGGCCACAGCAACATCTTGCAAAATACATCTATGAAAGCAAGGGAAACAAAAGCAAAAATGAATTATTGGGACTTAATCAAGGTAAAAAGCTTCTGCACAGCAAAAGTAACAGTCAACAAAACTAAAAGACAACCTACAGAATGAGAGAAGATATAGGCAAATGACATATCAGATAAAGGGCTAGTATCCAAGATCTATAAAGAACTTATTAAACTCAACAGCAAAGAAACAAACAATCCAATCATGACATGGGCAAAAGACATGAACAGATATTTCACAGAAGAAGACATAGACATGGCCAACGAGCACATGAGAAAATGCTCCACATCACTTGCATCAGGGAAATACAAGTCAAAACCACAATGAGAGAACACCTCACACCAGTAAGAATGGGGAAAATTAACAAGACAGGAAACAACAAATGTTGGAGAGGATGTGGAGAAAGGGGAGCCCTCTTGCTGCACTCTTGGTGGGAATGTGAACTGGTGCAGCCACTCTGGAAAACTGTGTGGAGGTTCCTCAAAGAGTTAAAAAAGACCTACGACCCAGCAATTGCACTGTTGGGAATTTACCCCAAGGATACAGATGCAATGAAACGGCGGGACACCTGCACCCCGATGTTTCTGGCAGCAATGGCCACAAAGCCAAACTGTGGAAGGAGCCTCGGTGTCCAACGAAAGATGAATGGATAAAGAAGATGTGGTCTATGTATACAATGGAATATTTCTCAGCCATTAGAAACAACAAATCCCCACCATTTGCTTCAACGTGGATGGAACTGGAGGGTATTATGCTGAGTGATTAAGTCAATTGGAGAAGGACAAACATTATATGGTGTCATTCATTTGGGGAATATAAATAATAGTGAAAGGGAATATAAGGGAAGGGAGAGAAAATGAGTGGGAAATATCAGAGAAGGAGACAGAACATGAGAGACTCCTAACTCTGGGAAACGAACAAGAGGTAATGTAAAGGGAGGTGGGCAGGGGGTTGGGGTGACTAGGTGTTGGGCACTGAGGGGGGCACTTGGCGGGATGAGCACTGGGTGATATGCTATATGTTGGCAAATCGAACTCCAATAAAAAATATTCAAAAAAAAAAAAAAAGGAATGCAGAAGTGGTCAAGGTGTCCACCTAAAAGCAGAAGTCTCTGTTCTTAGAGATGGGAAGGTATAATATAATGCATAACTAGTCATTTCTTCCACAGCATCTTGCATCTTTAATCACAGATTTTAAAATACAAAGACTAGCTTTTAAAAGTGTATCTTTGTCTCCTCCATAGTATCCCTCTCAAGTGCTTAATAAAAATTATTTTAGTTAAATTTAAAAACTAATGGAAGATGTTTATGCACATGTTCTTCATTCAAGATATGAATGGAAGCATGCCTAAATTCTGTTTAATTTACCTGTGAATAGCAAAAACTTAGAAGCTTGACAAAGTAAATCCATGAGAATAAAAAAAAAAAAAAAAGTAAAGTAGAAGAGAAATTGGCTCCAAAATAAATAAATAAATAAATAAATAAATAAAATCTCCATACCAATTATCAGATAGGAATATCTGCTCAGGAAGTTGGACATTTTAGAGATGATGAGAATTAAAAGTAAATCCTCACAATTTGCATCAGCAGCAATTGTTCTAAATCAGTTATATAATTTGTTATAATCATTGCCTATGCTAGTAAAGATTGTTAGTTCCAAGCACTTTGGAAAAGAAAATAATTTTATTCTAATTTTCAGAAGTAAGATGAAAATGGAAATAATGTTATAAATCCTATAACTCAAACTCTTCACTTTAAAAATCAATCTTTACTAAAAGATACAGTATGACATGCCTAAAGATATATTTACAGTTCTTTCACTCAACTAGTATTCACTAAACATTTATTAAGGGACAGATAGTATTCTCAATTCTAGGACTGCCGGTGTGAATACAATAGACCAAGTCTCTATTCTTGAGGTATATGTATTTAAAACGGAGGCAGGGGATCCCTGGGTGGTCCCAGCGGTTTGGCGCCTGCCTTTGGCCCAGGGCGTGATCCTGGAGACGCGGGATCGAATCCCACGTCGGGCTCCCGGTGCATGGAGCCTGCTTCCCTCTCTGCCTCTCTCTCTCTCTCCCTCTGTGACTATCATATATAAATAAAAACTAAAAAAAAAAAATTTTTTTAAATAAATAAAACAGAGGCAGAAAATAACCAAATAATAATTCAAAGGAGAGTAATAAAAATAAATCAACTTGATTATATATTATTTAGAGGTCATAATTAAGGTACAGTGGTATGATGGTTGCCTTCTTCAGGTGATCCAAAAATTTTGAGGAGATGGTATTTATTTTATTTTATTTTATTTTATTTTATTTTATTTTATTTTATTTTATTTTTATTTTTAAAGATTCTATTTATTTATTCATGAGAGACCCACAAGGAGAGGCAGAGACACAGGCAGAAGGAGAAGCAGGCTCCCTGCTGAGCTCCCTGATGCAGGACTGGATCCCAGGACCCCAGGATCACCACCTGAGCCAAAGGCAGGTGCTCAACCACTGAGCCACCCAGGTAACCCCAAGGAAATGGTATTTTAATCTAAGACTTAGTTATGGGAAATTCAGGCAGAAGAGCTAATGCAGAGGTTCTGAGGCCAAAAAAGTCTAATATACTCAAGGAAGAGATAGGTCAGTGTGGACGAAGTAGAAATTCAGGAGAAAGAACAAAATTAGAGGATATAAAAAGTCTAGGGCTTTGTAAGGCAAGGAATTGTTTCTTTCATTCTACATGCAGAAGGTAGTCTTTATGGTTTTAGCAAGACAGTGAAATGATCTAATTTTTATAAGATCATTTTGCTTTCTATGGTGAATAACTCAAGGTGGGGGTAGTGAAAGAAATCAGAGATAATGGTGCAGTGTTCAGGATGAGAAATAATATTGACTTGGGAATATGTAGTAGTTTTCCCAACAACTACATTGGAGGAAAAAATATGGTCAGGTATGAAATATATTTTGGAGAGTAAAGTGAACAAAGTTTGAAAATTGGTTTGAGCTACTGGGACAAGACTTAAGGAGAAAAATCATCAAGAATAAGTTTTTAGTATGATCATTAAAAAACTGAAGATTTGTTTTTGTTTGTTTTTATAGAGTCCTTAGCATGGGAAGAGTAAATTTTCAAATTGAGGATTAAAAGTTATTATGAGCCAAGTAAAATTTGAAATGTATTTTAGATATCTACATAATGGTATCAGAACAGGGCTTGGTGTTCAAGTTTGGGGATAGAAGGAGCAATCAAGTCTGAAAGTAGAGATTTAGAAAAAATTGATATGTAGATGTCATCAAAGCCCCAGAGACTGATGAAGTCCTTGGGAGCAAACATACAGTGAAGATTCTTTTTCCTTTTTTAAAAAGATTTTATTTATTTATTCATGAGAGACATAGAGAGAGAGAGGGAGAGACAGGCAGAAGGAGAAGCAGGCTCCATGCAAGGAGCCCGATGTGCGACTGGATCCCGGGACTCCAAGATCATGCCCTGGGCCAAAGGCAGGAGCCAAACCGCTGAGCCACCAGGGGTCACGAAGATTCTTTTTCAAATACCACTAGTCCATATCATGTTTTATAGCCACAATTATTATAGCTATAAATGGTGCCTTAATAATATTATTAATAAATACGCATAATTATAATGTGTGTACTATTTCAATAAATGTGTACATCAAGTAATTTAAATTGCACATTATTTACAAGATTATGTAATCTTAAAAAGAAAATTGCCTGTCTTCTATCTTCACTTTGTATTAGTCTTGGGCCCATTCACAAATATTTTGATTTTTCTTTATCTTGCTGGGACACATGATAAAAACATCCTCCACCTTTGAAGTTAGGAGTGACAAATTATTTGCTTTGACCAATGAAATCTGAGTGTAACTTGAATCACTTCAAGCAGAATCTATAAACAGCAGAGTGTGATTTGTCAAATACCCTTCTCTGCAACACTGAAAAAGGATGAATATAACACTCAAAAGTGAAAAACTAAAAGCTTTTCCTCTATGATCAATATCCTACTTGACTGTCCACCCTACTTCTTTTAAACAGAGTACTACAAGTTTTAGCCAGAGCAATTCAGCAAGAAAAAGAAATGCAAAGCAGGTAAATGAGAGAGAAAAAAATAAGATTGTCCCTCCCTATTTACAGATGTCATCATTTTATATATAGAAAGTGCTAGTGTTCTATAAGAACAAACACAAACTATTAAACCAAATAAGTGAATTCAGTAAAATTGCAGGATAGAATATCAACATGTAAATATCAGTTGTGTTTCTCTGTTTTTCTATTAGCAATAAAAATAAGAAAAATTAGGAAAACAATCCCATTTATAAGAATGACAAAAAAATTACTTAGAAATAAATTTCATGAAACAGGTGAAAGACATAAAGCCTACAAAACATTAATGGAAGACATTTAAAAATAAATAATTGGAAAGTTATCCCGTATTCATAGACTGCAAAACTTAATATTTCTAAAATGCTCATAATACCCAAAGCAATCAATAGATTCAATGCAATCTCTATCTAAAAGATGTGATATATATATGTATATATGAGTATATATATGAATTCATATATATACATATATATATGAATATTCAGTCACGAAAAAGAATGAAATCTTGCCATTTTCAACAACATGTATAGAGCCAGAGAGTATAATGCTAAGCGAAATAAGTCAGAGAAAGACAAATACCATGTGATTTCACTCTTATGAGGAATTTAAGAAACAAAATGGATGAACAAATAAGAAAAAAAGAGATACAAACCAAGAAACAGACTCTTAACCATAAAGAACAAACTGGTGGTTACCAGAAAGTAGGTGAGTGGAGGGATGGGTGAAATAGATGATGGGAGTAAAGAGTATACTTAACATGATGAGCACTGAAAATTGTTGAATCACTATATTGTACAGCTAAAACCAATATAACACTATATGTTAGCTATACTGGAATTAAAATTAAAGACTTAAATGCAACGAATGATTAAACATAATGCGAATGTTAGAGTATGAAGTCTTAAAAATATTTTTCGACTTGCAAAGAAAAAACATAAGAAATGTGAACTTTTTTTTCATTTTTGATGAGAAAAAAATATGAAACATGCTATTCCCATACATTGGGAAAAGAATAATAGATACATTTTTAAAAAGAAAAAAATCTCAATGGCATTTTTCTACTTCTGATACAGATGTAGAGAGAACAATTTTACAATTCATTGGAACCACAGAAGACTGCAAAGTGCCAAGTTAATTCCAAAGAAAGAAGAATAAAGCTGAAGACACCACAATTCTTGATTTAAAAAATTTATTGCAAGCTATAGTAATCAAAACAGTATGTTAGTAACATAATGACAGTCATATAGACCAAAGGAATACCAAAGATAGCCCAGAAATAAACCTACACAAATATGATCAATTCACCTTTATCAAAGGTGTGAAAATACACAACAGAGAAAGACTAGTCTCTTCAACAACTAGTGTTGAGTAAAATGGAATCTACATGCAAAAGAATGAAATTGGAGCTTTATTTTAGACCTTACACAAACATGATGCCAAAATGAATTAAAGATTTGAACACCTAAAACTTAACACCTAAATGCATGAAAATTAAAGGACTGAAATTATAAAACTCCTAAAAGAAAATGTAGAAGAAAAGTTTCATGACATTGGTTTTGGCAATGATTTGCAGGTTTGACATCAAAAACACAGGCAATAAAAATAAAAATAATTAAGTGGGACTACATCAAACTAAAAAGCTTCTGCAAAGCAAACAGAACTTCCAATGGCATGAAAAAAGCAACCTACAGAATGGGACAAAATATTTACAAATCATATATCTCATAAAGGGTTAATCAACAAAATATATAACGAACTCCTACAACTCGATAGCAAAACAAAATAATAATTTGATTTAAAAATGAACTGTGAATTTAGATTTTTTTTCTCAAAAGAAAACAAAAAGCCAACAGATATATGAAAAAAATGCTTAATGTAACTAATCACCAGGGAAATTTAAATCAAAACAGTAAGATATTACTTCATACCTATCAGGATAATTATTATCAAGAACACAAAATACAAATGTTGATGAGAATGAGAAGCTGGAACCCTTGTTCACTGTTGGTGAAAATGCAAAATGGTACAGCCTCTCTGGAAAATGGTATGGAGGTGCCTTAAAAAAAAGTAAAAATAGAATTTACCATATAATCCAACAATCCCACTTCTGGATATTTATCTAAGAGAATTGAAAATCAGGATCTCAAAGAGATATTAGCACTGAGATACCTGCCATTCACTGCAAGTTCCCTTTATGAGGTTAAATATTCTAGTTTATGGTTTAAAAACCTCTTTCTTAAACCCTAAGAAGTATAGTATTTTACTCCACACACTTGTACCCCCTCTTGCCTCTGAGGACATCTAGTTCCTATGGATAATCCCCTTAGACAGAGTCAAAGACAAGTATTTCAGACCAAATATTTTTCTCTTGCCTGACCACATCTGGTCCTAGTGAAACATTCAGACAGCTTCTGCCTTAATGTTTTGGGAAAGCACAGGTTAATCCTTCTGCTGTCAGAGTAGCTAAACAACCAGTTTCTCATGCTTCAGATTTTCTTGAGTATGAGTCAGACGCTATCCACTGTGTCTACCAAACTGCAGGGGTTGCATTAAGATAAGTAGTCTCCTTAAAGTTTCAATTCAACTGTAGAGTGAGAAGCACCACTGTCCCTCTTGTACAGAAAGCATCCTCCAAAGAAAGCTCTATCTAATCAAAATGCTGCCAGTTTTATTCCCTCGTTGTGAGTGAGGAAGCTGAGTTAGACATCCACTTCTCTAAACCTCCTTTTGCACAATTGTCTTTCACCTCTCTTTGGAATGTTGACATCAATCATTCTGTGGCCCCAGTAGAATATCAGGCTAAAATAAACTGGTTTTAACATATGATAACATGTACTTCATTCTTCACTTTTTGTTATCCATTTTTTTCTTTGTTCAGATGACTACTTTGATCAGATTCTGTTTGAATCCCTAAAAAAAAAAAAAAAAAAAAATTCATGAACTTTACATTAAGAAAAATTATTGGTGTTTTTAAATTGATTTGTGCATCATTACAAGATAAATTAAAAACAATTTTAAATTTCACTTTATTCTTTTGGCTTGTAGGCCTCAAAACAACGTGGAATTAACCAGGGTTTTATTATGCCTAATTTTGCGGATAAATGGCATAATCAGCTTTCCTTTTAAATGCAAATCAAATAATCACAGATAAGAATTTTATAGTCAGAAAAGATCTTAGAGAGACTCTACACTAACCAATTCATTTTATCTTTGATTTAAGGAAAAAGACCTACAGTTTTTAAATTACTTGCCTAACATTATAAAACTGATTAATATTAGAATCTAAATTTACTTAACAAAACTTTTCCCATTATATCATAGTGTTTGGTATTCGTACAGACTTACAAGTGATTCTCGGTAATGAAAAAGTGTTAAATATTTTAATATCAGCTTTCTTAAGAGGACCATTTAAAAGTAAATAATATTCAATTACATTGAAAATATCAGCAATTAGACTCACTGCAAAACAACTCTTATCTCAATTTAGGGATGTTCTGTAGGGTGGATTTCCCTTTCCTTAATTAATGCCCTTCACATTTATTTGGCAGGATAAAATTCCTCTCACTTCCCCAAGTTATGTTTCTTTTCCCCCAGTTTAGTAAATATATTAGTGTTATTAGAGTTGGTGAATTTTGAAAGGTGTCTAGATGGGAATTTCCATCATGATTCTCCTGGCCTCTCTGATGCTTAGACCTATACATTCACTCTGGGGCAAGAGAGGAGAAATGAGAAAACGCAGGATCAGGTCTGCCACTGTGTTTCCATTAACCTGAGTGGTCCCTTCACAACCTCGGAAGTGCAGAGAGTGAATGATGGCCCAAGTGGGGCAGGACAGATCGATTCCGTAATTTTTACTCACTGTTTCTCCGCAGCCCTAACTGGCTATTGATTGGATGAGCTGGAGATGGGTAGTGCCTCTGGGACCTGAGAACGACTGAGAGAGAATTCCCTCCCTCCACGCAGCAAAACCTCCAGGCTCTCAGAGTCATTCACTTTCCAGAGGAGAGTAAAACAAAACTTAACAATGAAGTCATCTGAAGAGAAATAAATTTCATTCTCCAAAAGGAAAAGTGAACTTACCTTAGCGCTTATTCAGCTTTCAGATTCCAATTACATATTTATGCCAAAGAGAATAAACACTTGATAGAGGTTCATAAAGTTGCAAAGTGGGTAAGTGTTTTTAAGATAATTTCATCTAAAAGCTGAAGGTGACAGTTAATAATACATCTGCCCCAATGTTTGGAGTAATTTGGAATAAACTTGGTTTTCTAATTCCCCAGTCCAGCAATCTCTATTGTTAGAAAAGTTTTCTCTCTCCTAGCTGAGCCACAGAGAGACAATCTCAGTTCTTGCTTTGGATCTTGTTTAACTACCTTATGTTACCTATAACTAATGTAGCCACCTATTCCCAGTGTGAAGATGTATCCAACTTCATGGATGCCAGACAAGAGAAATGAAGAGAAGCCTAGGATTATTAACAGTGCTAGACCAATGTACCAAGTCTTAAGCTTACCCTACCTGTGGAATTTCTGCTTTCCAAGATTAGAAATGTGCATGAGGTTTAAGACATTTTAAGTCAAGATTACTTCTCTTTTCAGTTTACATAGTACTAATTTTAAAAATTCTTCTTCTCAACTTTATTCTTTCCTCTTTTCCTCCAGTAGAATAGCCATTGTAGACCACTGTAAGCTACACCTGTTTGAGAAATTTAAACTAGTTATGAACCTAGCATATCAGTTAATGTCTACTGGTGGAATAAAGGGTATCTCTGATGATGCAGACACATACGAAACTCTTCAGGGATGAGACTCTTTAGAGATGGAAAGCCTAGAGAGATTTGTTTAATGGCATTACAAGTTTGCAACAGAGAAAGATATGAAGGTCACTAGGTTTTAATAAGTTTTTCTAGGTCAGTGGCTCTCAACCACAGGTGATTTTGCCCCCTGGGAACTTGTCCAATCAGGGAGCATCTGTCCATATTTGGATACATTTTTGATATGCAGAACTTGAGAGAGGTGCTGTTGGTATCTAGTGAGTAGAGAACAAGGGTCCTGCTAAATATCCTACAATGCACAAGACTGCCCCATGCAGCACATTATACTGTCAAATGTTAATAATTCTTAGATTAAGAATCTGCTGCTCATATGGATTTCAAAATCCTATCATTTTCAAAGAGTATCTTGTATTCTACCCAACAAATTATTAATTCAGACAGAAAGAATGGCTTTGCCAAAGGAACTTTTTGTTTTGGTTTGGTTTGGTTTGGTGGGATCTTTTAATGTTTGATTTTACTATAGTATAATGTAACTCATAACACTATTAGAAGCCTATAACAGAGGTCACTGAAATATTGAAGGTCATGATCAAAACTCAGGGATGGTGGTTTGCCTATTGGAAATTTAATTTATTAACAATGCATCTGTTCTTTGTTTTTTATATGGTAAATGGGAATATTACCTTCCTTGCTTCTCTTGCAAATTTATGCATCATGCTACTCTTTCTGCCCAAATGTCTGTGAGCACATAGGGTGTAGCAATTAATTTTTGGCTGATGACTTCCCACTTCTATTTTTACCCAGATGCCCTGACAAGTGACATTCTAACTAGTGGAGTTTCTAGTCCACTAGACTAGACGGCGATGGGCATCTTTATTTCAATGTACTGAGACTATGAAGTGTGTGTTATTTCAGCCTAGTCTAGGTTTATCATGAGAAATGCAGTTAGTTAAATTTTAAAATGGGCATTTTGAGTTGAAAATGCAACCCAGTGAAATTAACTATGAAGTTGGAAAGTTAATTTAAATTGATACCTCAACAATTTCATTAATAGGAATAAGAAAACTGTCTATTTTATCCCATTATACACCAAGTAATTTGTCTGCTTTCATTTCCCAGATAGTTATTGATCACCAACCATACAATTGATAAAATGCTAGATACTAGCAATTGAGATTTTGTCTGCTTGATCAGACTAAGCATCTACTCCATTGGTTAGTATATAGTATGCTTCAATGAATATTTGCTGAATAAATAAGTGAATACAAGATTTAACAATCTAAATTCAGGGAATTATGAACTTTGGGGGCTGAAGGATCCTTTCATCCCAATCAGAATTATCTCCATCATCTTGATGGCAGAAGAGAGTGTGTACTTTGGAGTAGAGCAGTGTTAATAAATAGAGACTATTTCTTCAACATCTCTATTTGAGAGAAGCCCCAAGACAGTCACTCCTCAAAATGGGTGTGCCTCTCCATTAATTTGGGGATATTTGCCCTCTCACATCTGAAAGTTTCTGAACTAATGGATGAATGAGTACCTAATCCTGCTGGGGCTGGATTGAAATGTAGGAGGTATAGGAGTGAAATGATAGATTTGAGAGAGGGTAATCAATGCTGCAGCTCTCCTTTGGAGCTACAATGGTAAGCAAGTGCTTCAATAGGTAGCTGTCCTTTGCATGCTAACCACCCCTAAAACATCATTTGCTAAATTTGGAAAAAATTCATCTCAATAGCAGTGCGTGTTTGTGTGTGTGTGTTTGTGTATGCGCATGCACATAGGGGTGTTGATTAAAACCCATCTGCTATCTCTTGACAGGAAATTAGATGGATGCATCCTATTTCCCTTAAGCCTCTGTTAAGTATATCAGATGTGCACCATGAGGATACTCACCCACAAAGTGTAGTTATATTTAGTCAATGCTACAAAGAGTAACAATGACATGGTAGGGAGAGAAGAGGAAGTTTTTTTTAATCATTTAATTAAATATTAAAGTACATTTAAAACAGATATATCTGGGTCTTAAGAACTGGAAGTTTGTTCTTCTAACAGTTGAAACTATTGGCAAGTTACAGAAGTGAACAGAGTTTTCATCAGAAGGTGCTCATGACCAAAGGAGAAGGGGGGAGGTGTTGAGTTGGTGTCAGTTACTGGAAAACGAAAACCGTATTATGTCTCACTCCAGTAAGATGAGAATCCTAAATAAATCCCTCTCAAAGGAAAAGATAGTCCTTGCAGATGAGATGCTTACATCTAGCAGAGTGAAAAAGACAAGAGTGTCAGCATGATATGAAAGCAAGGCTACGGGGATGCATAGCCACAGGGGAGCTCAGAGTACTTACATGTAGACTGTGGGACGGGTACAGTAAGATTTTCTGAGAAGACAGCATGGTGAGAACTAAAGTTTTAAGGATGAGTAAGAGTTAGCCAGGCAAAAAATGTGGGGAGGTTCATTCAGGGCAGTTAAACAGCATGACTTAAAGCGCAGAGCTGTGAAACAGCATGTTGTATGAGGAAAACAGCAAGTCATTTGATTCCAAGTGTATAAAGTGAGAGGCAGGACATGGCAGAAGAGAAGGTAAGAGAGTTAGATAGGTCATGAGAGATATACAGTGCAGAATAGTAAAATGTGAGGATTTTATAGGCAATAAGATTCTACCGAAAGGTTCTAAAGCGGGCAGGTCACATGATCAGATCATTTTTGAGATAGAATATTAATGGTAATTTCTTGGAGAATGGCTTGGAAGTAAGAGATAGTGCAGGCAAAGGCAGAAGCAGGCACTCATTGTTTGTTGTGGAGTTTTTAAAAAGATTTTATTTATTTATTCATGAGAGACACAGAAGAGAGGCAGAGACACAGGAGGAGGGAGAGACAGGCTCCTCATGGAGAGCTCGATGCTGGACTTGAACACTGGACTCCAGGATCACACCCTGAGCTAAAGGCAGATATTCAACCACTGAGCCACCCAGGCGTTCCCCAGGCACTCACTTAATAGATAAATTTATTAGGAAATTTCCTGGAAATTGAGGTAAGGAAAAGAAAGAATTTGAAATTGTATCCCACATACTGTATTGTTGTTTGTTTGTTTTTTTATTGTATTTGGACAACTGTTCTATCAGAGATAGAGTATACAGAGACAAGGACTTATAATAGGGAAAGAGATATTCCAGGTTTGAGATATCCAGCAGACAGTCGGATCTATAACTCTGAACTATAAATATTGGCACTAGAAATACACAAATGGGAGCCATAAATATTGGTTGGTAATTAAAACTATGAAAGTGGAAAAAAAGTCTTCAGGGATGTATATGGAGCGAGAATGACCATAGGTCAATGTTGAGAGATGCTTAAGAGAAGACCCATAGAAGATTGAGAAAGGCAAGTCAAAAAGAGAGAAAAAGGTTTTCTTTATACAAATAAAAGAATGGTGATACTACCACCCTTCTTGTAGATCAAGAAAGATTTTTTTTTTTTTAAAGAAGCCTTATGATTAGAAAGTCATTGGTTACTTTGACAAATAGCTTCAGTGGTCTGATAGAGACAGTGTATTTGAAGAAACATGCTGGTAAAGGGAGAAAAAGAATGATTCTCTAGCAAAGTTGAGCACCTGCATTATAGTAAAGAAGATGAGAAGAAGATTAATTCAGGATTGCAATTTTGTCAGCTAGGTGTCTGTAAAGGTTAAAGTGCAAAAGACTGAAGTTCAAGTAGTGCTTGCCTCTCAGAAGTGAACAAATTTTAGTTTCACTTCAATGTATGGCATCAGCTGTGATAAGTTACATATTTTCATGCCCATTTTATAACAACAATAAAAAACACATTTGGAGAGGTTGAACTATTTGTCTAAGTTGAAACAACTAGTAGGCATTAGAGCTGTGATTTGATTCTCAGTCTGACTCCAGAGCCTCTGTATTTTTACCACATCATTCTCCACAATCTGGCTTTGCAAATACTGAAATCAAGGAATGCACCTTTCTTATACAGGTTTGTACTGTTTTAATTTGCAAAAGAATCAATACAGTTCTCACAACTGGTTGTTCAAATTACTTTATTTTATTTTGTATATAATTGTTTATATTCATGCTTGGTTCCTTTGAATCTGTGTCTTTGATTTGGGAACAGCCTTAGAGATGTTAGTGTCAATTTTATTCTGGGGAGACGCAGCTTAAAAACATTTTGTTCATGACACTGCGCTAAACACACCAATGAGGTTTATATTGCTTTCAGAATTACATGTGATTATAAGATAGTAAGATGTTAAAAGCAAGTCATTTTAATTCAAATTATGCAATATAGAGATATTTTATTTATATTTTGCCAAAAATCCTGTTTAACTGAGTTCCCAAATGGTTTTCTTGTAGAATACATACTGGATCTTTAAAAATTACAGACATCCATTAATGAGTCAATCCAACTTTCTAGATAATTAGAATGCCCCTCAGCTTAATAATGTAGGGATGGATCAGAATTCCTTTACTCATGAAGGTGTGGAAACTAGCTTTCCTCAATGTCAATATTAATATCAATACTCAAGTTCACATTCAGTTTAACTAATTTTTTAAAAAGACAATCCTTTTGCCTGACATATAATTACTTGGATCATAGTTTCCCAAATTTGTTAGCGCATTTACATTTTTGTAATTGAATTTCAAAATTTCTTTAAAACCTAGGAGCTAAATATATTTTTCTTTTATTACAAGGTTAAATTTGGTTTTCTTCCTGACATTCTACTATGTCCTGGGTGATTTTTATAACATTTACTTCATATTGAAATGTCTGTTTTTAGTTAATTTTGGTGTTGAGATCCCAGTAAAATTAGCCTATCAGAAAAAATGTTCTGAAACCAAACTGTTAATATTATTTGTTTGCAGAGGATTTTCAGCCAAAACACACTCTCTAATTTAAATAAACTCCTTTATTTTATAAATTAAATTGTTTATAAAAAGAAAATGCAAAAACATGGTTAAACCTTTAAGTATTAGGTCATTAAAAATCCATTCTTGCCTTCCTGCCCATAACTACATCTTTTTTCAGACCTGTCACCCATTTCATTTAAGCACTTAGCTCTCTTCTAATGAATGAATTGGCATTTCATATTACCTTATTATCCTATAAAACAAAATGCATACTCAATAACATTAACGGTAATTTCTCATAAAGACACATTATCGATCCGGGTGCTACCTGTAAGCATTGAAAATTGCAGCCTGCTCACAGAGCCTTTCACATCTGGGCCTGAAGAATTAAAGAAAAATTAAATTTGACAGCAGTAAATTCACAGGCACAATCTAGGCCCCAATTTATATGCAAAATGAAATGCTTTATGAAAATTTCTTCTATTTTCTCACGGAGATTTGGGGAAAAGATTTCACTAGATGCTTCTTTCTTTAATATCCCTCTACTTAAATATTATACTGCAGTCACTGCAGACTCTCTTTGATGTATAAATAATCAAGTTAAATTATGTGCAGCAAGGAGACTAGTGCTCTGCCATTCTTATTTTACAAAGTAATTTCTACCCTAGAGGGTCAAATTTCCCTGACAAATTCTTAATTACTATGTTGCAACAGAAGCAGAATCTATTTGTGCATAAATCCTGGGCATTCCCATGTGGCAAGTAACTAATATTACCAACCATTTCACTTGGCCTGTTCACTGAACTCCATAATTAGATAATACTTTTGATGATGGTACATTTGAAGTCTTAATCCATTTAATTTTTTATGAGATTTTTTTTATTTTAATAGGGATATGTTAGTGACCACTACCTATTTAAAAATCATTAAAATTCTGTCCACAGCAGTAATAAAGATTAAAGATTACTAATATGGCATTCATAACCTTGCTGGTTTTCCAGAAATCCAGGGCTTAAGGTAAATGTTAAAGGTCATTTAATATGTTAGTCACTAATTATAATCCTGGGTAATAGGTTCCTTTTCTAATTATCATGGTATAAAAGTTCTATTGTTTGGGTCTATGCTTCTGATTTTTATATTTAGCTTTTTTGGGGATGAGTAATCCAGGAATTAAGCTCCTGAACATTGATGAAAGTAGGTAATGCTTGATGATTAACTGGATAAAAGCTTATATTTGAATGCTGTATGATATCTTGCCTTGAAGTTACTTACAAAAGATGCAGCATCCTTTTTCTAGCACGAGGTTCAGAGAAAAGGTCACTGTAAGATTAATGCACCCATATTTTAATATCAAACTATGACAAAATTGATAACAGCCTTTTGGTACTTCTGCCAAAACATTAGGAAGAGAGCTTGAACAACCTGAAACAAGAAGAAGACATTCTTTAAAAAGTGAACTAGATTTTGTCTGCCTTTAACCTAATAATAAAAGTGCAGAATTATCCAATTCACGTGACAATAAATTATTTACTTCTCATTTAAGCACACACACATGCACCTGCATACATATGGACCCCAAAAGCTAGAGTAGCTGCCTGAAACACTGTCACTAGCCACTCTCTCAAGTAATATTCTAGGATCAAGATGAGCCAAAACCACAGTGGACTAGCTAAAACCCATCAGATTTTTGGCCATTACTTTTTATGAAACCCAGATTGTCTTGACTTTTTCCATTTATTAGTACATTTACTTGAGCATATCTGGTTTGAAATTATTACATAGGCTCTATTTACATAATGTGTGCATTTTGAGTTCTTGCATTACTATGTATTCTTCTCTCTTTTTGGATCTCTTCAGTCTTATTCATATGTTCTCAGTCTTTGCATTTGTTATTGCAGGAAATATTTAGACAATTCACTAATATATTAGATGTTTCTTAGGTGATTAGAACTTGTAAAAAAACTTAGGAATATTTTACATGACCTCTATCAGTAGATATATTTGATTAATTAATTTGTAGTTATTTATTTAGCACTTGCTGTGTACTGGATGCATAAAGATTTCTACGATCATGAAACTTATTTTATTTATGTGAGACACACAATAAACAGACTATACATATATAAATATTATATAAATATAATAATTTATAATTTATTAATAAATAAATTATAATGATTTATAATTTGTTTATAAAAGCAATATTTATATATTTATATAAAATATATTTTATATTAAATATTTCACATATTTTATAACATATATTTATAAATATTATGATATGTCAAAAGGTTAAAAGTACTAGAAGAAAAAGTAAAACATAAGTCAAAGATAGGGACTGATTATTAGTGATGATTAGGAAAAAAGATACTATTTTACTTTGAATATTAGAAGGTCATTGAGAAAGTAACAGTTGACCAGAGACTGATGGAAGTGACTCAGGTATATCAGATATCCTGGGAAGAATAAAAAAACAAGCCCAAGGGCTCTGAGGCAGGAGCACACCTGGTTTGTTTGAAAAACAGCCTGGAAATGACTGTGTTTCGAAGGAAATGAATAAAGTAAGATTAAAAGATTTCTTTTAAAAAGTGTTAGAGTCAGGTAATAGGATCTTTAGGCTCTAGTAGAAACTTAGACTTTTTCTTCTGTTTGAGATGAAAGCCATTTGAGTATTTTAAATAAGAAGCGACATAAGTCTACTTTCAGTTTAAAACTGAGAACCCTGGCTTCTGGATTGAAAATCTGCTAATAGAAATACAGAACAGAAGCAGGAAGACTAGTTAAGGAACTTCAGAAATACATTCAATCAAAAGGTGATAGCGGATTGGATCAGAGGATTCTTCTGGATATGGAGAGTCAAATTATGTATGCTTTGAAATTAGAGCAAAGGAACATGGTTAACTGATGATGAGATATGGGCTGTGAGAAAGGAAATAGTCAATAATGACTCTAATATTGGTCTTTAGTAAAGTGGCTTTCATTTGTAACCCCGACAAAAGTCATTCCAGTATATCGTGGAAGTCGGATGCCTAAATGAAATGCATTTAAGGGAAGATTGGAAAAAAAGAATCAGAGATATGAAATACAAACCACTCTTTATAAGAATTGTGCTGTTAAACATGAGCAGAAGAATGGGGGTGGCAGCTAGAGGAACATAGACGTATAGGAGGCTTCCTTTTTAACCTGGAAGATATTATAGCAGATGTATATGGCTTGTGCTTACTGGAGTGATCCAGGAGAGTTAAAACTCATGGTCACTTGAAGTAAATGGTTATGAATTTAAACTTAGACCGTGAACCACGTCCAGGCTCAGAGGGTCTGTTACAAGTCAGGTGCAAGTACACTTTAACTATGATTAGAGTTTGGCGAGAGGAAGGTGACAAAGTGAAGAAGGGTACAAGAAAGTTGTCAGTGTTCACACACAGAAGATATAATATGGGGATGTAGAATTTAGACTGGGTTAGGAGGGTGGGAAGAGTAGGAAGATGCATATACATAGAATCATAATTATCTGTGATGATATTCCCTTATAGTTGAGGGAATAGAAGATAAGAATGCATAGTTTCGTGATTCTTGTAGCAGGAGGGTTTTCTTAGAAGCAGGCCAGTAATAAGACTGGGGTAATTATGGAAATGCATCCAACTGAAGGTGGAAGCACAGTGGTTAACATCAAAAGGAGAGGAAAATGGAGAACAACTGTTAAGTATCAGAACAGGCTACCCAAAGAGGCAAAGACTATGTGTATTGTGTTTTTTTCCAATTAAGATTACAACATTAATGCAAAGACAAACTAGAGTTGATGTCACAGGTCGGGTTTTACATAGGGCTGACTCTGCATGTGTGATGTGTGTAGTGGGTACAGGGCCCCATTTTTTAGAATGACCTTGTACTTAGTGTAATTCTCCACTATTACAGTCTTGAGACTTAAAACAATTTTTGTACAAGGATTTTTTGTGGTATCCTGCAGAGGGCAAGGTCAACTCCCAAACCCAAAATTGATTCAGATATTGAAACTGATGATGCCACACATGCACCAAGAGGCTATGAAAAGTTTTATTACTCACATAATTATGTTTTTTTCAGGAGAGCAGGATAGGTTTCCAAGCTGGTGCAAAATGGCTTAGATGAATGAGGGGCAAATGGCACTGGTTTTTATTGTGATTAAGAGACAGATTTTTTGGGGGCGCCTGGGTGGCTCAGTTGGTTAAGTGTCTGCCTTTGGCTCAGGCCATGACTCCAGAGTCCTGGAATTGAGCCCCACATTGTGCTCCCTGCTCAGTGGGGGTCTGCCTCTCCCTTTCTCTGAGCCCCTCCCCCTGCTTTTGCTCTCTCTTTCATTCTTTCTCAAACAAATAAAGAAAATTTTAAATTAAAAAAAAAAGGAGATATACTGGCATGAGAATCTTCACAGCATAGCGGAGTTTGATTGACTTGCACTTTCCCATCTGGTGCCTTAGGAGGGAGTACAAGCTTTCTTATAGGCTTGAAAGACATCAGCGATCAATTATAAATAATGCAGCCAGACTCTATTAAAAGAGGTCTTCAGGATTTTATTTTGCACTGATCCCACAAATTATGTAACCAGTCTTGGTTTCATATAAGCAGATTCTGAGACAAAAGATGGTTTTTTAGGGATTCACTATTGTGAAGGGAAGGGGGAAAAAGCAAGATGGAACAGGAGGGATCAGATTGCCACCTATGCCCAACAAAGGTGTTCCCCATCAACATTCCCTTGTATGAGGCAAATAGCCATGCTTTTATTTCATCATGTGCTCATTTATAGATGTGGAATGGGACAGTCTTCAGAGTTAGGGGGTCTAATCCTTCTCTAAAGAGGGATCCGGTCAGGTTCATCCCCACCTACCAGAGTTGGGAATCTTTTCAGTATCTCTGTAGTTGTCATAGGTTTTGAATACAAAAATATTTGATTATTTTTCATAAATTGAATATAAATCAGTCTGAAATAAAGACCTTAGAGGTATTCATATTAATAGGTCACTAGATAGGGTATAGGATTGCTGTCAACAAAGTAGCATTCAGACCTCACCTCCATCATTTGTTAAACATATAACTTATCAGATATGGAAAGGTCAGCTTCTTTCAGTGTTAGCTTGTTTTAATGCAAATAATAATAATACAAATCCATGTTGTTTTGAGGAACAAAAAATGTGAAATAACTGTTGAAGAATAAAGGTTTTATGTAAATGTTAGTTGTTATTTTCATTTAGACCTTCATAGTATAAACCTTGTGACATCTCTAGGCTGCTCAAAATTGTATTCTTTGGCAATGGAAGAAGCTTATAATTTGAGTTAATTCAGCAAATTGCATTCTATTTTGCCCTTTCTGTTAATAATTTTTTTAAGAGCAAGTTATATAGTTATGCTAAAACTTCTATGCTTATTGTTGAAAAAGAAACAGGCCCCTAAATGGAGTCCCCTGTGCTAATTCCACCAATTTGAGACTTAATATCTAACTTAATTGCAGCTTCAACCTCTCCCCAGAGAAGAATTTTAACCAGTCAATCTGGAGTTACCTGGTCAGCACTAGTGAGGTAATCTGCATGATAGACTCCTGCACTTCCCTAATGGAAGGTGACTTTGCCACAAACAATCTACCCTTTGTATTAACTTCCTCGCCCCACCCCCTCCTGCCAATAAATCTTCCATTTTGTACAGCTCCTTAGTGCTCCTTTGTATCTACTAGGTGAGATGCTGCCTCATTCATGAATCACTGAATAAAGCCAATAACATCTTTAAAATTTACTCAGATGGGTTTTGTTTTTTAACACCACCAGTAAGTATATCTTAGTATATCTACTTTATTTAATAAACTAAACTGAGATCATCCACAGATGATAATCAATAGTAAAAATAATAGAAATTTAAATTGATCACAGTGTATTTCTTACTCATTTTAGTGTCTTAACAAAGGTTACTGGTGTCTTATATAAGATATGAAGATTTTGTTTTTCTCAAATTGAATTGAAAGAATACTTCTGTTTAACTTCTGTTTCTTCTTCTTATACTGTCATTTATGGGCTTTTGAAGAGCTTTTTGAAGTTAAATCCATGTGTATTTGACATTCTCCACAGCTCTGAATTTCTTTAACTATAAATACAAATATAAAGAAAGTTTGAATCATCACCCAGGTCACCAATGATAAAATATGATTCCAATTTAGTCAGGGCTCTACCTCATGTATATATAGACAAGTCTTCAGTTCATACTTAAAACACTTATTTTAAGTGAATAGAAAATGAAATAAACAAATCTTGAGTTTGAAAGATAAAACTCTGTAGTTTGCCCCTAATTCTCCTGTAAACTGAGTTGTGTAATCCCATAATGTTTCTGGAATTTTATAAAGAAAGACCCATTGCATCATAATATTGTCTTTGTTTCTTTCAGGTTCTCATTTTTAAAAATCAAAGTCTAAAGATAGGGTTGAGTGTTTAAAATTAAAATGTTTCATCACTTCAAATTCTGTGACTGTTCCTTTTCTTATACTGTTTAGTGTCTTGCAGGCAAACCTGTCCCAATTACACACAAACAGATTTGTCATTCCTGGTCTCTGAAATAGCTAGATATATAGTTGGAGATAGAAAGTGTATATATTTGTATTTATGTGGGATTGGAGATGCTAAGTAGAACTGTGCTCACACTCTGGATAGGGATCTTTAATAGGAAAATAGTCATTTTAGAACCTGATCCATGAACCTGTTTCTCCATTACATATTTGTTTATTTTAGAACTTATTTAAGAAAACAAAGGAGATATTTAGCTCCCTGACATTTTGAAATAAGCTCTTATGTGGGTATCCAACACCACAATGCAGGAATTTTTGTAAATGTCTAGGGAAAAAAAAAGAAAGAAATTACTGTTCTCAATTACTCCTTCTTTTCTCCTCTCTGTTACACTGTGCTAGGTATAGATATCCTATATTATCCCTGACTAAGAATTGTAAAATGTTATACTATTAAAGTGGTAGAATTTGTGCCCTTCCTGAGAGTACATCCTATTGACAAAGCCCTGCACCAAACATGGATCTTTAAATGGAGGAAATATTTGATATTTTTATATGACCTTCCTAAAAGTCTATACCTTGATAAAGGGAGACAGAAAGAGATAATGGGAACCATCAAGAATATAGGCACAAAGGTAGCTTAAAAAGTATATTTGTATTTGATTCATTTGATACTCAAAGAAAAGTTGGCCTTATTATCAATGTTCTTAACTTGATACTTACTCTGCCCCTTCATAGCTGTTAAAAAGATTAAAAGTCATGATCACAGCACTTGAAAAGAACAATGCAAATTCATTTTGGCTAATTTGATATCTTAAAATAGACTATCATAAAAATCACTCCAGAAAGATGAGAATCTATTTTTAAATGCTTCCAGAAAAAAAAGCAGTCTATCTTCTTTAGTTTATCTGTCCTGACCAAGAAGAAAAAGACTGCCTAATTCTAAATCTAATTTTTAATTCTGCTATTTAATCTCATACTTTTATGCTGGATCTTAGTGAAAATGTGAACTTACTACTCTCAAACTCTTATTTTCTTTCAGTTTCTGCATCCCCTTTTCTGGTTTTGATTACTCAAATCATGGTCCCTGCACAGTTGACATAGAATCACCTCACATGTTGTTTAGAATGCAGATTCCTACAGACCAGAATATTTGGAAGTATAACAGAGAACCTACCTTTTAATATTTTTTTTCAAATAGTTAATGATCTAATATTTTTAATGCTCAGAACCATTTTGTACTGATTACTCGTGAATTTGCCCTAATGTTTTAATTATCATAATTATAATTTTACCATGAATTCTCATCAAATTACCTCCTTAAATTATTCATCATATTCTGATGATACCAACCAATAAAAACTTAGAATTTTGTCATAATTGGTCAAAATAGTCATTCCACCCCATTGGATCTATAAAGTCATTCAACAAATCCAACCTATATCTATTGAGCACTTTTTCTAGTGTTCTATATATTAAACATACAGCAATAAAACACATAAACAATAACTCATTCCCTTGTGCCACTTACTTTCTAGTAAGGAAGGGCACAGGCAATGAATGAATGAGTAAAACTAAGACGATAGTGCTAAGCAGAGTGACATTTGTGTGATATGCCCACTGGAGAGTTTTAAGCAAATAATGACCTGGTTTCATCAATTTTGAAAGTCTTTCTTCTCTCTGTAGAACATATTGCAGGAGCAAGGACACAAGTAGGGAAACCAGACAGAAATTACTGCAATAATATCAGGAAGAAATGATGATCGCTTGGACCAGGGTTACAGTGTGATTCTGGATATATTTTATAGATTCAGTAATATATTCTGATATTTGAATATGGGATATGAGAAATAAGTCATGTTTCCTCCAAGGTACTTTTGACCTCAATAACTGCAACTGGAGGGTTTGCATTGAGTCAAAGAACACTACAGGTAGAACCAGTTTGGAGAGATCAACAGATCGATTACCAACATGTCCAGTCTACGAATTCTATGAGACAATCAAGTGGAAAAATCAAGTATCCAGATAGAAAGAGGGGTCTCCTGGTCAAATGAAAAATTCAGACTGGATCATATAAAGGCATTTAAAAGCATCAGACCGGATTAAGTCAAGAACAGAAAGAAGAGAAGTAGCCCAAAGAAAGTCTCTGGAGAAATCCATTTCAAAGTTCTGGTACCAAAGCAATGAGTAGGGGCTCTCATGCCCTGTTTCAAATATTATTTACAGGTCAACTTAAGATATAGAATAAGAATTCCCCCATTAGATTTATCAACATGGAAGAATTGGTGATTTTGCTGTGAGCATTTTTAGTGAAGTAGAGGATGAGAAGTTATAGCCTGGTTAGAATGAATTTAATAGAAAATAAGAAGAAAATTTGTCTTTTGAGAATACATACTTGCCACAGTGCCTGGGTGGCTGAGTCTGTTAAACTAATGACTCTTGATTTTGCCTCAGGTCATGATCTCAGGGTCCTGGGATTGAGTCCCTTGCCTGACTCTGTGCTCAGCGTGGAGTCTGCTTGTCCCTCTCCCTCTGCTCTTCCCCTTGCTCATTTGCTCTCTCTCTCTCAAATAAATAAAAAACATTAAAAATATATATAAATATGTATACACACACACACACACACACTTGCCACGCTCAGTTTTGCACTTTCCATGTCATTCAATGAACAACCTATAATTTCTGCTTTTTCTCAACCCAGATCACTTCAATTGATAGATTAAATATAAATATACACTTACAAATATTTATTTTTTTATTGATGATTCACAGTCTACATTATCTGCCTCGTTGTTACTGGGAACTTTGATAAAATTAAATCTATCCTATATTTCCTAACATGATTTCTGAAAATTTTTTATACAGTTGGATGTACTCCTATTTGCAAGATATATAGTTTTATGTATATTTATATTTAATATTTATATAAAATATACTTATATATAATTGAATAAGTAATGTTTTTATATATAAGTAAGATGACATGTCAACAGATTTACGGCAACTTTATCTTATTTATTTTCTATTAACTCAGTTGAATTTTTCAACTTTTCTAACAACCAAATGCAACATGTACAAAACTAAGTACAACATTTTCTACCACAAACCACCTCTTGGCTTGTCTGACACTATTAATAGCAGCATTGTAACATTTCAAAAAACTTAATTTTCTGAGGACCGTTTAAGTTGAATAAAATAAACTAAACTCCATTTGTGGATGCTTAAAATATATAGGGAGAGCAATATATGTCAATAACATGAGCAAAATAATGACTTATGTCAACAGTTCAATAAGTTAATTCTATTTAAAAATGCAGTAATTTACCATCTTTAAAACTATTCCCATCCCAAGTGGTTAAAATACATTTTAAGAAACAAAGGTACCAACTCTTAGCTATCCAAAATCCTCAGTTCTACAGAATGAAACACTTTCAAGTATTATCTTTCCCAGACTGCAGATTAAAATTTGCTAGTAACTTAAATAATAAAATTTAATTCAAATATTCACAGACACGTTCACATTTATTATTTCAACTGTTTAATTTTCCTCTGTGTGCATGTATTAATTAATTAATGTGCTGGCCTTCCTGTGTGATGACTTGCTTAGAAAGGTAGAATTATTAATAAAGAATATTTCTCTTGCTTTAGCATATTTAGGGCAAAGACCAAATGCTTGAAATATTTAAACTTATTTTAGCTTATGACAAGCCTAAAAAGAGCAGGAAATGTGTCCCAGATACACTATATAAGATAAAAATTGAGAAAGCAGTGACACAAAACCTGGCCAAGAAATAAATAATGCACACACACAAAAATAATTTTTTAAAGTCCATTTCCTTTTAACACTGGGATAACTAAAGAGAAAAACATCCTCCTCCTCTCCTTCTCCCACCTCCTTTTCCTCTCTTCTTCTCCCTCCTCATAGTGGTAAGTTGAGTAGACTCAAAACTTCAGAATATATATAAAGGTCATATAACCATTTGAAGAAAGAAAGATTCTGTCTTAATTTAAGAGCTGCTACTGGGGGATCCCTGGGTGGCTCAGTGGTTTAGCACCTGCCTTCGGCCCAGGGTGTGGTCCTGGAGTCCCAGGATGGAGTCCCGCATTGGGCTTCCTGCATGGAGCCTGCTTCTCCCTCTGCCTGTGTCTCTGCCTCTCTCTCTCTCTCTGTCTCTCATGAATAAATAAATAATATATATATATTTAAAGACCTGCTACTGGAATCCAAAAGAATCACATTCCTTTAAAAAAATACATTAGCAAAATACTTTGGGGAAAAAGCATACTTTAGTAGTCTATAATGAACTACTGATTTCTACTTATCATCCTCATGAATTGCAGTAATCCTTATTTGAAAAAGTGGTTGGGGAAACTATATCTTCTATTGTCAACATCTTAATTCTGTAAGAACATTCTTCTCCATACAGATATGAACTAGGTCGGTTATGCCTTAGACATGATAGACAGAGTAAGTCAGATATAATGTTATAGTATAATACGAATATGTTATTATACCAACCCCATTGTAAAATAAAATTCTGAATATGTGTTTAATGGAAGAAGGAATCCAAAAGGCAAAAGTGCTTAGGGCTTAGGTATTCATAATGTGACCATGGACTCTGAATTGAATCATTCAAACCATGTCCCATGCTTATTCTATTACCAGATGGAGAGAAATTTCCTCCTTCTTTTTGCTAAAAGTAAAGCTAAGCCCCTTCACCTTTGAGTTTCTAAGAGAAACTTAGAAACAAAAGGAAACAAAAGGTAGGAAGAGGTTTTGAAATCATACTATTTATATTTCTTCTTATTTAAAAAAATTTCATTCTACTTCTGAAAGGTTCTTTGGTCAATAGACACAGATCTACTACCTTGAAAACTGCAGAAACAGACAAATGTATCCCCTCTGCAGAGGACAGTATACTGCTCAGAAGCAAGGTGGAATATGCAAAGATCACATGCTTTGGATTCATATGTTATATCTCAGCTCTGGTGATTTTTTTTAAAGATTTTATTTATTTATTCATGAGAGACAGAGAGAGAGAGAGAGAGAGAGAGAGAGAGAGAGAGAGGCAGAGACACAGGCAGAGGGAGAAGCAGGCTCCATGCAGGGAGCCGGATGCGGTACTTGATCCTGGGATTCCAGAACCACGCCCTGGGCCTAAGGCTGACGCTAAACTGAGTCACCCAGGGATCCCTAGCCCTGGTGATTTTAAGTGTATAAGTTTTGGTAATTTTCATAACATCTCTATTCCATCTTTTCCCAGTATGTTAAAAGAAAAGTGTCATGTGCTGTAACAGGATTTTTATGTATGTAACTGGCAATGCCTAGCTCAAAGAGGCATTCTCTTCAATATCTGTATAGCAGCAAATGTCTCCACTCTTCACCAAACTGCTCAGAACAAGAGCTCTTGGGGTTCCTGGGTAACCCATTCGGCCATGATCCCAGGGTCCTGAGATAGAGTCCCACATCAGGCTCCCTGCTTATCAGGGAGTCTGCTTCTCCCTATGCCCCTCCCCCTGCTCATGCTCTCACACTCTCTCTCTCCCAAATAAATATTTATTTATTTATCTCCCAAATAAACAATATATTTCTTCTGGACCATATTATTAGACTTCAAATAGCTCTTTGTTAACTCTTTATTCTATAATATGTATGCTACTTAGATGCTGAGTTATTTTTTTAAATATAAATCAAATCAAAATATCACCAATGCTTCCAAAAGAGTACACATCATTTGTAAGATATGGCCTTCAAAATATTCCATGATATGGCCTTTATCTCTCTGACTTCAGGTCTTAACTTTCTAGCTGAAATGGGTCTTTTAGACTTCCATTTAAATTTATGTGAACTGTCTAGATATTTTCACACTTTTTCTGTAAACCTAAAACTTTTCTAAAATAAAAAGTTAAATAATTATATATTTTTAAAGATTTTATTTATTTATTCACGAGAGACACAGAGAGAGAGAGAGGTAGAGACAGGCTGAGGAAGAAGCAGGCTCTCCACAAGGAGCCTGGTGTGGGACTCGATCACAGATCCTGGGATCACGCCCTGGGCCAAAGGCAGATGCTCAACCACTGAGCCACCCAGGCCTCCCCGGTTCACATATATTTTAATTTTTTTTAATTTTTATTTATTTATGATAGTCACAGAGACAGAGAGAGAGAGGCAGAGACACAGGCAGAGGGAGAAGCAGGCTCCATGCACCGGGAGCCCGACGTGGGATTCGATCCCGAGTCTCCAGGATCGCGCCCTGGGCCAAAGGCAGGCGCCAAACCGCTGCGCCACCCAGGGAACCCGGTTCACATATATTTTATACCCATTTCCTCTATCACTCGCATTTAACATCAGTGTGGAATATTTGTCATAATTAATGAGCCAATATTGATAACATTATTATTAAGTTCTATAATAAGATGTTCTCAGTTTTCACTTAATGTACTTTTTTACTCTAGGGTATCATCCGGATATGATACAACTAAATGCTACATTACATTTAGTTGTTACATCCCTTTATGTATCTCCTGATGTGATAATTTCTCAGACTTACATGACCATGATGGGTTTAAGGATTATTGGTAAGGTATATTGAAGGATGTCCCTCAGTTGGAATTTTTCTGATACTTTTGTCATGACTAAACTGAAGTCATGAAATTTAACAGAAAGACCACAGAGGGATCTTTTTACAAAAAAAGATAAACATGTAAAACCAAACTGATTTTCTGATAATACTTATGACCAATGCTTTGTATCTTGAAACAGCAATATTATTATTTTCATCAACATGTTCAGCGACTGTGTGTGCATATGGGAAAAAAAAGCAAAGCAAAACACAGATAGCATGTGATTCTTATCTCACAATTCATCAACGGTACATGATACCAACACAATTAACCACTATTGATGCTACTATTCATGACTTTACTAAGATCATTTTTGTCAGTTCTCCCCACTGCAATCTTACGCTCCCCCTACTTCCATAATGCGTTCTTGGAAAGGAAGTCATAATATGCATCCCACACTGAAGAGATACAGAATTATGCTCTGCTTCCTTGAGTATGGAATATCTACATAAATTACTTGGGATTCTTTCTAATGGGATATTTGCCTATTCTCATTAATACATTCATAATAGTATAGATTTATGGATATTTAAATTTGAGGTTTTAATTCAAAACCATTTTATCATGTTGCTCATATAGTTCCATCTTTAATGACTCTCCCTTTGACACACCTCATCATTTTATGTTCTTTTGTTTTTTGGGGGAAGTTGTTAGCATTTGTTTGCCTTCTGGCCCCATAAGATGCTCCAGTACTCATTTTTTGTATTCCCTGCACCACTCATAGAATCAACAATTTCTCCATGAAGCCCTTAATACTCTTATTGGAGGATGGAGTATGGTTTTGGGAACCAAGATCTGGGTACTAGGTATGCTCATTGTTACCAAGGTGTCATTATTTCTATGCCTTCTCTACTGGCAGAACAATGCAATCCATGGACATGTTAACTCATGTTTGCACATGTATCAGTACCTATTTCTCTTTGTATCTGAATATAAATATTAAAATAAATGAGTTGATACTATGTATTCAACTCTAGTGCTCTTGGATGTTTCCAATCTTCTTCCCTTGCTTTTCTGTAACCTGCCATCATAGCAGTGAAACTGAGATCAACCATACACCTGTCATTAACTTAATTGTACAGTGTACATGTAAAATGTGTCCAGAATTGTTAATCCATATCCCCATGAAAAACAACTTTGCCAGCTAAGGTGCTATATCCAGTTCATTTTGCCTTTAGTTCTACAGACTCTACTCATTTCCAAAGTGACTTAGGTCAGCACCCTTTTATCTCAACACTTTCACAGAGGTTATTTCATATGTTCTTTAGATATTTTATCACAGTCCACATTGCATCCTGACATCCAACTCCTAAATGATTTCTTAAATTTGCATACATTAAGATCCACTGCTTGTGCTGTAAAGTCATGTGGGTTTTGATTAATGCATTGTGCTATATCTATACTATTATATTCACATACAGAATACTTTCACCATCCTAAATTTCCAGTGTTTACCTATTCAATCCATCTTCTCCCCAAATTCCTGTTTCCCATCTCTGCATTCTTGTCTCTGCTAGAATTTCATTTTTGTTTATTTTGTCTTGATAGTTCATTTCTTTTTATTGCTAAATAGTGTGTCATTGTACGACTGTACCTCAGTTTATTCATTTACAGATTTATGCATTTATTTATTGAAGGATAGCTTGATTGTTTCTACTTAGGGGCCATTATGAACAAAGGCTCTATAAACATTCACATACAGGTTTCGGCTGGAAATACGTTTTCTTTTTTTTTTTTTTTTTTTTTATTTATTTATGATAGTCACAGAGAGAGAAAGAGAGGCAGAGACACAGGCAGAGAGAAGCAGGCTCCATGCACCGGGAGCCCGACGTGGGAATCGATCCTGGGTCTCCAGGATCGCGCCCTAGGCCAAAGGCAGGCGCCAAACCGCTGCGCCACCCAGGGATCCCTGGAAATACGTTTTCAATTCGATTGAGTAACCTATACTCAGTGAGCACTGGATCATACGATAAGACTTGGTTTAGTTTTGCAAGAAATGGCCAAGTAGCCTGCTAAAGTAGCTATATCATTTTTCATTCCCACCAGCTATGAAATTCATACCATAAATAAATGTTCCTATTAATCCACATCTCCAAAGTATTTGGTATGTCAGTGTTTGAGATTTTAGCTGTTGTCATAGATGTGTTATAATATTTCATCTTGTATTAATTTACATTTTCCTGATAACAAATGTTACACATCTTGTCACATGCTTATTTAATATCTTTATATCTTCCTTGGTGAGATGTCTATTTGTATTTTTTGCCCATTTTTAATTGCTGTTTTTTATTGTTGAGTTTTGAAACTTTTTTGCATATTTAGATTCTAGTTCTTTGTTGGATATGTGTTTAGCAAAGATATTCTCTTAGCCTGTAGCTTGGATTCGTGTGGGGGGAGGGGGTTGATATTTCAACAGCATTCTTCACATTTTAAGAGTCATTTTAGGGCAGCCCCGGTGGCTCAGCAGATTGGCGCTGACTTCAACCCAGGGCAGGATCCTGGAGCCCAGGATGGAGTACCACGTGGGGCTCCCTGTGTGAAGCCTGTTTCTCCCTCTGCCTGTGTCTCTACCTCTCTGTCTCTAATGAATAAATGAATAAAATCTGCAAAAAAAAAAAAAGTCATTTTATTTTTTAAGTCCAACTGCACTATTTTTTTTTTTTTTTTTTTTTTTTATTCAAGAATTGTGCTTGGAGTGCCTGGGTGGCTCAGTCAGTTAAGTATGTGCCTTCAGCTCAGGTCATGATCCCAGAATCCTGGGATCAAGACCTGCATCAGGCTCCCTACCCATGAGAGAGCCTGCTTCTCCCTCTCTGTCTGTCTTTCTTTCCCCCACTCTTCCCATCTCTGCTCATGTTCATGCACTCTTTCTCAAGTAAATAAATAAAATCTTAAAAAAAATAATTGTCACTTTTTGTATTGTATCAAAAACAACATGAAAGCCAAAGTCATCTTAATATTTTCCTATGCCTTCTAAAAGTTTTATAATTTTGCATTTTATATTTCTATGATATATTTTGTGAAATTTGTAGAAGATGGGGGTGCCTGGATGGTTCAGTTGGTTGAGCTCTGCCATCAACTCAGGTCATGACCTGCAATCCCAGACTGAGCCCCACATAAGGCTTCTTGCTCAGCGAGGAGTTTGCTCCTCTCTCTCTCTGTCTCTCTCAATCTCTCTCTCTCTGTTCCTCTGCTGCTCCCCACTTCTCATTCTCTTTCTCTCTCTCTTCTCAAATAAATAAATAAATCTATAAAAAATAGTATAAGATGTAAGGTCTGTGCCTAGGTTCACAGTTGTTGTATATTGATATCTAATTTTTCCAGCACCATTTTTGAAAAGACTAGACTTCCTCCACTGAATTGCCTTAGCAGCCTTATAAAAAAATAGTTTAAAAAATTAGTTTATAATATTTGTTTTCATTTATCTAGGCTCTCTATTCTGTTCCATTGATCTTTGTGTTCACTCTTATGCCAACGCGGAGTCTCTTGTTTATGGTAGCTTTATAGTAAATTTTAAAAACAGATTATGTGAGCCCTCTTACTGGGTTCTTCATCTATAATATTTTGTTGGCTATTCTAAATTCTTTGCCTTTCCATATAAATTTTAAAATTAGTGTTTTGATATTAAAAAATAATTTATTGGGAGCTTAATTGGGATTGCATTGAAATTATAGATAAAGTCAGGAGGAATTGACATCTTAATATTGATAGTGCCAATCTATAAAAATGTAACACCTTTTCATTTATTTAGATCTTCTTGGATTTCTTTTATCAGAGTTTTGTTTTGTTATGTTTGAGTTTCAGCATAAAATTCCTATTTATATTTTTTTTAGATTTACATCTAAGTAGTTATTCTGTGGGGCTCGGGAACTAGGGCTATTATTACTATAAATGCTATTTTTTTTTTTTTTGTATTTCAAATCCCACATATCCACTGTTTTTTTTTTCTTTTTTCCAATATAAAAACAAAGCAACCTTGAATTCCTCCTGTGAAACAACCTTGTTAACAACACCATTGTCCAAATGTTTTTGATTGTGCACTTCTATCAGGAAGAACTTTTGACCTGTACTTTTGATATCTATGTATCTGTTTACTTGTAAAGTTTTTACAATTTTGTTCTACTAATACATTCTTTATTATATAAAACATGCAAAAAATAGATAATTGAAAAGTGTGAAAAAAATCAATTGACCTTAGATGTGAGGGTTTATTTCTAAGTTCTCAAGTTTTATTCTATTGGTCTATATGTCCATTCTTATGCTAATACCACAGCAACTTAACCTGGCTATGCAATTTCTTATCTTTCCCAAGAGTTTATTAATTTTAGTAGGTTCTTTTGTTTTTCTAATATATACATCTGGGATTGTAAATTCCCTTTAAGCACTGCTGCAAGGAGCTTTTTCTGCAGATATTTTAATAAATATATTTTCATTTTAAATTAATTGAAAATTTTTGAAAAAAATTTCTCTTGAGGGTTCTTTTTCACATGGGTATTTCAGAAGTGCGTTGCTAATTTCCCAATATTTGGGAATTATCATGATTGTTTTTCAGCTAACTGATTTGTAGTTTAATTCTATTGTGATCTAAGAAATTTTATATATTTATAAAAATACATTATATATATATATATATATATTGTCCTAGAATATAATGTCCTAGAATAAGATTTATCTTGGTTAATATTTTTTATCTTAGTTAATATTTTACATTAGCCTGAAAGGATTGCATATTCTACTATTGTTAAATGTAGTATTCTATAAATGTTAATTAGATAAAGTTGATTGATAGAGCTGTTAAGGACATCTATATTCTTACTGATTTCTGTCTGATTTATCAATTACTAACAAAGAGTTGAAGTTCCCAATAATGATAGTGGATTTGATGATTTCTCTTTTATTTTTTATCAGTTTTGCCTCATAATTTTGACACTCTTTTGTTAAGATGCATTCACATTTAAGATTATTATGTCTTCTTGGAAAATTAACCCTTTCATCATTAGGTAGTGAGTCCCTTTATTTCCAAGAATGTTCCTTGTTCTGAAGTCTGAAATTAGTATAGCTACTCTGGCTTTCTTTGATTAGTATTATTGTGGTATAACTTTCTTTATCCCTTTACTTTTAACCTGGGTCTTTATATTTCAAGTGGGTTTTTTGAGCCTAACATATTTTTTTTAGCTAATCTGACAATATCTTCATTTTCATTGGTGTATTTAGATCATTCATGTTAATAATGATTAACTTGTCTGAATACATATTTAACATGTTTTTTATTGGTTTCTAATCATTTATTTGTTCTTTGATTCTTTTTTCCATTCATTTTCAGCCTTCTTTGGCTTTGGTTCAACATTTTATATCATTCAATCTTCTACTATAAGAGATACAGAGTATTTCTTCGTACATTATACTTCTTTGTAAAATGTTTTTACTTTTTCGCAAAATGTTTTTAGTGTATGCTTGAATAGTATACAGATTAAAATATAGAACATCACTGCATTAATTTAAATAATTGTGTATTCTTTATGTTAAAATTGAACTTAAGGTCATGGATTCCAAAAACACAATTCTGCAAGACTAGCAAGATAAACCAGGAATTTGAAGACATGGAAATAGACTATGAACTCAAAATTTGATGCCAAGTTATGTGGTAAATTTAGTTTAGACAGCATGAGAAGTATTTTTTTCCCTTATTGATTCACCTACCCTTTCCTTTCTTTAGCCCCCAATATTAACTTTCTTGACCTAAACTGAATGTCTGTAATTCTTAAATCTTTACAAAATAATTGTAATGAGGAGACTTGATGTATATTTGGTACATGAGTGGGCTGGTAAAATGCAGCATCCTCATTTTTTAAAACTTCAGTGTTTTTACTGATAAAACATAATGAGTTATAAAAAGGACACAGGACATATGCTCTTATGTCTCAGAATTGTATTGGTAACATTTTTTAAAATTTGAGCTCTGAGGAGAATTTAAATATGTCTGTTTAGATTTATGCCTATATTCTGAGTGAGCACAGACACACACAAAAGTATAACAAAACAAAAAACAAATCTCCTTGAATAATGCTCACTCTACATATGTATGTATGTTTGTGCAAATGTGTGTGTTTTGTGGAGTAGAAGTATGTGTAAAGAAATAGGGTTGGCCTTGATGAGAAAGAAATTGGATATATAATTGACTCTTTTGGCTTTTTTTTTTTTTTGTATATTTTTTAATTGGAGTTCAATTTGCCAACATATACTATAACACCCAGTGCTCATCCCGTCAAGTGTCCCTCTCAGTGCCCATCACTCAGTCACTCTTAAACAACACAAAGGTTTGGGCACCAACTCCCTGTACAGTTGAAAATCTGGGAATAGCTTTTGACTCTTCCCAGAACTTAACTGCTCTCTACTGGGAGACTTACCCACAATGTAAACAACTGATTAACACATATTCTGTATGTCATATGTATTATATATTGTATTCTTACAGTAAAGTAGTTAAAGAGAAACTGTTAGTAAGAAAATCATAAGGAATAGAAAATACATTTATAGTATTGTGCTGTATTTACTGAAAAACAAATCCACATATAAGTGGATCCATGCAACTCAAACCCATGTTGTTCGCAGGCCAACTTTATAGAATTCAAAAATATCAAGGTTATGTTAATCACAATTTCCTCCTTCATAATCATCCCTCAACCCCAAATATCACAAACCCATAGGACTTTTACTCTGGATTCTAAATGTACTTAAGAGTATTACCCCAATGAAATAGGAAGCCCCAGCTTCCAAATAGATAAGATGGACTAGGGGCAGTTTACATTTCAGTTATGAAGGTTACTTTTCTATGATTCCTGGGGTGCTTTATATAAGTCTATAATATGGAAAATATTTCATCTAAATACATATTGATCCTCAAGCTAAACTTTGGGTTTAAATATACTTCTACATACCTTTTATGTGAAAATATTATCAAGTAAAAGGTATGGAAAAATGAGGTGGAAAGTATATTGATTGAAATATATTAAAAAAAGAGAAATATATTTTACAAACTTCAAAAAATACATCCTAGATTTTAATTGCATATCTTCTGATTTAATTGACTACATCATTTTTAAGAATTAAATATCATTTTTGGTTAAATCATTAAGAGAGACAGATCATTAGAAGAAAATCAGAAAATATTTGAAGGTATAAAAACTGAAAGTACTTTTATAAATATAGAGTATTTTTATATGTATAATTTGTATGTATTGGTGAATCTATATATACATATGTACCATATATTCACATATATATTCATGTATGTGTATATGCATGAATATATTAATATACTTATACATTATATACATATATTATGAAATATTTATATATACATATGCTATGAAATAGATATTACAAAAACTGAATCATATTGTTTTCCACTGGTTTCTTCACTGATATTATGAATACTTTTCTATGACTATAACTATAGGCTCTACATCATGATTTCTAAGGGCTACATGGTATTTTGCTAAGTGAACATGCTGTTTCTTTATACATAATCTCCTGTTGTTGGGCATTTAGCTTTTAGACAATTGTATCTTATTAAAAAAAAACCCTCTGTGGTAAATATTTTAGTAATTGTATATTCTGTAGCCGTATAATTATTTCTGTAGCATAGACTATAAGATAATTTTTGGATCTCATGGTATGTTCATTTTTAATATTTAAAGACTATACTCAATATTTTTCAATTTTAATTGCATTCAATTTATTGTGCAAATATACATTTGTTAAAAATTGTTGTATGTGTTTAAATTTTTATTTAAATTCTAGAAAAATTGTTGGATTTAAAATTTTTTCAATTTGAATAGAATCTCAACCTAATTTGAACATAAATGTCTATTTTATGGAAAATAATAAAATATAGAGTTCTGGTTTTTAAAAATATGCAAATATTCAAAATCCCAAAATGCATATATAAAATATATTTGACCTTATATCAAGTTATAAATAGTGACATTCCATAGGGCCTTTCAACACTGCATATGCAACAATAGTGTCACTTTGGGTTGTGGTTGTCGAATCGTTCTCTACACTCACTAGCTCAGTGGTTTTCCATCTCACAGCCTGGCAGCAAAGCCTATCAATCTTGGATTCTCAATAAAGTTATAGATTGCTAACTCCCATAGGTCTTCTGGATTATTCTTAAACCCAAAAATATTAAGTCTGGATATGCCAATCTATAATATTTACACATGTTTTGTTTCTCTTTAACTTACTATACTTCAATATGGCCAGATATATTCTTGTTCTCATTAAATCATCATTTAAGTATTAAAAAAAATACTATTTCAAATTCAGAATAATATTTTTTAGTAGATATAAATGCAAAGGTGCTCAAATTGCTAAGAAAAAAGTTACATTTGAGATAAAGACTTGAAGAATCTTGCAGTACCTGGAAATATGGAATATTAAAAATTTATTATAAAAAAACTTTTCTGACATCAAGGACTTTTAATAAGTAATAACATCTTTCCTAATTGAATTCCTTTCTAAAACTTCACCATCTTGAAACATAAAAAACAGGACTACATTTTATAAAGGTTACATTTGTTTTCACATCTGGAAAAGAATTAAATCAATAGGCATATTTGGAAGAACAAAAATTGGATAGAATATTCCACTGGGTGAAGAAAAAGGAGATACCGCAAGGTAAAAGTAGATGTTAACAGACTAATGATCATTTTTTAATAACAGAGGGACCTTTCTGTGAAAAAAAAAAAAAACCAATATATTTTTTTCATTGCTGTCTTCTCTTTCAGCTAACCTTTGAATGAGAGAAACTTCTGCTGATGTCAAATGACCACAAGGATATTAACAACTGGACTTGGAGCCTGTCGGCCGCTGTTGGGTATGTCTCCTTTACCAAGCTGGCTTTCTTCACTACTGCCACTGACCTTGCAAACAGCTCCGACAAAGGTCGGAATGGATTCATTGATCAGCTAGACCAAGCATATGACAGTCTGTGCCTTAATTGAATCCCAAAAGGGGGCAGACTGGGTTTTTATTACAGAGGCCAGCCGATAGCACTCATTAAAAGCTCCACAGACTGTGTGGTTTACTAATTAGTTTATTATACAGACACCTTGACGATGGGCAAAGTTGTCATTTTGCCCTTTATCGCACAGGGGATGTTGTTAAAAGTTTAATCAGCTAACACTGACCAAGTTAGCTTGGCAGGCTGTGGATGGTCATTACTGAGGTCACCCCTGCTGTAGCAATTCTGACAGGGTCACAGCATGAACTTACAATAAAGAGAGTGTTACATAAGGTAAGAGCACACCTGAAAGGGACCCCAGAAAAGAGATGTGCTCTGCGGGGAGTAGGAAACAGATGGGCTGTTAGGACAAGTGAATCCTTTTAAAGTTTATCTTTGCCTGCCCTGTTTAACATATGCTTTCTGAAAAGATGGGGGCATACAACAATCACTTTGATATGTTCATCAGAATAAGATTGGTAACAGGTTTTTTTGACCAAATATAGGGGTACCTGACTAAAAATTATTTCCCTGTGTTTTATTTAAGATTTACATAGTTCCAGGCAAGCAAGGGAAATATTTTATACTGTTTAAACTTGCCCTACTTGTACCAGAAAACATTTAAAAAGCCCTATTATAGACTATTATTATTATTATTATTAATCTGAAAATCATTTTGAGTACTGCCCAATTGTATAAGAAGATTCTCAAATTTAACACGTTTGTCTCATTTCTTCAGAGGTTCTAATTTTTCAAATGGGTTAATTTCTAAAATGTTTAACATTTAAGGAAATTTTTCTTTTCATGTCTAAGCAGTTTTATACAGTGAGTGAAGTATGCATGAATCCACTTTATGCATTTGCTAAAGACTCCATAGACGAATATATTATATGTCTGGTTAAAAACTTATTGATAAATTCAAAATATAGGCAATGTATGAATAAATGTATAAAATGTCCAGTTTTGACTGCCATAATGATCCTATTCTGTGTTCTCAGTAGACTTGGTCATGAAGTCAGTCAAATTCAATTGTTAAGTTAACCCCTGTAATATTTTCAAACCACAATTTTGGCTTTCTGTATATAACCTTAGTGGGATAGTACTTTATAAAGTCGCTATTTATGCATTTTAATATTGAATTTCGGTCCTATAGATGATCTACACTGATGCAGATAACCAGTTTAGAAAGTAGTATTTGCATGTTCTTTGCCTTGTCCGAGGATAGTCAAATCTAGAGAACTATGTGAATCTGAATCTTATACCCAATTTATACAATACACAAATTGTGCTGATCCAGACCTGAGCCTTTAAAATTGAAGCTTTTGCCAGCATATAATCATATTTTTTCAGCATCAGTAATCATATCTGCAACATTATCTGAAGGCTTTGTGATAGTAAATCCATATTGGCAAAACAAGATAAGAATGTGTTCAAACTACACATTTATTTTTGATACAACAAACTTTTATTTTGACTATGTCATGAGAAATAATGGGCAACACTGAAAGACATCTACCCTGGAGATTAAAATATAATTTAATAGATGTGGGATCACATTGAAGGAGGCTTTATGAAGAGAAATGAAGAAATATTCAGTATTGCATTCAAACTGCAGAAGGAATTTTAGTAAGCATTGCATATTATCCAAATTGGAATTGATCCAGGAATCTAGGTCTAGCATTCAGGCTAACTATAGGGTTTGTAAAAAGGAGGCATCTTCAGGGGTTCACGTTTCTTGATAGTCCTGAGGAAGCTTCCCACAGAGACAGATTGCTTTGTCAAGCCCACACAGGCAAATGCTTCATCATTAACTCACTTTGGAACAAAAAATAAACTGTTTTAACAGTGGAATTAAATGAATACTGCTATGGTGTATGTTTTCCCCCACAGGTCATGAAAGAAACTGAAAAACTTTTGGTAAGAAATCTGAAACCTCATCTTTTCAAGAATCTCAATAGTAGCATGTTAGATTCAAATACTTCTAAGACTTTGTGCTATATGAAAGTTTGATAAATTTAACTATTAAAGATAAAAGCTTTTGTACATCATAAGAAAACTTAAAGATTGTGAAAAGTCACTTTAGGGACCATAAAAAGATATTTGCAGTACACAAAAACTTATGAAGACTCAGTATCAATAATATATAAAAAATGCCTATAAGTCATCCGGGTAAGGAAAGATACAAGTGGAAGAATAAACAGAAGACAGTGAAAATACATTTGATAGAAACAGGAAGACATGAGACCAAATAAATACATACACACATATGTATACATATATATGTTATTGTATCTGTATGTTCATTTACAGCTACCCACACACTATATGTAAAATTGTATGTTTGTGTGTGTGTGTGTGTGTATATATATATGTACATATATACATATATATATACACACACAACATGTATAAAATATGTTCAGACTTATTTGTAATCAGGAAAATACAAATGAAGATAATAATGACATGCAGCATTTTATGTACATTTTGATTGGCAAAAATTTAAATTCTGATAATACCAAAGGTAAAAGACCATATAGGTAAATATAGGAATGCCTGAGTGGCTCAGTGGTTGAGTGTCTACCTTTGGCTCACGTCGTGATACCAGGATCCAGGATCGAGTCCCACATCAGGCTCCCGTGGAGAGCCTACTTCTCCCTCTGCCTATGTCTCTGCCTCTCTCTCTCTCTCTGTTTCTCATAAATAAATAAATAAATCTTTAAAAAATATATAGGTAAGGACAATCTTATATATTAATAATACTTTTGAAAATGGCTTGACATTACATAGAATTGAACATTCACATTCAATTCAACCCAGTAATCATGCTCTTAGATACAAATCCCATGGAACTTATGGCATGAGTGCTTTAGGAGATGTGCAGAAGTTGTTCACATCCTAAATTGGTACATCCATGGGCATTTACTTATTAAATTATCAATCAATTAATCAATACACAGATACACAAATAAGACTACATATAGCTAATGTTGGAGATGTGAGAGGAAATAATTTTGTTTGACATGTATATCTGTAGAACAATAAAAAATGAAGAAAGAAGACCAAGAATGAAAAAATATGCACAAGCCCACAATGAAGAAGAAATTTTGAATGAGATCATGAAGAGACAGTTGTTGGAGTTTCCTGGATGGAGATAAAGAGGGTTGAACTTGGTAACCTAGGCAGTTGGTTTTTACTTCCATTCAGAGACAGATGATAAGTCCTTGGGCCCAGTTGAGACAAGGATTTAGAATGAATACTGCTGTATAAATCTATTACTGTCAAAGTGCTATGCCATCTGTGAAAGGATGAACCGATAGCTCAAAGAGATGTTAAAGAGAAGTCTAAGCCAGAATTCTGGGTGAGAAAAGAAAATGTTTTTCCTGAAAAGCTTAACCACAATCTTGATTCTCAAGACAGTTTAGAGTCTTCATTATCTGCATATTCTGGAAATCCTTATGTCAAAAATAAACCTTATTTAAAAAGGAATAAATATTTCATCACGATTGAAAGACTTTTGACACTGCACAGCATATAAAGTGATTAAAGTCACAACTTGAGCCTAGGTAATAGGATAACTTTTTAAAATATGTAACTATGGGGGCAACTGGGCAGCTTTGTCAGGTAAGCATCTGCCTTTGGCTCAGGTCATGATCCCAGAGTCCTCCAGCATTGGGCTCCTTGCTAAGTGGGGAGCCTGCTTCTCCCTCTCCCTCTGTCACTAATCCCTGATTGTGCTCTTGCTCTCTCTTGCTCTGTCAAATAAATAAATAAAATCTTTAAAAAATAATAAATAAATTTGTAGCTATGATTGAAACAAAAAGAAACATTTAAAAATTTATACAAACTTTAACTGAAAGACAAGATAAAACAAAATCAACATGGAGAGACAAAAAATAGCTAAAACTATTGAAATTAATAATATCAAAACTATGATTACTTAAAAATTTAAATATCAATATATATTAAAATGCAGTATAAAAATGAACTGATATAGCTAAAGAAAAAATTAGTAAATTGGAATATAAGAGTGAATAGTTTAAATAGACCATAAAATAAGGGATATAGAAATGACATCAAGAAATATTAGTAGAAAAAAGAGGTCCATCAGACACTAAATTGTAGTTCCAAAAAATTAAAATGAGATCATGCATTATTTTAAATAATAATAGATGCCGAAGGATCAATTATTAAACTCAAAATATAAACAGAATTCTAGAAAGAAAAGAGATCAAATATTTTGTTTATTCAGATGTTCTTAATTTTTTGATGTTTATAGTAATGAAACACATTTTAAAAACAAAAACTTTTGAGTTTTCTAACCCTCACAAGCAGACCTAACATGTCATATTTTCTTTGTCTAATGTTTATCTGCCACATGGAATGCTCATAAGAGCTGACATTTTTGTGTCTTGTTCACTTTTGTCCATTTTTTACTTAAAATAACATAATACAAAGTAGACAATAGATATTTCAATAATGAATGAAAGAAGGCAAACTAATATTGAATAAAGGGAAATATAGAAGTAAGCTGAGAACTGTATGCCTAACTAAATTATCATCTTAGGGAAAGCAAAATAATGCTATTTTCAGCTAAATAGAGATTGAATCTTACTCATTTTTTTCAGAAAATTTTTGTTGAATACATTTTCGGAAGAAATAAATTATGTAATAGAAACAATGTGAGCAACTAGTTGGTTAACTTAAAAAACATTTAGGTAAATCTACATCATAGATTATATAAAGTAATATTTATAATTGGTTTTCAAAAACAAAGTAGAACTGAATTAGTAGCACTGATATACATCAGGAAGTAATGATGAGGGATGAAAAAAGTTCTAAACTTCTTGCCTTTTTCAGGATAATTTTAAAGATTGTGCCTCATGTTAGACATTATTAAGTAAATGAACATATCACACAGTTAAGTATAATTGATAAAATAACAGAATTAAAATGTATAGTTTCTACACAAAAAGGAGGGACACCTACATGGCTCAGGTGGTTAAGAATCTGTCTTCGGCTCAGGCTCAGGTCATGATCTTGGGGTCCTGGGATGGAGCCCTGCATCAGGCTCTCTGCTTAGCAGAAAGTCTGCTTCTCACTCTCCTTCTGTCCTTACCTCCTGTTTGTGCTCTCTCTCTCTCAAATAAATAAATAAAATACTTTTTAAAAGACAAAAAGGAGGGGAAGATGGTAAGTAAAATGTAATCATTCCAACAGAAAACAACAAAAGAAGAAATAAAACAATGCAAAGTAGAAAGCACCTAATAAGCCACTTAAAACAAGTCCACTCACACTAGTCATCAATCTAAATAAAAATAAACTAAATTTATAATTCAAAAATAAAACAAATAAACTAGTGAACTAAGAAAATCCAAATCGTAGTTCCCCAAAAGAAACATCAAAAACAATCAGAAACTAATTGAACTTGTAGGAATTTCACAACAATCAAAGGTTTATAGAGAACTAATAAATGCTCAGTCAAGAAAATGCCACATTCCAATGGCAGGCAATCTCACCGAGTGTGTAACTCATTTTCTGCAATGGATGGAGCTTTAAAGGAGTAGAGTTTTTGCATGTAATCTGGCCAATCTAACTTAAAATAATTATTAAAGGAAGCTCTTCAAGTAGGAGAAAGATGATACCAGATGAATATTTGGATCTACAAAATGAATGAAAAAAACACTAAAAATGTTGATATTGAGTAAATATAGTATACAATAATTGTCTTGTAGAGTCAGATGTTGATGTCTAAGAAGAGTGATAATGACATCTGATTAGAAGGACTAATGGTTAGTGGAGATGTTGGGACCTCAGTGGAATTATCAGAGCATTCATATAGTTGGGTGATCTAGCATGGGCAGCCAGAACTTGGGTGAATGTTAGAATGTTCACAGTTGATGGACATTAATGTAGTTGCATCAGTGTATCCCTGCACAGGTGTCTAAGTCTGAACAGGATAAAGATATCATCCATTCTATACAAAATAGTCTGCCAAAAAATATTGGAGCCCAAGTGTGATTGGGATGAGAATCACACAGGATGGGAATCAGTGTGGGAAATCCAAGCCAAGAAGTGAGGGCTCCTACATAGAAATGCTATCTGATGTGTGTTGAAGGGCTGATTAGAATGAAAAGGATGTATTGAAACATTCTTTTCTACATAATTTACAAAATGCTTTTAATAATATCTCATTTAATCCTCCTAACAACCTAAGGTAGGCAGAAATTCCTAGTCTGAGATATGAAAATTAAAGGTTAGCAAGTCAATTTGATTTATCCTTCTATTAATTTAACCTGCTGAGAGTTTTCCTCTTTTTTTAATATGACCTCATAGCATTTGTCACAAGTGTATTTATACAAAAATTGAATAAAATCAGTTTAGTCCAATACATCTTAAAACACTTGGGTTCATTTATTTTGAATGAATTGTCTAACAAAAGGATTTAAAGTTTAGAAAGATGAGACTAATAATTTGGAATCCCAATTAAATGTGAGTGGAAAGATCACATCCTAATACCTTAGAAGAAATCTAAAAGAAAGTTATAAAATGATGATAAAGAGAGAATTGGGTATCAAGAAAGAGGAAATGCTCAGTGCTATAAAATATTCCCTCTAAAAATTCAATAGAAGAGAAAAGTGAACTACAAATGTATATATGATTTAAGATGATGCAAGGAAGACAGGTGATGTTCATATAGCAGTATCCATATGGAGTATATACACAAGTTTGGTTTATATTCACTTTATAAAGAAATAATTTGTGTTCAGTTACCTGCACTCACTTAAAGTATATATTTCAAGGTGTTTTGACAAATGTATATAACATCTGCGCATCAAGGATATTGAAATTAATAAATAAAATGAGAGCCCATTACTCTTGACAATCAAAACTTGGTGAAAGCCTCTGAGAAATAAATCAGTGAAGTTTGAGAATAAGTTAGGCTATAACCCCAAGAGTGTCTTGTAGAACTCTTCTTAGTAGTGCATACTTGTGATATATAGCTTAATAGAAAGAGTCCTCAAAATGATATCTGTTGTATTTTTGCAAAGCTTCTTAATTTCAATCTTGCATGAATTAAAAATTTTTGATACATGTCAGTGATCAAATAAATTCAATTTATTTAGAAATATCATGAATACTGATCTTTTGGTCTACTAAATTTTGGGAGCACAATTTTTCTTTACATCCTAAAACCTGCCTTAAAGATAAGTCCATGTAACTATCAGCTATGGACATAGAAGGAACACTTAATTAAATCAGGGAATCTATGTATTAATTTACAAAAGTAAAACACTACTATTTCTTCTATCTCCAGTAGGAGAGAAAAAAATTGTCCTTATCCTTCTTAGGATCCCTGACTGGGTCTGAAAATTAAACTGAAAGAGACAGATTAATAAAAGAAAAGCACACAAATTTTATTAAATGTGTACATGTACATGGGAACCTTCATAAGAGAATGAAGACTAGAGGAAGGACCAGAGTAGGAAGCTTTTACACTTTTTAAACAAAGAAAAATACATTTGTGAGGGATTGGCAAGACAAAGGGATTTAGACTACAGGACATAAATGGTGGAAAACTAGGAAAATAAGGTTTAATTTAATGAGATTTGTTTGTACAGAGGGAAAGGGGAGGGTACCTTTTACATAGTAATGTTAGGACTACTTTCAGGGAAAAAAGCAAGGGGATAGAGGTCAGATAGTGTGACCTTTCTGATTCTGCCAATTTAAGAAATTCCTTCATCTTAAAATATTTAAGACACTAAGTTGCTATGTTTGGGAGTAGCATGTCCTGAAGTGGCTCAGAGAACACAAGAAAACAGTTTACTTACTAGATTAGCAGTTTATTATAAAAAGATAAATTTAAGAACAGCCAGGGGGAAGAAATGCAGAAGGCAAGGTGTAAGGGAAGGAAGGGAAATGTGCAGAGCTCCCAAGCCATCTTCAGGCATGCCAGCACCTTCATACCTTCACCAGACTGGAAGCTCTCAGAACCCTATACTTTAGGATTTTTTTATGGAACTCTAATTATATGATCACAGTTTATTAAATGATCGGCCATTGATTAATTCAACCTCTAGCCCCCATCTCCTCCCCACTGGTTAGGGGGTAAGACTTAAAATTCCAACTCTCTAATCACATGATTGATTTTTCTGATAACCAGCCTCTATATTCCATTGGTTATCTAGGGACTCCCCAAAAACCATCCCATTAACATAAACTCAGGTGTGGTTGAAAGGGGCTTGCTAAGAAAAACAAAGGCACTCCTTTCACTTTTACAGTTCTGGAGCTATTTCAGGAATGGAGGACAAAAGACCAAACATTGTAATAAAAGATGCTCCTATCACTCTTGTTATTGAGGAAATGATAAGAGTTTTCAGAGCTCTGTGCTAGGAGCAGTGACAAAGACCAAATATATACATTTTTATCATAAATATCAATATCATATAACCCCTGTTTTTCTCAATATTTTTAAAAGATTTATTTATTCATGAGAGGCACAGAGAGGGAAAGAGGCTGAGACATAGGCAGAGGAAGAAGCAGGATCCATGCAGAGAGCCCGATGCAGGACTCAATCCCTGATCCCAGGATCACAACATGAGCCGAAGGCAGACGCTCAACTCTTGAGCCACCCAGGCGCCCCCTGCTTTTCTAACTTCTCAATTTCTACTTCTCAATATGTTAAGTAGGTACCAAGTTAATTCCACTTTTTCTATATTTTTATTATAACAGTGAGATAAACATAGATTTGAGTATTTTGATTAATATTTATCTCTAACTATACTATACATGTTAAATATTATAAAATATTTATTGTAATAGTGTATTATTATAATAGTGTGATTAATAAGAAAAATATATTTGGTATTTCACTCTACTCCTAGCACAGCGCTCTTAAAACCCTTGAGATCTCCTAATTGATGGAAAGGACTAAGGTATCGTTCATTATGTTATTGAAGTGACCCAAAAATCACCTAAAGAAGGGAGACTGGTGGCCAGTGGAGTCACCATGTAATTAGAGGGTTAGAACTTTCACTCCCACCTTCCCCCAACACAAACACCTCTGAGAAGGGAAAAGGTGCTAGAAATTAAGTTCAACTCCTTAAGGCCAATAATTTAATTAATCATGCCAATGTAATGAAGCCTCCAGAATAACCGAAAAGGACAGGGTTCAAAAAGCATCTGGGTTGGTGAATATATGGAGATTTGGGGAGAGTGTGCACTCAGACAACATGGAAGCTCCTTGATATTTCCCCATGGCTTGTCTGAAGCTTCTCTTCCATCCTGCTGTTCCTGAGTTATATATCTTTGTAATAAACTGATAATCTGGCAAGTAGAATGTTTCTCTGAGTTTTGTTAAACCCAAGGAAGGGGTTGTTGAAAACTCCATCCATAGTTGTTCAATTAGAGGCCCAGATGTCAACTGAAATGTTGGGGGGCAGGGGTATAGATGTGTGGAGGGGTAGAATTGAGACCTTAACCCGGGGATTTGGTGCTATCTCCAGGTAGATAGTATCAGAATAGGTGAACAATAGGATACTTAGCTGATGTCAGAGTACTTGTTGGTGAGGGGAAACAACCCGGGTGCACACATTAGAATTGGGGATGCAGAATCTTTTAGTTATATATGTCTATGCTTATAAGTATTTATTATATTATAAATAGATATACAATACATTCTATTATATATTTTATTTTCATAAATTATATTTAAGTCAGTTTACATATAAAATTAATATTTATTTTATAATATTTTCATGCTTATGAATTTGTATAGTATGTCATTTATATTTTATAATGTATCTGCACAGTAGGTCTTTTATAATGTTCTAATCAAATAATATGTATATATCAGCAAATATATATATTTGAGGTTCCACCATTTCTTATAATAGATTTTGTGTATTACAGCTTTATTCTTCCCTTTGTGCCACCCATTTTAAGCATAAAAAAGTAGTTATCATTTAACTCATTACTTTATAGCATTGAATTAACTATAATTAGTTCATTAATAGCTTTATATAACAGACAATTCAAGTAAAACTGTTCTTTAAGGGAAAAAGCTCTGAAATTGAGTATTACAAGAAATATTAGCAAAGATAAATATTTTATTTTAACTGAGAAGTTAATCAGTTTTTACTGAAGTGCTACTAAATAAGTGAATCTTAAAAAAATAGAGAATGATAAAATTGAAAAAATAGGCAAAAATTAATTGGAGAAACATTGCACATAAGTACAAAAATACAGAAAATTTTCTGACTTGAAAATATTAGACAAAATATTTGCTTCAAATATCTTCTCTTCAAATTCTAAGAGTGTCTCCTAATACATTATTGATAGTAACATGGGAGGTGGGTAGAGAAAATAAAGCAAGATTCTGTAGTTTATCAACATCCATAAAAGAAATCTAGTTAGAAATTGTGATTGAAGCAATGTAATGCCTAATAATAATCTCAACAAAAAGCAAAAAGTACACAAATTGAACACATGTCTATGACCTTTAGGATCCTGGATAGTATGTATTAGCACAATGGCAAAGGTGGAAACAACCTGCCACACCCAAGAAAGACAGTTAATATTGATGATAACTGTTATAAAAATAGGAGCAAAAAATTTCTTCAAGGGAATCAAAATACATCCCAGTCATTGCACAAAGAAATACAAATAACAATAAATGAAGTTGAGGTACCACTTTATAAGTTATCAAAAAAATGAAAATGAAATAAAATTTTGCTCAAATATTTTAAAAATTTACAAAATCTAATATTCATAAAAATGGTGAAATTCTTACTCTAATTGATTACTAGTTTGAGTATAGAACTAAAAGATCTCTTTTGAAGGCATTTTGTCAATATTTATTAAAGGTATTAAATTTGAGTGGATTTTTAACTGATTAAGTTTTCATTTAATTAAATTTTTAAAGAGATCAATTTGACAAATGAACAACTATGTATGTAAAAGATATTTATGGTGTTGTTTATCATACCAAAAATTGAAATTATCTTAATATTTAGGTAGTATTAACTAAAATGTCAAAGATATTCATTAATTAAGTACTTTCTGGTATACCCGTAATATGGATTATGATGTAGCCACTGGGTGAAAAAAAATAATTAAGAAAAATGTATAGCTTAGATGTTGTTTGCATAATATCTTAAATGGAAAAACGATGCAAGCATGAATTATATAATTTTCTAAAACCTTGAATTGCTTTTTAAGTCTTCCTCAGAAGCATTTTGTTTAACACATAAGTAAACACTTTAAACCTCACATATATGAATGTGAGGAAATGGTACCATCGAATGTTTCATATAGAACATTTTGATACTCAACTAACCACATTTACAACAAATTTTTTATTCTAGGGTCTATATTTCATTAAAGTTACAGGTCAATGAACACTTTGAAAGCCTCTTTCATTTATATAAAATAAATATGATTATGGATCACCTGAGTTAATGCTAAAATGAGTGGTTTTTTTGATAAGGCATACAAGGGAGATCACTTCTGCTGAATTTATAAATCCTTTTATTTTAGGCACCTGCCACTTTGTCTATGCCCTCTGTGTCTACAGAGACAATGAGGGAGGTGTCCTGCAAATATCTTACTGAACTGTGATGTTTTGACATCTAACAATCTAATTTGAGTTGGCCCTGTAGGTATTTACATGAGAATATTTACAGTCAAAACCAACTACTGCAGGAAATGGTCTGGATGACTCAGTAGGTGGGCATTCGTCCATCTGGCTTAGAAATAAAACCATCCCCTGAGCTGGCCTTTATGAACACAAAGTCTAGCTAACTATAGTACTTCTACAGTTATAAAAGAAATATTAATGGTATAACTTTCTATTGTGCCTATTTACAAATAATTTAAAGCTTCAAAAACTATATAGAGCTGAAATACAGTACTATAGAAAATAAAAGTAGGGCAGCCTAGGTGGCTCAGTGGTTTAGCACCTGCCGTCAGCCCAGGGCATGATCCTGGAGATCCGGGATCGAGTCCCACCTTGGGCTCCCTGCATGGAGCCTGCTTCTCCCTCTACCCTCTCTCTCTCTCTCTCTGTGTGTCTCTCATGAGTAAATGATTAAAATCTTTTTAAAAAATAAAAGTAAAGTAAACTAATTTTCATCTTTATTGATATATGTTTAATGATTAAATCGGCATGTTTTTTAAATTCATTACTTTCAACCAAGTTAGTCCTAACTTTATTTTGTTATATTAATATTTATTTTTCGTGTTTTAAAAGAAATAATTTCTTCTTCTGTGCTTTAGCTGTGCCTTTTATTGTCACACTTATTATCACACATTGTTGACATTAGAGTTTAACCTTCTTAAAGATAGGGATTGTCTTTTTCACAGGTCTGAGGTAGTGTCAGTCACCATATGTTTCCAGACTCATGGCTTTCATTATGTGTGTATGGAATCAAATACATCTGGTAATGAATATAAATACTGAAAGTCATATGAAGCATCAGTCAATGATTCAATATAAAAACAAGAGATTAACCATAAAAAGATACCCTTACTCTTACAAAGATATGCTACTTCAATGAAATTTGGAATATTACTCTTTGGAAGTTAAGAGTTTCAATTACTTTGGAATTATACACAAGTAATAGAAGCCAAAGAGGTAAAAGTTCTTTATATGTGGTTTCATTTGCAGTGATCTTTGAAAGTGACAGAGATAACTTAGTTCTACCTTATCAAAATAAAAATGTTAAATGGGACTGAAACCAACAAAGAACAAGTTTTTCCAAGACTTTTATTTTGTTAACTATTTGTTATTTTTAAAACAGAGTAATTCAGAATTACAAATGTCCAGATACATTATAAGAATCACATTTATAAACTAGTTTTATTGTTAATTAACTTTATAAGAAACTGTAAAATATTCATTTGCCATATAATCCAATAATCACACTTTGGGATGTTAACCTTGGAGAATGAAACCTTATGTTTACTCAAAAACCTGTACATAAATATTCATAGCAATTTGTTTGTAGTAGCCAAAACTGGAAATGATCAAACACCTTCTGATGGGCAAATGGATAAACAAACTACGGTATATCCATACAATGAAATAGTACTCAGTAAAAAGTAAATAGTACTCAGTACTATTTCATTGTATGGATATACTGTAGTAAAAAGGGGAGCAGACTATTTGATACAAACATCAACTTGTATGAATCTGACAACTGTGTTAAAAATGCCAATCTGAAAGTATTATGTACCGTATAACTTTATTTATTTGATATTTTCAAAATGAATTTTTTTTTTCCAAAATGAGAATATTATAGTGATAGCAGATCAGTGCCAGGGGACTAGGATCAGAAGAGTGTGACTTCACGGGGATAATATCAGAGAATATGTTTCTGGTGATGGGAAAATTCTACACTCTGATTTCTGTGGTAGTTATATAAACCTATTATAGTGTGATAAAGTTTCGTGGGACCATACATTAACAGAGAGAGTATATAAAAATTGTGAAATATGGCTCCACTTCTCATGGCAGGGTCTGAGGAAGAAGGCAGCAGGCACCATGTCTGGCCACAAAGGCTGCAAAAAGCCCTGAAGCAGCCCAAGAAGTAGGCCAAGGAGATGGATGAGGAAGGGGCATTCAAGCTGAAACATAAAGAAGAGCAGAAAAATACTTGAGCAGCTAAAAGTGAAGACTGTGGGGAAGGGCCCCCTGGGCCTAGGTGGAATTAAGAAACTGGCCAAAAGATGCTGTTTCTCCTGCCTGATGCAATGGTGAATCTTAATTCCATTTCTGTTTAAACATCTGGATTCCCTGCCATAACATCTGTTATCACTTATTGCTAGAATAAAGTGTTGTCTTGGATCCTATTGAACGTTTAAGGATAAACTTTAGTAAAAATAAATAAATAAATAAATAAATAAATAAATAAATAAATAAATACAAATTTTGAAATATGAATAAGACCTCTTGTTTCATTAGTAACAGACTCAATATCTGGCTTTGATAATGTTCTTTGATTTTATAAGATGCTGACCATTGGGAGAAGCTGGGTGAAGTAGACTCAGGAACTCACTGTACTATGGCAAATTCTTGACACTAGAGAAACCATTTCAAAACAAATGGTATTTAAATGTACAAAAAAATTAAAGATCTAAAAAAATATATAACCATGATTTTATTATGATATCTAAAATATGTAGAAATGATTCCTTAATATCATCAATTATTGAGTCAATGTTCGAATTTCCCCAAATGTCTCCTATTATTTTTACAGTTGGTTTACCATAATTGGGAATGAAATACCATCCACACATTTGGTTGACATTTCTCTTAATTTCCTTTTGATTTTACATTCTCTTTTCTTTTTTCTTATACTTACAATTTATCAGTTGAATAAACCAGGGGGTTAGTCTTATAGCATATCCTACTGACACTCTTGTTGAACGTATTCTTTTTTTCCTTATTGTTTTTTTATTTTAATCCCAGTATAGAATGATAAGGGCATTCTTGTGGTGCTATTAAATATATCTTCTGTCTATATTTCCTGTAATCTGGTTAGAGTTGGAGTTTTGATCAGCGTCAGTTTTTGACAAGATTTCCTAAGTGTTTATGTATTAGGATTCACATATTTATAGTTTCTTTTGGGGGGAATGTTAGTAACTATTCATAATCATTGCCCAGATGCATTTCTTTAATGATTATGCAATAGTGATATTTAAGTGCTCTCATTTCTCCTGCATGCATTAGCTGGAGTACCTTAATACAGAGAAATTTCCTATAATCTACTATTTGCTTCCACTGAGGTGTATTTCAATAGGAAAATAATAGTGTTTGTTATTTCCTTCTTTCTGCTAACCTTAAAAAAAGTTTGTTCTTTTTCTAGTTCCTTGAAATGTAAAGTTAGGTCATTTATTTGAGATATTTTTTGTCTCTTAATGTGGGCATTTATCACTATAAACTTCCCTCTTAGGCCGCTTACACTGCATCCTATAAGTTTTGGCATATCATGCTTCCATTTTCATATATTTCATGATATTTTATTTCCCTTTTGATTTCTTCTCTGACTCATTGGTTGTTGAGTAGTGTATTGTCTCATTTCCACATATTTGTGGATTTTTCAGTTTTCCTCCTGTTATTGATTTCTACTTTCACATACCATTGTGCTCAGAAAAGACACTTGGTATGATTTCAATCTTTTTAAATTTTCTAAGACTTGTTTCATGACCTAACATATGATCTATTCTGGATAATGTCCCATGTGCACTTGAAAAGAAGGTATATTCTGATGCTGTTAGATGAACTATTCTGTATATGTCTGTTAGGTCCATTTGGTCTAAAGTATAGTTCAAATCCAATGTTTCTGATTAATTTTCTGTCTGGATGATCTATATCCATTGTTGAAAGTGGTGTTGAAGTCACCTCCTATTATTGTTTTGTTATCTATTTCTCCCTTTAGTTCTGTTAGTATTTGCTTAATATATTTGAGTGCTCTGATTTTGGGGTGCAGAATAAGAAAGACTTCAATTTTTTTCTATACATCCTTTAAAGCTGACCAAAAAGAGTTTTACTACTTGAGTATCATTAAAAATATATTAGTTTTAACATACCTGAAACATGTGAACTCATTTTAGTTATCATTGTTATTGATGGCTAAATTTTCCAAACTTTGACTAATTATAATCTCACCGGGTTAACTTTAATTCTCTTTACCACATCCCAAATTGTCTTGGAAATAGTTTTTGTCCCTATAACAAATTGTGAACTCATTTTATATTTTTCCTCTGCCAGATATGGTATCAACTATTTTTCCATTCTCCTATTTTTGATAGTGAGTAATGACATTTAGAGACCACAATCTGGGCACCTGAGTTACTCATTGCTATTGTGTTTTTTAGTATCTGGATAGAAAATATGTAAGATGTTAAAAAATATTATATATCCTGAATTTATAGATCTGATATTTACAATTCAAATGTAAGACTCAAGATTTTTTTTTTAACAGAACTTTTTTGACTCTTTCAATCGCCTTTTTTTAATGCTGGAATTATTGCTTCTTAATTGCATTAACAATTTTTTCATATATGTATGTGTTTATATATAAGTAAGAATAACATTCCAATGTTATTACTAATAGTTTGAAGATTAAAGGTAGTTTAAATAGTTTGGTAGTTTATTTTGTTCATAAGCCATATCTTGCAAGGAATAAATGGTCACTTAACTGTTTTAGAGTCACTTGAAATAATTTTTCTTTGTATGATATACCACCAGCTGGAAACATAGCGGGCTCATTTGTTTTGTCATGCTTTAGATTTTAAGGCTTTTATAAATTTAGATTTGTTTTATAGGTATCTTAACATCTCTATAGCAACAAAGTCAAATCTATAAATTAAGGCATATTTGGAGAAGTCTAGATTGTGCCCCTGTCCCCTCCATTTTGCTCCTTTTGTCTCACACAGGAAACATCCTTTTTTTCTTTTAGTTTAGCCATCTATTTTTCTAGAGTAACCAAACACACATATATTTATAGTTCTGCCTCTTAGATTGCACATTTACAACACAGTATATGCTTTCTCGCATCTTTCTTTTTTCTTCATTATTTTCCCTGAAGATACCTCCATGTCATTATGCAGAAAAATATTCTTTATTCTGTCTTGTAGCTTCAATTTACTTCATTGTTGGATATACCATCATTACTGAATCTCCTATAAATGGATATTTGAGTTGTTCCCAGGTTTTTGTTTTTGTTGTGAATACTATAAAAGTTGTAGTTATCAAAATTTGTGTGCAAACATTTCTTTCCCAAATTTTTGGTAATATATTTTTGGGATAGAATTCTAGACATGGAGTTTTGAATAGAAGAAAAAGTCACTGGATTCATCAGTGGTTTAGTTGGTTATGCATCCAACTGTTGATTTCAGCTCAGGTCTTGATCTCCGGATCAGGATCATAACATTATGCCCTGCATCAGACTCTGTACTCAGACTGGTGTCTACTTGAGACTCTTTCTTTCCTTCTCCCTTTGCCTCTTCACCCACCTCTAAAATAAACAAATAAACACATAAAATCTTTAAAAGAAAAAGAAAAATTCACATATAATTTTGCTAAATACTGCTAATTTTTCTCAACAGGGTTATATAATTGTATATTCCTACTTTTCATCTTAAATTTCCCCATTTTTATAAAAGCTTTGTGTTGTTTAAAAAATGAGAATTTTGCCAATCTGAGAGTTGAGAAATTTTTTTTCATTTAATTTAATTTTATTATGTGTGAGGAGATGCCTCTTCATATACCTGAAGCCAGATAATGAGGAAGAGGAAGGAGATGAAGAGAAGGAGCAGAAGAAGGAGGAGGGGGAGGATGTTGCCTGTGGTAGTCTGTTTATGTCTCTTGCCCATTTTGCTATAGGATTGTCACCAATAATTGTCAATGTTTGGGGATGCCTGGGTGGCTCAGTGGTTGAACGTTTGCCTTTGGCTCAGGATGTGATCCCAGGGTCCTGGGATCAAGTCCTGCATCAGGTTCCCCCTGCCTAGGTCTCTGCCTCTCTTTCTGTGTCTTTGTACACTCTATAATTTGGAATATTAAACTTTTGTTTTTAACATAAACTGTAAATATTTCCCTAATGGGATATTGGTTTGTTTTTTGTTTTTGTTTTTTTTGTTTTTTTTTTTTTGCTTATAGTGCTTTTCCTAAGCAAATTTTTTACACAGTCACATTTATCAATCATCCCCATTATTGCTTCTAGATTTTTAGTCTTGGGTTGTTTATTTGCCCTGATTCTTTATAAAGTTCCATGTTTTTAAAACCTAAATCTCTGATCATTTGAAAGTTTCTTTCATCAACAGCATGTGCAACAAATTTAATTTGATCTTTTTTACATTTGTCTAGCATAGTTCTCCAACATCAGTTCTTTAGAAGCCCACTTCTCCCCATAGATTTAAGATATTTAAAAATCTTATACTAAACCTCCACATGAACTTGAATACTTCTGCATTTTCTATTTTGTTCCAGTAGTCTTTCTATCCAGGAACTGATACCATACTGTCATCATGAGTTGGCATAGACCCCTCTTTACTCTTCTAATTGAGATTTTTTTTTTTTTGGCTATTTTTAGACCAAAGGAGATTCTTTTTCTTCCAAATGAATTTCATAATCACATATCTCGCTCTAAAAAGAAGTTGTAATATTTTACTGAATGCCTTTAAGTATCACTTATGGGGAATTGCAATTTTAGTTGTTTTCTTCAGTTACTAATTGTTTCTATCCTTTGACCGAGCAATTTATCTATGTATTCTAGAGTACTACTCACACATGTTCACAAACAGGTATGTACAAGAATATTCATTACAAGAGTAACTGTAACAGATTAAATAGAAACAACTTAAAAGGAAGAATCATTAAATAAGTATTGGTACATCAATAGATTATTATGCAGGCATTAATGTAATTATGAGGATTTTATGAACTTATAAAGAGAACTATATAACATATGTACCATATATGTTAAAATTCATAAATGTATAGGTTCCATTTATATAAAAAATTTTTAAAAATATACATCTATAACAGAGATTATGAAAAATGATTACATTATTGGTGATATTTAAATATTTTAAATTAAGGTAATTTACTTTTCTTGAGTCACATTTTCCTTCTCTATTTCATTATTTCCATTACTACTCCATCATATTATATATCCTTCTTATAAAAAAATAATGTTTTACTTCATACCCCTCTTTAGTCTCATTGTCTTCTTATAGTCTCTCATTGTCCCTTCCCATTTTCTGCAAAAATTTTTTTGAAGAGTTATGTCTAATAACTGTCTTTATTTTTAGTCTCCATTTCTCTTGAATCAGCAAATTGAGATTATTTCTCCAAAACTTTAGGACATCAATGATCTCTATGTTAGTACACAAAATGATCCATTATTATGCTCGATCTCTCAGCAGCCTTTAAAGTAACCAATCACTTCTCCCTTTAAATAGTTCCTGTATTTGGCTTCCAAACACTATACATTCCCATTTTTCTTTCCATCTCACTTTTTGTTCTTTCTTATTCTCTTTGGCTGAATTATCCTTCAATTTCCAATTTCCAGATGCTGTAATATCCTAAATTCTCTTCTGAGACCCATTCTTTTCTTTAACTACACTAGTTTCTAAGTGAACTAACATGGTGGCTTTTTTCTTTTGAATTACCATCCATATAATAATGACTTCTAAGATCTCTCTACGCCATGACTGAGCTAAATCTAGTAAACCACCACACTACTTAAGTTCTCTATTTGGCAGTATAAAGCCAACTGAAACTGAGTATATCCAAAACTGAACTTATGATTTTGCCCTACATTTGCTCTACTTAACCCTCATCTTATCAAACAGCTTATTATTCACCCAGTTACTCAGGCCATAAACTGAGATATAACTTACTACTAATTTTTTTCCTCACACCCCATACTTTGTCCAATAAAGAACTTCTTAGAAGTACTTTAGAAAAAATTTAGGGTTGATGTCAGCAAAATTGGCAGAGGAGGCATCTCCAGATGCTTATCTTGCCACACAAACATCAAAAACTCATACACAGATTCATCTGTAAATACTGGAAAGGTTCTATATATTTGTTTCTTTTTTTCTTCCTTTCCACTTTTTTTTTCTGTCCTCTCTTCCCTTCTTCTTCTTCTCCCTTTCTCCCTCCTCCACCTCCTTAGCACTCAAGAAAACAAACAATTCCAGTCTACAGTAAGCAGCAAAAGCAAACCTTAACGAGGGTAAGGAATCAATTTTTGAGGGTTGCCATGTTATAATATTCAAAATGTCCAGCATTCAACAAAATACTACAAAGCAAACAAAGAAATAAGAAAGTATTGACTATTCACAGAAGAAATTAACTTAAATTTCCCCCTGTATAAGCACGAACTTTTGACTTTCTAGACAATAGCTTTATTTTTTTTAAGATTTATTCATTTATTTTAGAGAGAGCGAGCCAGAGAGAGAGTAGGGAGAGGGACAAAGGGAAAAGAGAAAGAGAGAATCCTCAAGCAGACCCTTCACTGTGTACAGAGCCTAATGCGGAGCTTAATCCCAGGACCCTGAGATCATGACCTGAAATGAAAGCTAGAGTCAGCCACCTGACTGAGCCACCCAGGCACCTCTGCTATACAATAAGTTTAAACCAACTGTTTTAATTATGCTCAGACCTAAAGAAACCACGGCCAAAGTGCTAAAGAAAACCAGGAGATCAATATATGAACAAATGGAGAATATTAATAAAGGGAGAAATATTATATAAAGAAATCAAATAAAAATTCTGAAGCTGAAAAGTACAATGATGGGCATGAAAAACTCACTATAGTGTGCTAATAGCAGGTTTCAGAAGACAGAAGAATAATTGAGAATCTTCCAGTAAAGGAATTCTTGCAATCTAATACTTTCACTGGTGATCTACCATATATCTAAAGAAAGAATAACTACTCATCTTTCTCAGATTTTTAGAAAACAATAGAAGGTTAAACACTTCCTAACATATTTTATAAGGCCAGCATTGCTCTGACATCAAAGCCAAAGGTACAAAAAAGGGAAACTAAAGACCATTATCCCTAATGAATACAGATGTCAAAATCCTCAGAAACTACTAGCAAACTGAATTTGACAGTATATTAAAAGAATTATACACCATAAACCAGTGGTATTTATCAAATTTTCATGATACAAATCAACATGCATGATCAATTTGGTTTCTTCATATCTGCAATGAGCAATTCAAAAAGGAAATAGAGAAAGTAATTATATTTACAATATTTTAAAGAATTAAATACTTAGGAATAAATGCAACCAAAGGAATAAAAGACTTGTAGACTGAAAATGATAACACATTGCTGAAAGAAATTAAAGAAAAACTAAAAAAAAAAAATAGAAAGACATTTTGTGTTCATGCTTTGGAAGGCATATTTGTTAAGATGTACATACTACCCAAATTTACTTACAGATTCATTACAATATCTATCAAAATCCTAATGATATTATTTTGCAAAAATAGAAAAAATTGATTTTAAAATTCATATGGAATTTTGAAGGTTCCTAAATTACCAAAACAATATTGACAAAGAACAAAGTTGGGGGACTCATCTTCCTTATTGAAAAATTTACTACAAATCTACAGTAATCAAAACAGTGTAGTACTTGCATTAAGACAAACATACGAGCCAACCAAATAGAACAGAGCCCAATGACAAATCCTCACATATATAAACAAATGATTTCAACAGGGTTCTAAGACCACTTAATAATGGAAGTAGTAGTCAGTAGTCTCTTCACAAAATCATACTAGAATAGGTAGGAATCTGCATGCAAAAAAGCAAAGTTGTCCCCCTACCTTATACCATATGCAAAAACTAACTCAAAATGGATCAACAATCTAAATTAGATAACTAAAATCATGAGACCCTTAGAAAACATAGGGGGTAAATCATGACCTTTTATTTGACAGTGAACTCTTAGATATGACACCAAAATAATAAGTAACAAAAGAAAACAAAATAGATCAATTGAACTTCTCAAAATTAAGAATGGACATTATTAAAAAAGTGAAAAGACAGCTTATATAATGAGAGAAAATATTTGCAAATCATATATCTAATAATGGTCTAGTATCCATAGTATATAAAGAACTCTTATATCTGAACAACCAACAAGCAAACAACCCAATTAAAAATGGACCAAGGTTTGAATATACATTTATTCATGAATATATACAAATGGCCAAAAGTACATGAAGTGTTGCTCAACATCATAAGTAAGAAAATGTGAATCAAAGCCCTACATAAAGTGAGTAGCACTACACACCCACCAAGGTGGCTACAACCAAAACAAAACTACTCCAAAAAGTAGCAAATTTTGGCAAGGATGTGGAAAACTTGATGATGGCAGCCATGTGAAATGGCTCCACCATGAGGAAATATTTTGGGATTCCTCAGAGAATCAAATATACAATTATCATATGATCCGGATATTCCATTCCTAAGTATACATCAAAGAATTGAAGACAGGTAAACAAGTATATTTATGTATGTGTATGTTCATAGCAGCACTATTCATAATAACCAAAAGGTAGAAACAGTTAAGTGTCTATTAACAAATGGCCAGATAAACACATTGTGGTATATCTATACAATGAAAATATTACTTAACCATTAAAAGGAATGAAGTACTGATACACGCTACAACATGGATGAATTTCTAAATCATTATGCTAGATAAAAGTAGCCAAACAAAAAAGGTCACCTGTGGTATTATTTCACTTTTTGAAATATACGTATGAGGTATATAGATGCATCCATAGAGACAGAATGCAGACTAGACACTGCCAGGTCTGGGAGCGGGAGAGAATTGCGAGCTTCTGCTCAACCGGTACAGGGTTTCCTTTTGAGATGATGAAAATGTCTTGGGACTAAATAAAGGAGAAGTTTTATAATATTGTGAATGTACTAAATACCATCCAACTGTTCACTTTAAGGGAATATAAGTGAAGGGAGAAGAAATGTGTGGGAAATATCAGAAAGGGAGACAGAACATAAAGACTCCTAACTCTGGGAAATGATCTAGGGGTGGTGGAAGGGGAGGAGGGCGGGGGTGGGAGTGAATGGGTGACGGGCACTGAGGGGGGCACTTGACTGGATGAGCACTGGGTGTTATTCTGTATGTTGGTAAATTGAACACCAATAAAAAATAAATTTATTAAAATAAAATAAAAAAAGAAAATAGCAATGATAAAATGGTTAATTTTATGTTCTGTTAATTTTACCTCAATAAAATTAAAAAATAAGAATGGTAAAATGTACTTTTAATTATCTAGTTCTTATCAACTCCAAAATTATCAATCCAGGTGCTGTTTTACCTAGACTACTGCTGTCTCACCTAGACTTCCAATACCCCAGATGCTCTTTCTACTTTCACCCTTGCCTGACTGCAGTGCATTTACAGAGCTACAAGTCATCCTTTTAAAATACAAATCTGCTTATGACATTCACCACCATTCCACCACAAACTTTTTCAATATGCATAAAATAAAATCTGAAGTCCAGGTATCATCTGTTATTTGTCCACCTCAATTTCTCTCTTGACAACCCAGTTTGCTCAGGTACATGATGCATGATCATGATTCTTTGAACATAATGAGTCAGCTCCTGCTCAGGACATCTGCATTAATGTTCTCTCTTACTGGTAGTCTTTTCCCCCAGATAGACACCTGCATGTGCTTTCACTGTATCTAGAACTCTATTCAGTTGTCATCTCTCTAAAAAGGCTATTAATTAGTATCCCCCATTGCTGTCTATTTTTTATTCTACTGTTTTCGTCATAGCGTTTACCTTATCCATCATTATGTGATGTATTTATTTTCCATTTATATCAATCCCCTCTAAGTTTTAAGGTCTTACATGTAAGGATTTTGTCTGGTGGTGGCTGCTGATTGTATATGTGTATCCTCAGTGCATAAAAGAGTGCCTAGCCCAGAGAATCTACTCAACAAATATTTGCAGTTGTTAAATTAATACATATATATAATATCAGTGAAAATGTTTTTAAGTTATAAAAAGTCTAGAAGGAAGAGCATTGTAATTTATGAAAGAAACCACAAACTAGACCCAGACTTCTTTTGGTTTTCAACTACTCTTTCTGAGTTTCAAATTTTTTAAATGGAAGTGAAAGTCTTACATTTTTCTTTTCAGTATTAAAGGTAAATGTTTTCTAGAAGATTTAATAGCTTTCATTATATATTAATAGTCAATCCTTTTTAGAGTAAGAAAACTGATTACATGACCCCTTCAGGTTATTTGAATCTATGTAATATTGTGTTTATTTCCTTTCATTGCTTAGCTTTTTTTTAAGAGGCTTATGTTTATGAGGTCAAAAAGAATATAACTATAAAATAATAATAATCTGCATTTTTATCTTTAAGAATTTTAGGAAAAATTCAATATATATATCTTAAAAAGAAAAAGACAAAAATAAATACAATTCATAAGAGTTAGCCTTTCTTGATCGTTCTTAAGAAGTCTCATCCAATGACACAGGGTGAGGCCCAACTGTTTTGGTCACGGAGATGTTGACTCAACTCCATGTTAGTTCTGTGGTAGAGTGAAATAAGGAGGTTGCCTAGGCTATAGAAATCTGTATGATCTATCAATTCTTGTGCATCCACGGGGTCATTTGGTTCAGCTGCTCCTCAACACTAAGGAAAAAAGAACTCAGTTGAAGAATCCTATAGAGGAAGAAAAATCGTGTGAAATTTTCCGCAATTGCCCATTTCACACCCAGCCATGGTGAGAGGAGCTGGATGGACTCTATAATCAGGTGTACTGCTCTCTGATAGAAACTTCCATAAAGAAGAAAAGTTACTGATGAAAGCCCGGGGATGTGTGTATGTGCACTGGTGAGCAGCAGAGGTTTCATCTCATTTTCAGTGACTGGAGAACGAAGGACAACAGGGGAGCAGGCCACAAACCTGAACTCCCTCTGCTCCTTTCCAGAAATTGAAGAAAGCATCAAAGGGAAAGAAAGTGACTGAATATCCTACAGAAAAGTATTGTATATTCTTGCTTTGGGTCACAGCCATGGTTTGCATTGTAAAGTAAAAGTTTTCTAATATAACATTTATGAATGCCTTGGTCCTCCGTTATACATTGAGAAGTTGTGAAAAAAATCTGTATGTATGTCAGGAGTAATTATAAGCTATAGATAAATTTATATTATCTTTTGAGATCTGAGGTGCCATGACCAAATCTTTAATTGCTACTTCTCAGCTTTATGCTTCCCCTTCACTACGTTTGAAAGTTGATCCCCTGGTAATTGTATGCAGTAAATGCATAAAAGCTATTCAAAGAAGTTACTTGCACTAGCTGAAACATACAGTGCTAAGAAATTTTTTCCTTAAAAAAGTATTATGTTAAGGGGCACCTGGGTAGCTCAGTCAGTTAAGTGTCTGCCTTCAGCTCAGCTCATGATCTCAAGGTCCTGAGATGGAGCCCTGTATGAGGCTCCCTGCTTAGTGGGGAGTTTGCTTCTCCCTTTCCCTCTGTCCTTCCCTCCCTCCCACTGTGCTCTCTCTTTCAAATGAATAAATAAAATCTTAAAAATATATGTTATTATTAGTAAATTAGCGGTTCTAACCCTTTCATGGTGTATGTTAAGTAAATATATTCCAGATAATAACTAGCATTAATTAAATTTTGGAGTTTACATAAACTAGCAAAAATTTTTAAGTTCCTTATTTGATAAAATATAATGAAACTTTTCTTTTCCTATTGCTCTAGATATATACAGCCTCTAGGATTCACTGAGGTTATTCTATGACAGCACAAGTTTGAATTTTCCTTTTTTTAAAGATTTTATTTACTTATTCATGAGAGACACACGGAGAGAGAGAGAGGCAGAGACACAGGCAGAGAGAGAAGTAGGCTCCATGCAAGGAGCCTGATGCAGAACTCGATCCCAGGACCCAGGGATCACGCCATGGGTCAAAGGCAGACACTCAACAACTGAGCCACCCAGGCATCTCACAAGTTTGAGTTTTCATTCAAAATTACTTTTCTAGCTTAAATATACACAGTATAAATAAAAAGATTCCAAATTATTTTGGCTGTTTTAATACAGTACCTGAGATTTTTTTTTTCCAGGAACATGCAACTACTAGAAACAATCTTCAGTGTTTTGGACATCTAACCTGCCCAATCTCCCATTCCATCCTATCCCCATCTCTGCTTTCACTGATTTCACTTCTAACATATTTTGCATCTATCACCTAAACATAGCTATGAACTTCATAGGTCAACTGTTTCTAGCTCAGTGCTCCAAATTTAGGTTTTGATCTTTACATTTTTCTGGGGTAAATATCAGTACGTATTTCTAGAGTATCCTGCGCCTTTGTTATAAGTAGAAGAGATTTATTTCTTTTCTTACTGTTATCCAGTGAGATGACAAGATGTGACCATTCCATTATGTTAGCATAAATGTTGCAGTCAAAAATATTTATATGGCAACAAAATCCTGTTTTGGCAAACAGTTAAAAAAATCCAGAGAAAAATAATATCTCAGATTAGGGATACGATTAAGTTGGATTATTCTGACAGGATTGGCACTTCAGATTTTATTCAGATGACCCAGTACAAGCACAACAGAAGCACTCAACATTTCAGTTTCTGCATCCATGCTGCTCCTGACTAGCTAGTTTGGGCCAGAATCATTTAACCTAGAAGTATCATTTTCCCATACCTTTAAAATTGCAGTACATACACAGGTGTTTAGTCTAGTTTTCCAGCTAAACCAGAGGATAGGAAGAGAGTGCAGATGAGCTTGCTTCTAAAATTGCATTCTCTCCTGTGATCATTAAATGTTTTATTTTTAACATGCTAAAACGCTACAATACCACAAGGGAGTACTAACTCTAGAACTAACCTGTTACATCTAAGAAATCCTACAGATATGTACTTTGAGGCCTCTTGCAAGATTTTGTTTTCAGGGTTGTTCTCCAGGAGATACTCCGAAGTTTTATTGGTGGAAATCCAGAGACATTCCTTAACTTTTCAGGAAGGCTGTGAACTTCCTGTATTTAGAAATTTCAATTGTCAGGGCGCCTGAGTGGCTCAGTGGTTGAGCATCTGCCTTTGGCTCAGGTCGTGAACCCAGGGTCCTGTTATGGAGTCCTTCATTGGGCTCTCTGCAGGGATCCTGCTTCTCCTTCTGCCTATGTGTCTGCTTCTCTTTCTCTGTGCCTCTCATGAATACATAAATAAAATCTTTTAAAAATGAAATTTTGATTGTCATTATCGAATGTGTAAGGAAGATTTTCCTATGTCTAACTTTCAGTATCATAACCCAAGTCAGACTCGGAAAACATTGAGATGGTCCAGATTTAAAAAAAAAAAAAAAGAATAAAAATCAAGAATAGAAAATATGCTAATAATGACTGCTACTGGGAGAAATTGAAATACTCCTATTTTTAATGAAAAAGATCTGGTAGTAATGATCAACTGTCTCATTTTCACAGAGTGTAAGAATTAATTAAACTAAACTAGGAGGAATAATTTAGAATTTAAGACCGCAAAAGACATAAACAATTTATAGGATGGTTAAGACTAATTCGGACATGAAGTTAATCAACAATACATTTCATGAGCACAGCAGTTATTCTTATATTTTCAGTGAGTAGCATAATGACTGTAGCATCATAGTTATTTAAATATATCTGTTGCCTACAGAAATGAAAGAAAAAAATTGAGATAGATCATTAGTAGTACTCTGATTGCTTCCCAGATGAAGAAATCCCTCTTTCTGTAATAAATGCCTGCATTTACCTTATGCTGCGTAGCGACTTGTATTGTGAATTCACTTTATCCAGAACAAGACTACTTTAAAGCAGTACAAGAAAGCAATCATTCTAACTGGGCTGATTACAGGAACAGCTTGACTTCTTGGGATCCTGAAATGCCGTGTCTGGTTTTCTGCTGTTTCCTGTTTCCTATTAATACCTTGCTTGTTTTCTGTTGTTGATTTGTTTTGTTTGTTTTTCATTTGTGTGTATGTGTGTGTGTGCTTCTTGTTGGTTGTGGGTTTATGCTTTTTCTTTGTTTTTGTTTCTGTGGTTGGCTCTTCCTGAATAAGGAAATCTGGTCATGTGTAACTCTGTTCCAGTTCTCCTATCTTCTGTGGCTTTGACTTCTTCGGCCTGACATTGGATAATATACTCCGAGTACATAACTCCTAACTTACATGTTAAATATCTACATTGGCTTGAGCCATTTTTCCACACAAATGAAATCTTTGAATTGAATGATGACAGTGTCTTGTCAACCTAGGACTAAATCCTCTCTATCCTGTCTGGGTTCACTTGATGGCCCAGGTTCTCAGCTAACCCACCTACCTAGGTAGAAGGTAACCATATATTCCTTAAGATATAGGAACAGAAGCAGACCTCTAATTTGGTGTTATCCCACAATTTTCCAACAGGCTCAGCTGGACTTTCTGAGCCAATATTTGATTCTGATAACAATTTTGAGAGTTGACCTTAAGTTCTTGATGACAAGTCATTCTAAAATGGGCTGTTATGCATATATATAAATCATCCAACATAAATTGTAAAAAATTAAGTATTGATTTTTAATACATTCAAATTTATTAATGTAATTTCATTTGCAAGATAATATAATTAACTGAAGGGTAAAAAAGAAGTTGAACCCACTAGTGTTTATATATATTCTAAAGTTTACTCATTAAAGAATCTGGCACTTTCTCAGATGTTGTAAACTGCTATGTTAGGAATTAAGGGTATTAGATGTGGTCAATTTCCTCACATCTCTACGTCTTACCTTGCTCTGTGTATTAATTTCTTATTGACACTATTACAAATTACTACAACTTTAGTGTCTTAAAAGTATAAAAAAATTTTTGTCTTGCAATTTTAGAGATCATTATCCCAAAATGGGTGCTGTTGAGCTAAAATCGGGATGTCTGTGGGGCTCTGTTTCTTTTGAAGTGTCTAGAAAAAAAAAAACATGTCCTTCTGTTTTCCAGATTACAGAGGCTGCCTACGTTCCTTGGCTGAAGCCCCTCTTCAAGTTCAAAGCCAGCAATGGTCAATTGAGTCTTTATAGCACATCATTTTTTAAATTAAATTTATGTTTTATTAGTGTTCAATTTGCCAACATATAGAATAACACCCAGTGTTCATCCCATCAAGTGCCCCCCTCAGTGCCCATCATCCAGCCACCCCCACCCCCCGCCCACTTCCCTTTCTACTACCCCTTGTTTTTTTTCCCAGACTTAGGAGTCTCTCATGTTCTGTCTCCCTTTATGATATTTCCCACTCATTTTTTCTCCTTTCCCCTTTATCCCCTTTCACTATTTTTTATATTCCCCAATGAATGAGACCATATGATGTTTGTCCTTCTCCGATTGACGTATTTCACTCAGCATAATACCCTCCAGTTCCATCCACATCAAAGCAAATGGTGGGTATTTGTCTTTTCTAATGCCTGAGTAATATTCCATTGTATACATAGACCACATCTTCTTTATCCATTCATCTTTCGATGGACACCGAGGCTCCTTCCACAGTTTAGCTCTTGTGGACATTGCTGCTATAAACATCGGGGTGCAGGTGTCCTGGTGTTTCACTGCATCTGTATCTTTGTGGTAAATCCAGCAGTGCAATTGCTGGGTCGTAGGGCAGATCTATTTTTACCTCTTTGAGGAACCTCCACACAGTTTTCCAGAGTGGCTGCACCAGTTCACATTCCCACCAACAGTGCAAGAGGGTTCCCCTTTCTCCACATCCTCTCCAACATTTGTGGTTTCCTGCCTTGTTAATTTTCCCCATTCTCACTGGTGTGAGGTGGTATCTCATTGTGGTTTTGATTTGTATTTCCCTGATGGCAAGTGATGCGGAGCATTTTCTCATGTGTGTGTTGGCCATGTCTATGTCTTCCTCTGTGAGATTTCTGTTCATGTCTTTTGCCCATTTCATGACTGGATTGTTTGTTTCTTTGCTGTTGAGTTTAATAAGTTCTTTATAAATCTTGGATACTAGCCCTTTATCCGATACGTCATTTGCAAATATCTTCTCCCATTCTTTAGGTTGTCTTTTAGTTTTGTTGACTGTATCCTTTGCTGTGCAAAAGCTTCTTATCTTGATGAAGTCCCAATAGTTCATTTTTGCTTTTGTTTCTCTTGCCTTCATGGATATATCTTGCAAGAAGTTACTGTGGCTGAGTTCAAAGAGCATGTTGCCTGTGTTCGCCTCTAGGATTTTGATGGAATCTTGTCTCACATTTAGATCTTTCATCCATTTTGAGTTTATCTTTGTGTATGGTGCAAGAGAGTGGTCTAGTTTCATTCTTCTGCATGTGGATGTCCAATTTTCCCAGCACCATTTATTGAAGAGACCGTCTTTTTTTTCCAGTGGATAGTCTTTCCTCCTTTGTCGAATATTAGTTGACCATAAAGTTGAGGGTCCACTTCTGGATTCTCTATTTTGTTCCATTGATCTATGTGTCTGTTTTTGTGCCAGTACCACACTGTCTTGATGACCACAGCTTTGTAGTACAACCGGAAATCTGGCCTTGTGATGCCCCCAGCTCTGGTTTTCTATTTTAATATTCCCCTGGCTATTCGGGGTCTTTTCTGATTCCACACAAATCTTAAAATAATTTGTTCCAACTCTCTGAAGAAAGTCCATGGTATTTTGATAGGGATTGCATTAAACGCATAGCACATCATTCTAATGTTGCTTCTTTTCTGCATCTTCTCTAACTCTTGTGCCTAACTCTTCTTCCTCATTTATAGGAAATTTGTGAGTATACTGGGTCCATTCAGATAATCCAGGATAGTCTCTTTATTTGAAAGTCAACTGATTGGCAGCCTTAATTCCATCTGCAATCTTAATTCCCTGTAAAATTAACATAACATTTTCATAGGTTCTAAGGATTTGGATATAAACATCTTTCGGGTGGGAGGAAGACTTATCCGTCATACTCTGCTTTGCCTTTTAGTCACCATATTTCTTCTTTTTTTTTTTAAGTCACCATATTTCTAAATTTCCCTTACAATTCTTTCAGGTTAGTTTCCGCTAGTAGTTCACATTGAGAGAATGTTGAGGATCAGAAAGAAAGGGGAATCAGATATTCCTTTGCTTGGGCAATATATCCAGCATCCACTATTTTTCCTCCTATCCCATATTAGTGTTCTCAGCAATTCTATTATCTTTGTTTAAAAATTCCCTGCATTAAATTTCATCTATTTAAAATTCTGAATTATTTCTATATTCCTGGCTGAACTTGGACTTATGGAGTTCTGGTACATGGGTGGTCCTAGGAAATAGACCTCAAAGAACGGAGAGTGGAAATGAGTTGCTTACGTGTTAGAGATGGAATATAGCAATAACATTCTTGCAAACAGAAAATAAGATAACAAGTATGTATGGCCTCCAGGGGCATAATTATTACATGTAATTATCATGTGTGTTAGCTATGGAATAAGTGATATTTGAAAGAAAAGCTTTGAAAACCAAGCAGCTATTATATCCTCAAGTGTGTTGATAATGATGACAAGATAACAAGATTCTTTCCTCTCTTACTGGGATAAAGTTTAGTAAATGTATATGATAAATTCAAAGGCTTAAACTTGACATTCAAAGCAAGGATAGAAAACCAGAGTGCTTAGACACTGGTAGAGTGAGCAATTTATTTTTAAGTTGAATTCATAACCTGACCAAATTACTCAAATTAAGAATAGGGCATGAATTGGAAAAAGGGGGACCTTAAGATTTGGGTTGTCAAACTTTGATTACACTTAGATAAATATGAGAACATTGAATGAATTCCCAAACCTGCACCTGTAGGGTTATTTAGCAAGGGGATGTATATTCTCCTCAGGATTCATCCCCAAATTTCATTGCTTCTGATCCAGAAATTGAGATTATACCATGTCTAAGGAGATCTTATAAAATAACCTAGGTGCCAAAACAATTGAAAATTTTCGCATATTTTGATCAGCAGGAGTGCAAGAAGTATGTGCAGAAATGAATCCTAAAGAATGATTTAAGAAGCATCAGGCCAATAAAGTAAATTTCATAGAAATGATATGTACAATATAAGTAATATAGTCAATAATAAACATTGTATGGTGATGTGTGATGACTACATTTATTGTGATGAGCACTGAGTAATGTATAGAATTGTTGAATAATTATATTATACAGCTGAAATTAACATAACATTGCATGTCAACTATACTTGAACTAAAAAATTTTTAAAGAAATTTCAGGCTGACTGTATCCCTAAGAATGCACTTATCAGACATTTTGTACTTAATAAACTTATTAAAGTTGTATAAAGTGAGCCTAGCAGTCTGAATAAAATTTGAGTTCAATGATAACCTATACTTAGTTAAATCAAAATCCCAGAACCTCCTTATCATTATGCGGAGAAAAGAATCAAAGGACTAAGAAGATAGGAATGTTGTTTTGATTTCTATCCTTTCATCCTTTCCCACTACCACCTCCTGCTGACTCTGCCAACAAGAGGGCCTAGAAGACTCTCCCTCAAAAATGCATTGAGAAGTAATTATTTTGGGAGTATCAACAATTTACAAATGTATTAATTCATATTGTGGGAAAAAATTCAAAGTTTGGTTGACAGAGACCTGACTTGGATAACTTCAATTGGAAGTAATTACCTATTACTCACTTCCAAGCTTAAGGCAATTGGTACTTGTGTTGAGAGACAATTCTCTACTGGTCTTTCATTTTTTTGGCAAGTCTTTAAATAGAGATAAACAACTTTTTGTCTTGGACTATCTTTACAAAGATATTTATATAACCAACCACTACGAAAGATAGAGATAGTACCTCCTCCTGGAGCAGAGGACAGATTTGTTTTTTATTATGTCTTGTTCTCGGGCAAAGGTCAGGCGGGTTTGTTTGTAACCTGCTCTAGAAGATTGAAGTTTCTTAAACTTGGTGTTCTTTATCCGAGATGCTAATCCAGTGTATACATAGCATCTTCCTGGGTCAATCCACGTGACCTTGTGGAAATTGTGAGCAAGGGAACCAATGCAAACATGAAGCTTGTTATCTACTGGGCTTTGAGCAATAACATCTTTTGCCTTTGACTCAGGAGTCTCTCATCTTTTGCCAGCATCTATGAAACTGTGACAGTTTAGCTTGTTAGCTTACAAACAGAATACAATTGCAGAGTTCCCACAGTTCTTGCCAACCTGAAGCTCTTTGATTAAAATGGAGACCCATTTCCCTCAATGAAAGGGTATATATGCTAAATACTGTAAAAGTCTTCTTACAATAATTTACAGACCACCACCAAGGGCTTATAGTGGTGAAGTGATAAATTGAGTTTTGTTCCAGATAGTGTCACTGCTCCTGCTCTGTGACATAACGTTATTTGAATGTATCTGAAAGTATACCTATTAATGGGTTGAATTGTGTCTTCCAAAAGGATGTGTTGAAGTTCTAACCCTCAATACCTCAGAATGTGACCTTCTTTGGAAAGGTTCATTATAGATGTCATTAGTTAAGGTGAGGTCTTACTGGAGTCTAGTGGGTCCTTGATTTGATATGATTGGTGCCCTTGTAAGGGATGGCCATGTGAAGATACAACACCCAGGGAGAGCCTCAGGTGAAGACAGAGCTGAGATTCAATACATCTACAAGCCCAGGAATGTCAAGGATTGCTGCCCATCACCAGAAGGTAGGAGAGTGGCACGGAACATTCTTCCTCAGAAACTTCTAAAAGAAACAACCCCACTGACACCTTTTTAGCCTCTGGTACTGTAGAAAAAGTAGATTCTAGTTGCTTTAAGCCACTTCCTTTGTGGCACTTTGTTATGGCAGCCTAAGAATCTAAAACATTCACAGCACTTCACACTGATTTACTGTATGATAACTCCTGCTGATCAGATCTGGTGAGTAGGAATAACAAGTTCTGTAGGTGCTTTAACAAGACACTTGTGTGACAGAATTTGTCAATAAAATCTGAAAAAATTCAGAAATGGTCACGTTGATGACATTTCTAGTACAGCATCTTGGATAAGATGGGTCCTGAAAGTTTAACTGATACTGAAAATGTTGCAAAAGAAAACAGAATTTACCCAACAATTGGACAAAACATGAATAACACCAGGAGAGAGAGAGAGAGAGAGAGAGAGAGGGAGAGAGAATAATTTATTTTTACAAGGGTGTATTAAAAAATAGAGTTGTTAGCATAAATTTATATTTCTCCAACCACATAATGAGATTGTATACTTCTAAGACTTGAGTTCTACCTTTCTCTTTAATGATAAACAATATTTAACATATACTCAGTGTTCATAGATTTAACAAGTATTTGAATGTCTCTAGGTTTTATCATATGCACTTAGGAAACTAATACTTGTTGAAGAGTTGTTTTATACTATCTGGGCTCAAAGAAGTTGAAATCTTATAAAAACATTGAAAACTCATATAATAAAGCATGATATTTCTATAAAAGAACTGACTGAATGGTTAGGAAAATATTGAAAGTCACCATCAAATCTAAACAGTTTACCCTAGAGTTTATAGGTCTGAATGTTGAGCTTAGCTAAACAGGGTACTTAACCTAGTAGTGTCTTTGCCTCTTATTCCAGCCTGAAAGCAGTGCTATAAAATCCTCTATAGATATATAAGGGGGTCACTCTTTCTCTGACTCTCCAGTGGGAAAAGAGAGAGCAGATTCCAAAGAACAGGTTGATCTCTGACCCTGAAAGCACCATTGTACTGGTTAGGAACAGAAGTTGTTTCTTTCGAGAGAAGAAAGGAGTTGATGTTTCTTTCAGTATCCTCATTGTATCTTTCCTGAAGCAAAGCTAGATCAAATTTTAGGAAATCAATAACCCTGTGATTCTATTATTTAAATTCCAATTATAAAGGTAGAATAGATTAGGTAGAGAAATGTCATTCCCTGCCCAAGGCTGCATTAGAAACCTCTGTCACAGGTAGAATTGGAACACAAGCCTCCTTCACAGTATTGAGTCACACTCTTCTCTGTCATGTTCTTTTACTTACCTAAAACAGCTCTTTTTCATATTTAAATAATACATATACTTGAAAGGGTAAAAGCTACTGGTATATAATCTCATTTTCTGTGTCTTATAAGCCAGACTGCTCCCCAGAGTCTCATAAATGATGAGAGAAATTCTTCAAATCATGATACTGTGAATTTAATGTCATCTAAAAGAAGGATTCTTTATGCTATAAGCAGGTGTGCCGGTGTGAATGTGTAGCTGTCCCATATTGAGGAGCCGTATATTTCACAGTTAGGCTCTACACACAGAAATAAACAGCCATATGGCAAACAAACTTACTTTTTACTGCTTCATTTTATTTGTTTCAAAATAGTGCAATGCCACAAATCCAGAATATTAACAACGCTCCATCTGGAAAAATGTAAGTTTTGGAGTTCCGAACCAGCCCGTTAGCATTCCCACAAAACTTTGGAACATCAAATGATTCCAAATTTGGAACAGGCTTTATGTCAACCCAGCGTGTCTTCCTAATGTTATGCTAGTGGCTCCGAGAAAAATGTGCATAAAAATGGGAAAATTTATCACTCTGAAAATATTTTTTTAAAATTATGACTATGTTATAGTCTATAAAAGGGGGGTCATAGTCTAATGCCTAATAGACTATGATATAATTTTTATTAACAAAGAGCTCTATCAGTTTAGTTTGCTTTATTTGTCCCTATTTTGCAGGGAATAAAAAAGAACATACAGAGTGTTCTCTGGATATGTCTGTTATGCATTTGGAATTCTAGCTTTTTTTTTCTTAAAGATTTTATTTATTTATTAGACAGAGAACAAGCAGGGGGAGTGGCAGAGGGAGAGAAAAGCAGATTCTCTGCTGAGCAGGGAGCCTGCTCAAGGCTCAATCCCAGGACCCTAGGATTATGACCTGAGATGAAAGGAAGACATTTAACCAACTGAGGCATCCAGGTGCTCCAAATCCTAGCTATTTAGATGAGAAATGAGTGAATGATGTTTTCTTTCACAGTTAGGCTCTACATACAGAAATAAACAGCCATGTTTATTTATAATAACAAACATGTTATTTAGATTTATTGGGATTTTCTAGGCAGAATATGAGAGATGAAAATGAACAGAAGATGAGTTCTGATTTCAAGGGACTTTACTAAATATAAACATCTATAATAGATTGCAGAGGATTTGAAGTTCTGTTAGGTATATACTTTATTTGATGAGAAGTTAAAGGCATTAGTTGGAAGTGACATCTTTTTTGAACATTAGGAAGGTGCAGAATTTGTATAGTGGAAACAGAAAAATCAAAAACAACCAAAAGAAATTCAGTGTTATGTGTTTATGGAAAGCCCTAGCATATTGTTGCTTTATTTTCTGTTTTCCATTTTTGTTTTCTTTTAAACCATATTAAAGACATTTAATTATAAAGTATTATAATTTGCATTAATGCATATACAGTTTACTGAACATTTGATTGAATACACATAAAAACAACATAGGCTAAAAAGATAGAATACTAGTAGCAGTGCAGAAGCTCCTTGTATGTCACTTTGTTTGTTCATTTTTAATTTTTTATAGATTTTATTTATTTTAGAAAGAGAGAAAGAGCAAGAATGAGCAGGGGGAGGGGCAGAGGAAGAGGGGGCCACAGTAACTTCTTGCATGATACATCTATGAAGGCAAAGGAAACAAAAGCAAAAATGAACTATTGGGATTTCATCAAAATAAAAAGCTTCTGCACAGCAAAAGAAACAGTCAACAAACTTAAAAGACAACCCACAGAATGGTAGAAGATATTTGCAAATGACATATCAGATAAAGGGCTAGTATCCAAGACCTATAAAGAACTTATTAAACTCAACAGCAAAGAAACAAACAATCCAATCATGCAATGGGCAAAAGACATAAACAGAAATTTCACCAAAGAAGACCTACATATGGCCAACAAGCACATGAGAAAATGCTCCGCACCACTTGCCATCCAGGAAACACAAATCAAAACCACAATGAAATATCACCTCACACCAGTATGAATGGTGAAAATTAACAAGACAGAAAATAGCAAATGTTGGAGAGGATGTGGAAAAAGGGGAACCCTCCTGCAGTGTTGGTGGGAATGTGAACTGGTACAGCCACTCCGGAAAACTGTGTGGAGGTTCCTCAAAGAGTTAAAAATAGACCTGCCCTACGACTCAGCAATTGCACTGCTGGGGATTTACCCCAAAGATACAGATGTAGTGAAATGCCGGAACACCTGCACCCCAATGTTTCTAGAAGCCATGTCTACAATAGCCAAATTGTGGAAGGAGCCATGATGTCCTTCAACAGATGAATGGATAAAGAAGATGTGGTATGTATATATATATATATACACAATGGAATATTACTCAGAAAGGATGAATGCTCACCATTTATTTTGACATAGATGGAACTGGAGGGTATTATGCTGAGTGAAGTAAGTCAATCAGAGAAGGAAAATCATCATATGGTTTCACTCATACGTGGAATATAAGTGAAAGGGATTATAAGGAAAAGGAGGGGAAATGAGTGGGAAAAATTAGAGAGGGAGACAAACCATGAGAGATTCCTAACTCTGGGAAGCAGCGAACAAAGGGTTCGGAAAGGGAGGTGGGCAGGGGGTTGGGGTAACTGGGTGACCAGCACTGAGGAGGGCACTTTGATGGGATGAGCACTGGGTGTTATATTATATGTTGGCAATTCGAACTTCAATAAAAACAAATTAAAAAAAAAAAGAGGGAGAGGGAGAGGCAGAAAAACCCAAGCCGACTCTGAGCTGAGCCTGGAGCCAGACTCAGGTCATCTCACACCAGAGATGATGACCTGAGCCAAAACCAAGAGTCAGATGCTTAACTGCCTGAGCCACCGAGGCTCCCGTTTATTTGTTTTTAATTTTAATTCCAGTATAATTAATATACAAGGTTATGTTAGTTTCAGGTTGTACAATATAGTCATAAACAATCCTATATATCACCCAGTCCTCATCACAAGTGCCCTCCTTAATCCTCATCATCTATTTCACCGATCCCCCTACTCCCTTCCACTCTGGTAAACATCAGTTTGTTTTTTTATAGTTAAAAATCTGTTTCTTGATTTGCCTGTCTTTGATCATTTTTTTCTTTCTTAAATTCCACATATGAGTGAAATCATATGGTATTTGTTTTTCTCACACTGGTTAATTTAGCTTAGCATTATACTCTCTAGCTCCATCCACGTCATTGCAAATGGCAAGATTTCATTCTTTATGGCTGAATAATATTCCATTATATATATAATATCCCATTATATATATGGCTGAATATTAATATTAATATATAGGACAATAATATTCATATATACCACCTGTTCTTTATTCATCTACCAATGGGCATGGGGGCTGCCTCCATAATTTAACTATTGTAAATAATGCTGCTATAAACATAGGAATGCATATATCCCTTTCAATTAGTGTGTTTGTATTTTAGGGGTAAATACCCAGTAGTGCAATTACTAGGTCATAGAGTAGCTCTATTTTTAACTTTTTGAGGAACCTCCATACTGTTTTCCACAGCAGCTTCACCAGTTTGCATTCCCACTAATAGTGCAAGAGGATTCTTTTCTCTCCACATCCTCACTAACACTTGTTGTTTCTTGTGTTTTTTATTTTAACCATTCTGGTAGGTATGAGGTGATAGATCATTATGGTTTTGATTTGCATTTCTCTGATAATGAGCATCTTTTTATGTGTCTGTTGGCCACCTGTATGTCTTCTTTGGAGAAATGTCTTCTGCTCATGTCTTCTGCTCATTTTTAAATTGTATTGTTTGGATTTGAGGTGTTGAGTTGTATCTGTTCTTTATATACTTGATTTATTAACCCTTTATTTGATATGTTACTTGCAAATATCTTCTCCCTTTCAGTAGGTTGCCTTTTCGTTTTGGTGATTGTTTCCTTCACTGTGCAGAAGCTTTCTGTTTTGATGCAGTCCCAGTAGTTTAGTTTTGTTTTTATTTCCCTTACTTTTGGAGACATATGGAAGAAAAATATTCCTATGGCTAATGTCAGATATTACTGCCTGTGCTCTCTTTTAAGATTCTTATGGCTTCAGTTCTCACGTTTAGGACTTTAATCTATTTTGAATTTATTTTTTGTGTGTAGTGTAAAAAACGGATCCAGTTTCATTTTTTTTGCATGTAGCTGACCAATTTACCCAATACCATTTTTGAAGAAACTCTCTTTTTCCCATTGAATATTCTTTTCTGTGTTGTTTAAGATTAATTGGCCATACATTTGTGAGGTTATTTCTAGGTTTTCTATTCTGTTCCATTTTTCTATGTCTCTATTTTTATGCAAGTACCATACTGTTTTGTTTATTACAGCTTTGTAATATAACTTGAAGTCTGGAATTGTGATACCTCCATCTTTGCCTTGCTTTTTCAAAATTGCTTGGGCTATTTATGGTTTTCTGTGATTACATATAAATTTTAGGATTGTTCTGTGAAAAACGCTATTGGTATTTTGATAGGAATTGCATTAAATCTATTGATTACTTTGGGGGATATAGATATTTCAATAAAATTTATTCTTCCTATCCATGAGCATGGAGTGTCTTTCCATTTCTTTATGTCATTTTTCATTTCTTTCACCATTGTTTTATAGTTTTCAAAGTACAGGTCTTTAGGTTTATTCCTAGGTATCTTATTATATTTGGTGCAATTGTAAATATGTATGTCAGTTTGTGATTACAATCCCTTTCTCCCAACCTCAGAAGGAAAAATTAAGCTTACTATCATTTTCATGTTCTTTGTTTGTTTCTTATGGTTTTAGCACTAATGTATTCATCCCTAAAGAATAAGTTTAGTTAAGTGATCAGCAAACATTTTCTGTAGAGACTGGATAGTAGGGGCACCTGGTTGGCTCAGCGCTTGAGCATCGCCTTTTGCTCAGATCGTGTTCCTGGGATCTGGGATAGAGTCCCACATCGGGCTCCCTACACAGAGCCTACTTCTCCCTCTGTCTATGTCTCTCCTCTCTCTGTGTGTCTCTCATGAATAAATAAAAATAAAATATTTTTTAAAAAGACTGGATAGCAAATATTTTAGTCATTGCAGGCCACAGGGATCTTTGTCGCAACTGCTCTGCCATTGAAGCACAAAATAACCATAGATAATGTAAAGGAATAAGCAGGTTTATGTTCCAATAACATCTGAAACTAATATAATACTGTATGTTAATTAACTGGAAGTAGAATAAAAACTTAAACTAACAAACAGATGATAAGTCAGACTTGACCTACAGGCCATAGTTGTTCAAGCCTGTTCTGATTCTTCCTCCTTTTGACTTTATGTAAACAAAATCATAGTTCAATATATTTAGTTTTTACCTTTTGTTCTTCTCACTCAACATTATGTTTGTAAAATAAATACACTGAAGCTATAGTTTGTTAATTTTCATTGTTATATACTATTCTATTTCATGAATTTTTCATCATAATTTATTTTTCCATTCTATTGCTGATGAACATTTGACTTTATTTAAAGTTTTTGGCTATTACAGTGCTGCTATGAATATTCCAGTATATGGATTCCAGGTGTATACGTGAATGAATTTTACCACTGTACATACTTATGAATATAATTAATGAGCCATAGGGTGTGCATAACTTCAAATATAGTGTTTGATGTCAACCTACTCTCCAAAGTGGTAGAATCAAGGACACATCAAGGCCAGAGTGATAATGTGAATTTCAGTAGTTCTTTATCCTTATAAATATTCAAGTTTTGGTAGATTTTCTATCTTGTACTTCAAAATAAAGTTTACATAGTATTTCTTTTTTTATTTCATTACTTTCACCTATTTTATATTTTGTATTTTAGGTTTGTCTCCAGTTAGTAGCATATAGTTGATTTCTGCCAGTGTGACAGGAAAATATTTAGCCCATTTACACTGAATGTAATCATAACTGACATTTTGGATTTAAACTGTCCCATGTTGCACTGTTTTCCAACTTTCTTTCATTCATTATTTTCCTCCTCTTTCTTTCTTTTGGTTCAAATAAGTATTTTTAATCACTTTCTATTACCATTCCCTATTTGGAATACTTACACTGTATTCTCTTTTGTGTTAGGTGATCTCCTACTGTTGTTTTCCAGATAAATATTATTGGTGGAAATTTCCTGAGATCTAGGATGAATGGTTTTCCGACAAAAGATTTTCATTTAGTTCTGTTAGGAACAGAGATCACTATCAGTTGCAGACTATCTCAGACCCATTCCAGTTTTGAATTTATCTGGCTTATAACACAAGCTATGCATATCTGGACACAAATCCATGCAAAGACCATAGAATCTCAATTTGTATGGTTTGTTTGTTTGTTTGTTTTGTTTTGTTTTGTTTTTTGGTTGGTTTTGTTTTTATTTCACTTTCTATACTCAACTTCTAAGTAAAATTAGCTGGTGGCTCTGACATTTAGAGAAGGTGAGAGTGTTTAATTTTTGTTAATCTTTAGCTGAGAGTGGTCATTTTATTTCAAACTTCTTATGAAGCGGTTTTCTTTAAATTCCACATTCTTGTCTCATTTTGGACCTTTACGTCACATACTCATATTTGAACTGGAGCAAATACCAAAACAAGAGATAATAGTATTTTGGACATTATTCACATCTTTCTAGGATAAAGATACCTTCAGATTTTGGCCTAGCAGCTTTTCATTTTCAGCTCAATCATTCAATGTTATTGAAATTTTAAAAAATTTTACCAATAGTATTTCTTTAGGTTTTTTTTTCCATTAGCAGTTTGATCCACCCATTATTACTGGGAGAAAAAAGTTCACAGAAAATTTTTTATCTAGGTTATTTTAGTAGGTTTAGGGCAATCATGGGAAAAAAAGGTTTTGGAAAGAAAATCACATATTTTGCTATAAAGTATAAAAATAATTCAGTGGAATCTCCATTTATCGAAAGGAAAATGGTGAGAAAAAGCTCAATGAATTATTAATGAACCCAAGGAAGTTAAAAAAATAAATTAAAACTCAGCAAAAATGGAAAATGATACTTGCAAGTTCTAGAGTAATAATCACTTCTTATAAGGAAAAAAACTCCAAAAAGAAGGAGGAGGAGAAGAAGAAGAAGAAGAAGAAGGAAGAAGAAGAATTCTACTAGGGAATGCCTAACCATATTAGAAGGAAATAGCCAGATCCAGTCTCAACTCTACTCAGAATTTTCCTTTATTGGAAATATAACTTAAAAAAAAGAAACATATCCCAAGTGAGAAGAGCTTTATGTTGATCTTTAATAAGCAGACCAGGTGAAACACATATAGAACATAATTAGTAGGTAGTAAGTCAAAATGTGAAATGTTGTTGGATATTAACATGGATATTAAGAAACAAAATGCGTTTATCACAGAAACATCAACAGCATTTTCAACAAACATGAAAGGATTGTGTGCTCTTAAAAAAATGAATAAATAAATTCTCTAAAAGTTTAAAATGCAAAACACATTCACACACACTGTTACAAAAGATCTCAAAACAGAGCAATGAAGCCAGCCTTACAATATTTTGGAAGTGATAAAAATGTCATGAAGTACAAGCAAATACATGGGAAAGTCATGATTAAAACCAGTTTTTCTAAGTTTGAATCATGTCCTCTTTTTACTATGTTACACATGCACTTTTCCTTGAAGTTAAAAAAAAAACACAGATATCTCTATTTATCTATAACCAGAAAATGTATAGATTCTTGCACAATAATGAGATATTTTTAAATGAGAAAAATAGTTTATGTTACATTATTGTAATTTCCTACTAAGACTCAGTGGTAAATCTGATAGGCCAAAAAAAGGGGCAGATATTATATTTTATATGCTTATAAATTAAATATGTCCTGAATTTAACGGGACCAAAGTCATTATATATTTTTGACAGCAAGCTAAGTTAGGCACCTGATGATGCACAAATGTGTATCAGTGAACACAGCATGCTTTCAAATGTCAAATACTTAAGCTATATTCTTCGGTCTAGAAATAGAATGATATTTGGGCTAAACATGATTTATATAAAGAGACGGAATATAAGGAAGAGTGGTTAACCATACTGAAGATAGTAGGAATCTTTTCACCTATGAGATAGTGCCTAAACAAGTTCTAAAGGAAAACCAGATCTATAGTGTTTAAGGGAGAAAGAAAGGGCATTCCAAACTGAATGCATAACACTGACAGAAAAAGATAGCACGTAGTAGCCTGGATCCCCTAGGAAATTTACTTTGATAGGTTATATGAGATGTGAGGAAGGGAGAGGTGCTAAATGGTCTTCCTGGCCAATCAAATAAAGGTAGATACTAAGAAGGAGAGCCTAATAACCCCAAGGTAATTAGCACTTATCCTATATTTAATGGGGAACTATTGTTACATGTTGAATAGGAAGTAATATGACTAGAACTTCATTTTAGAAAGTTTATTCTGGTAGTTGGAGGTCTCTGAGACTGGAGAAATAAAAGCCAGTTACATGTCACTATTTCATAGAAATAACAAAAGCTGAACTGAGGTAAAGCTGAAGAAATAAATGTATTTCTTCAAGAAGCACAGAAAATTAAGTTCAGCTTACTAATACAAAAGAGACTACACAGGAGAAAAGAGAATATAGACAATCAACTATTAAGGCCAAAATAATCTAAAACAATTCTGTCCTTTGTAAAAATTTTTATTTATTTATTCATGAGAGACACAGATTGAGAGAGGCAGAGACATAGGCAGAGGGAGAAGCAGGCTCTATGCAGGGAGCCTGACCTGGGACTGGATCTGGGACTCCGGGATCACACCCTGAGCCAAAGGCAGATGCTCAACCGCTGAGCCACCCAGGTGTCCCATGAATAATTGTGTCCTTAAAGCTTCAGTTAATTGGTCTCTTGTTTGAATGGAACCATTTGTATAAGAGGTTAGATAATTTGGCTATGGAGATAGGTGAAGGCAAATCCAATGACAGCATGGAGCTATAAAAGAATGTCATAATTAACAAAATACAGAAGTTAGCTTTATCAGTGAACATAAATCTGAACTGAAGAATAATAGACTATCCCATAGAATAACCAAGCTAGGAAAAAGACAGGGATGTGCTAAATCTCAGGAACACACAGAACATGGGTCCAACCTCTATTATGGCATGCTGTCCAGACTTTGCTATTCCTTGAACAGTAGTTTCCTCTTTGCTCTACACATGGGGAAAAATGTCACTAATATCTCCCAATCTTTATGTCTCCCAACATTGATACCTGAGAGAAGGACTGTTTCAACTATTTGGGTCACTTTAAAACCTAGGGGAAAGAACTGGCCCAGGCACAGAAAAGAGAGAGAGAGGAAGAGAGAGAGAGAAACCATAAGAGACTTTTATTTAATTAATTAATTTATTTATTGAAGAAAGCACGATCAGAGGTGAAGGGCAGCAGGAGAGGGACAAACAGACTCCTTGCTGAGCAGGAAGCCTGATGTGGAGCTCAGTGTGGGGCTCCATCCCACGACCCTGGGATAATGATCTGAGCCAAAGGCAGACACTTAACCCATTGAGCAACCCAGACACTCCACCATAAGAGACTCTTAAGAATAGAGAACAAACTAAGGGTTGATGGAGGTAGGTAGGTGGGGGATGAGCTAGATGGCTGATGGGGGTTAAGGAGGGCACTTGTGATGAGCCCTGGGTGTTATATGTAAGTGATGAACCACTGAATTCTACTCCTGAAATCAATACTATGCTGTATGTTAACTAACTAGAATTTAAATAAAATATTTTTTAAAATGAAATGTTTTTTGGTGATTTACTCTGGTATTTGAAACCCTTTAAAATCCAAAACTAAAATTTTAGTGAAGATAACATGCTTTAAGCATAATAGACAATACAAAGAAATTTAATGTATCTAATTTACTCTGTGGAAAAATAAAAATTTCCTTATCACAAAAATGAACAAAAATCTCTTGAAATAAAAAGCTTCAGCTTCGGATATCAATTCTACCTCCATTACTTTACCAGTTTGTCTCCTCCCTTCAAAATCACATGCATGACACAATGATGAAAGAAATAAAGGTATTTATAAGTACAGGAAGTATCCATCTACCCTATATGTTAAGGAAAAAGAAACTATTAAAACCTCTTATAGAAAGGAACTTCAGACAATTGCACCACAGATGGTGCAAGATTAAGGAGGAATATCCATCATAAGTGCACAAATGATCTTCCTCTTTTCAGAAAGGAAAAAATATATACCTAAACCCCACTAATTCCCTGGGCTTAAAGAGCTGGTGAACTGTGGAGAGGTGTGTCAGGACTGGATTGTACATGTCAAAGTTACTTTGTCAGAATGAATGCAGATAGAAGTAAACAGTAAGAAATAATAAGTGAATAATGAAGATACTATTAAAATATCCAAAATTCATAATTGTAAAATTAGTCTTGTAATTTGATTAAAAAACATGATTGAATAAATTTAATTATTGGGAGGATGATTTAGCATTAGACATATACTTTATCATTTGAATACATCAAAAAAGTAATCCTTATGGTTACCTTTATAGATACCAAAGTTGTTTAAATAAACATATTTATCCTAAGAAAAAGTTTGTAGAGATAAAGATAGTTAAGTAAATGCACACATACATGCAAACACATGAACACAGACACTCAATAAATACAGTGGGCAGTGCACAGAGGCAAGATATGGCTACTTATATCATCTGTGAACAATTGGTAATTCTGAGTAGATATTTATACACTGCAAAACAACAGAAAAATAGACAAAAGCATAATGTCTATAGGACTACCTATAAATTGAATTAAAATTTCATCAATTTTGAAGATTTGGTAGTTAAACTATTATTGAAAAATCACTTACCAAATGATTTAGACCAAAAAATTGGAAAAATTTACACATCTTTAGAAGAAAGCAAAACAACATAGCCTCTATACAAGATTGGTAACCCAGGAAAACAGAATGTGCTGAAAAAAGGGAAAAGTTTAAAATTAGTAAATTTAGTTAAGAAATATGGAAGACATATTTGGCTATTGCTGCTGTCACATTTGTTCCAACCTCCTATATACATCAATTAGATCATATAGTTATTATTTTCTCGTTTCTCTATAGTTAGTAACTTTATACTCGTTATACTTTTTCCTGGCCATTTTCATCCATGACCTTAGATGGGATCTCAAGTTATCCTTTATATTACCTATCCTACTAATATTATAAAGCTTTAAATTTTTCTTTTTTACAAGTCCTGACATAGATTTCAATTCTGCTATTGCATCTTTTACTGTCTTTGCAATCTTGTTTTACCTTATCCAAATCTCTTTTCATCTCATGCATTTGTCTCATTTATCATTATAAATCATGTAGCTGGAAGAGAGTCTGTGTCTTCCTACACACTTTAAAGGTGTCAAACATTCTTGCGAAATTTCTCCTCAATCTTGCAATAGATAATTTTTCAAAGGAATATTCTTCCCCTGATTCTTCTAGATGCTGACAATTTTGACAAAGCTTTACCAGGCCATTTTTGTTGGTTGACAGGTAGGTTCTTTTCTTGCACAGTATTAGCCAATATGTGTGCTAAATGGTTTGCCTTGTTGTCTTTTGACCTTTAGTGTTATTGAACCTACAATCTCCAGAATATATTAAAATGCAATACCATTTCTTTTGAAGACCTTTTTGTTTGTTTGTTTGTTTAATTTGCAGTCTCTATGAGAATACAGAAAATGGTGGAATGGGCCAGCATTCTGACTACCCTTCATTTCTATGTCATTTAAATGACATAGAAGTTGAAACTAGATATACGTAGAAGAATTTCAATGGAAATCAGTTTTTCTTTTTCCTCCAAATCATACGTATAAACCAGCTCCAGATACACTAAATCAGAACCATCAGGAGAGGCAGATGGGGAGAGCAGGAAAGCATATATATTTTTTCCACTCTCAGCAACTTTAATCCTGGCTTTTGGTAAAAGACTGTCTAATAGAGAGCTATCTGGTTTTCCAGTTGCTACAGCCCCTGATTTTCCAACAAACAAACAAAAATAAACAATGACAACAACAACAAAAACAATGGAATGAACAATAAGAGATGTACATTTCTTTCCATACAATTTTGTGTTTCATGAGAAGCCAAGAAATTATGGCCTGTCAAAGGTAGAGGTAATTTCTTTGGTTCCATTTTTCTTAGTAAGGATTTCTAACTACATCTTGATGTCACATTGTAAATCTTAGTATGAAGTATGATTGTGAATTTCTAATATTTTCTTTTTTAACTCATAAGTTGTTTCATGAAAGTTTGGAAGACTGTATCAGGGGCTTTCAGATACATTTTGAACCAGAATTTCTCAAAATTATTTCTAATGGTACTTACAACTATGTTGTAGTTGTTCAGAAAATTCACTTAAAATAACATATATCTTGATCTATGTAATAAAAAGGAATTTATGTCTATTTGAGTGCTGTTTCGCACTCTCCCAAATTGCACATTTATATGAGCTTAAACATTTTGAATTACTTTTTTCATATAAGGGTATGCCACTAGCTTTAATGTCAATGACATTACAAGGTAATAATCACAGATTCATTCTTTCCTTATTTCTAATTAAAGCATTAAAACATATCAGCTGTGTTGCAAGCTATTCGATTCTCCAACATATACCTGGGATTGTCTCACTTTATATTTTAAGGTAAGAAGCACAAATAATAACCAAAATGCAAAATTTCTTTCATTGTCTGCCAAAATTTAAGTCCTATTTTTGCCAAACTAGAAGAAAAGCACAGGATACAGGATATGCCTCTCTGGTTGTTAGCTTTCCTGCCAGTTTCATGTGAGTACCAAAGAGCTATGACAGCAGATGGACTCCCAAGTTAACACTTGGAATCAAAAGGTGTTTTAAGGACTGTGACACTAAGTGTAATCCTTTAATGAGAGATTATAAAGACAGGAAGAAGGAGAGAAACCTATTAAATTGTGCAACTAAATAGTGGATTTTAATCAATCTGCAAGTTTTTTGTTTGTTTATTTTATGTGTGTTTTGATCCTGGATTTGGGATCAAAAGATGACTTTGAGTCTGCTTCTCAAAACCAATAGCTAATCCTTAGACATCATATTGTCAGCATCTGGCACAGTTGATTACTTTCTAAAAATTTTTCTTCACATTTATATGAACTATATTTGAAGGGTTTGTTTGTTTGTTTTCTAACCTCACTATTACTTCCATTTTTTCTGGAACTTCTTTCATCTTCAGAAGTTCTAAACTATAGAAGGCTATGGGTCTGAGTCTTCAAGATTTCTCTCTCTCTTTTTTTCCCTAGGTGATATCATTTAACCTCATGACTTTAAAAGTCATTTATATGCTGATGACCTCAAAATTTATATATTTCATTCAAACATCTTATATGAACTATAGATTTGAAATGTTTAAAATATTTAAAAAATAATTCACTTGAAAGCCTGTTCAGCATTTCAAAAGTATGAGTCCAAAATTTCTACTTTCTATTATCTAATTTACCACTTGTTCTTTCTATCAAAAAAATGGTACATTGTTCTACTTCTACCAGAGAAGGTGTAAATTTTGTGGGATTTACCTTCCCATTGTATACAACTATAAAACATTACAAATTATATGAAGTGACTGTTTTGAGACATTGAACAAGAGATAGCTAATTACCTGGATGCAAGGAATCCTTTCACAATGGACATATATAAAATTATCACATTGTACACTTTACATAGCTTACAATTTTGTCAATTATACCTCAATAAAGCTTCAGGGTGGAGGAGGGGAGAGAAAGAAAGAAAGAGGGGGAGGACAAATAATAGTAGCATGGAAGCTAGCATCAAAAATGGCCCTCAAGGATTCTTTCTTTCCTGTACCCCCATCTTAATGTATTTTCCTTTCCAATCTAAAAGGAACGACTTAGGGAACCAATGTGATTTTGTAGAAATTCTGGCATTTTACTTCAAAGCAGGAGTCAAAAAGAAATTGTGATTTCTATCTTGCTGTCTTATAGAAAACCTTTTAAAATTTATTTATTTATTTATTTATTTATTTATTTATTTATGTATGTATTTATTTGTTCATGAAAGAGGCAGAGACTTAGGCAGAGGGAGAAGCAGGATCCCTGCAGGGAGAATAATGCAGGACTTGATTCTAGGACCCTGGTATCACCACCTGAGCCAAAGCAGATGCTCAACTGCTAAGCCACCTAGGTGCCCTTAGAAAACTTTTGATGGGGGAAGCCAGATGAAACAGACATTGAATATAATCAAGGACCTTATGGAGGGTTCCACATGGTGAGATCTGAAATCTCCTGTTCATAGCCATGTGGATCAGACACTCCAGCCCTCTGTGTGCTTCCAAATGATTGTAGCCTAAAACAACATGTTGACTATAACCTCGTGAAAGACTTTGACCTGAAACCACCCCAAAAGACTGTTACTTGATTCCTGACCTCCTAAAACACTGTATAAAATAATACATTTTTATGGTTTAAACTGCTGTGTTTGGGAGTATTAACCTTCTCAGCAATAAATAACTAATATGGATCTAGGAATGCTAGATGAGAAAAGCTGCTGTAACAAATAACTGTGATGGGGAGGATTTTAGACTCAGACAATGAGCAGAAACTGAAAGGAGTCTGATGAGAGAGTTAGTGAAAGGACTGAAATGGTTGACTAGAAGGCTGAGGACTCTGAAGAGGCTGCCAGCAGGGGCTTATAGGAGAGTGATGAAATGATTTTAGAAACCAGATGAGTGGAAACACCAATGATTTAGTTGCAGAAAGTTTAGCAACAGAGTCATCTGAAGTAATGTGTAAACTAGAAAATGTGCCTAATTAACTGGATGATCAAATCAAGGAAACTCTCAGGGAGTGTTGGTGCCATGTGGTTTTTTATTGTTGCCTCTGATAAAATGTGAAGTTTGATGGATATACATAGTTCCCAAACTACACTCCAGTACAGACACAAGCTTGGTCTGGGGCAGTTCTGCAGATCTCTGTGCTCACAACCACTGCTTCGTACTTTGCCACTTTAAAAATACTTAACATGCAAAACACCACACTCTCCATACCACATATATTGGTACCATTTCTTGACCCTTTGTTCTGAACTTCCAGAATGCTTTGCAGCTCAATCTTCACTTACTATGTCAGAATTTGTCTGCATGTTTTTCTCATAGCATATGATTTATGAGAAAAAGAGGGATTTAAAATAAAATAAATTTAAATCTTATTGCCTCAAAAATCTGCAAAAGTTGCCCCCTTTCTTAGTTTGAAAACTTATATTTCCGAACAAGTGGGCAAAATGGGAATGATTATAGGGTCTTATAGGCTTTCAAAGGGGCAGAGCATGAATGACTTGGACCCACATGTTCCCTTCTGTTGAGCTTGCCTTGTATTTAGCATGTCTGAAAATAAGTTCCTAAAAGTTTGGCTCATTGTAGTATATGAGAATCTTTTAAAGAAACTGGAAGGAGGCAGCTCTGGTGGCGCAGCGGTTTAGTGCCTGCCTGCAGCCTGGGTTTGTGATCCTGAAGACCCAGGATTGAGTCCCACATCAGGCTTCCTGCATGGAGCCTGCTTCTCCCTCTGCCTGTGTCTTTGCCTCTCTCTTTGCTCTCTCTGTATGAATAAATAAATAAATCTTAAAAAAAAAAAAAGAAGAAACTGGAAGAATTTAGATGACAGACAAGAAAACCTAAGGAAGAGCGAAAAGCTATGACAATTATCTCCAAACATTTTAAGGGAGATCATTTGCCAATGGTACCATTTGGCCTATTTGTAAACACAAAACTAAAGTTAATCTTTAAAAATACAAGAGAGAGAGTGAGATGCCTGGGTGGCTCAGTGGTTGAGCATCTGACTTTGGCTCAAATGGTGATCCAGGGGTCCTGGGATAGAGTCCACATTCGGCTCCCCACAGGAAGCCTGCTTCTCCTTCCGACTATGTCTCTGCGTCTCTCTGTGTCTCTCATGAATAAAAATATAAAATCTTTTTAAGAAAGAAAGAAAAAGAAAGAAAGAAAGAGAAAGAAAGAAGAAGAAAGAAAGAAAGAAAGAAGAGAAGAAAGAAAGAAAGAAGAAAGAACGAAAGAAAGAAAGAAGAAAGAAGAAAGACAAAGAACGAAGGAAAGTGAAGAAAAAAGACCCCCGCCAACACCCGCCCGCACAAAACACGAAGCCACGTACCGCCGGCACAGACAACGACCCTCGAAAAAGCCCCGCACATCAGCACCCGACGCCTGCCCTCCCTCGCCCCCCGCCCCACCGCCCCTCTCGCCTCCCTCCCGCCAGCCCTCCTCCCTCCCTCGCCTCCGCCAACGAAAGAAGAAAGAAAGAAACTGACTTGTAAAAAAATTTAAAAATTAAAAATACAAGAGAGGTGTCTTTCTATTCGATGTGGAACCATATAATGAACTAATTTGCTTGTGGAATGACTGACCTATTCAGTTCTTGAGATTTTCAGCACTGTTAGAGAAGAGATTCATGGGCTCAGGAAAAATTTGTTCCAAATGATTTGTAATTCATTTCTAATCTTGAGATTCTGGGATGCCTGAGTGGCTCAGAAGCCAGGCTACTGTCTTCGGCTCATGGCCTAATCCTGGAGTTCTAGAATTGAGTCCCACATCAGGCTCCCTGCATGGAGCCTACTTCCCCTTCTGCCTAAGTCTCTGCCTCTCTCCTTCTGTGTCTCTCATGAATAAATAAATAAAATCTTTAAAATAAAAAATAAATAAATAATCTTAAGATTCTGTGCTTTTCTCTTCTTCACCTTTTGTTATTTCAGAAAGGAAAACGACTTTCAGTGCGGTAGGAATTAAAAATTAATTCCATAGTTTAAATTAATTTTAATTAATTAAAAAACTAAAATACTGGGATCCCTGGGTGGCGCAGCGGTTTGGCGCCTGCCTTTGGCCCAGGGCGCGATCCTGGAGACCCGGGATCGAATCCCACGTCAGGCTCCCGGTGCATGGAGCCTGCTTCTCCCTCTCCCTGTGTCTCTGCCTCATTCTCTCTCTCTCTCTCTCTCTGTGACTATCACAAATAAATAAAAATTAAAAAAAAAAAAAAACTAAAATACTAAATTTTCAAAACATACACCATCTTTTTTAAAACAGCTTGCATTAAAAGAATTGGAATATTTAGAGTCTTTTTTCCTGTGTAAATTAAGCCAAAGCAACTGAAATAATATTGGATATTAGCTTGCTTAATTTTATTTTTCTTTTATATTCTGGAAAAAGTAAAAATATTAGATACATGACTAGGCTGGTTCCTAAGAGTTGACATTCACCATTAACATAAAATATATTTAATAATGATTATGATACAGACACCAAATATAAGAAAAAAATAAACAGTTGGTAAATGATTGATTCAGCTGTACCAGTACCATCCTAGGAATCAAATGTGTTTATATTTATCTATTTATTCACTGGGGGGAAAAAGAACTCTGTTAGATGCTGAGGTTTCAAAAAATAACATTAGTTCTGTTCTCAGGATCTCACAACCTAGAGGACAGATAAATCTTTAAAATAGTAAATTCAAGAGTTAGATAAGGAAATAAAAACGAGGTAAAGAATAATGTGGTGTTTTAGGGGTGAAAACTTATTCCCCACCTCTCGGCAGGGGGAGACCTATTAACTGTTTTCTTTATAGCCTCCTTAAGGGGCAAATATCTTACTTGATTGGTGACATTAGTTGCATAAGAGACTGGGAGTATATAGCTCTGGCCTTTCTCCTGGGATCCAATCTGTCTATAGAGAGCATGTGTTCTGTTCTACACTGGAGAAATCTGTGGTGATCACACATAGGCTGTGAAAATTTCAGTATCAGGAAGTCCACTTGCTGGCAGCAAAACACATGTGTCCAGTATTACCTTTATCATTAACAAAATTGATATTCTGCTCTTCTGTTATTTTCTTTTTCAAATATCCTCTTCATATACAAGGGTTGTTTTTTGTTTTTGTTCTTGTTTTTGTTTTGGTTTTTTTTTTTTTTTTTTAGCTTTACTGAGGCATAATTGCTATCTAACTATTAGAGATTGCTTAGAGAATGTTCTCAGATTCTTGCCACCTTGTCACCTCCATCAGCATTTCACAATGTCACTGCTTTTTCAAGGCTGACAAGAGAATGTCTCATACTCTACTCATACAACATAAAAACATCACTACCTCATCACCTTTGCCATATTACTTAACCTCATCACATTAATTACTCTTCCATCATTTTCACAGAGATTGAACAGAGCATGTACTCCAGGGGCAGGGAAGCTTGGAACCATCTTATAATTCTCCCTTCCATCCTCCCTCATTTTCCTACATGAATTTCATATTAGATATTTCAGAAAATATATTTTTCTCTTAAATATCTGACTTCTTTATTTTGACCATTAGTGATCTTACCGTAAGGTAAGACACTTTTTCATCTCTAGAAACAAAAAGATAAAATTTTAAAGATATCACTTCAGTGATTTTTGTGTTTCTGAGTAAATCTTTCCAGCTACTATTAAAATCGTGCATTATCTAAGAACTAAACATCAGAAACAACATGTATTGCTAAGATACTTGCTTATCACTTACTAATACATAGGTGCTCATATATACTATTTGTTAAAAAAAGGAGAAAAGTTCTAAAGAAATGTTCCAGAAAATATCTTTCCACAAGAATTCTAAAAATGTATATATATGTAACCCATTGAGAGGAGCCATAACCTTCAGTTACCATTATAATCGTGAGTTCTTATGATCAAACAATATCTGATACCATATATTATACACAAATTGGAATAAAGACAGTGGATATTTATATGCAATGCTTGCTTTTACCAGCAGTTCTGTCAACTACGTTGCATTTTCTAAACCAAAATTTGAGTTGACTCAAATGTTCTAATTTGAATTTCCCCCTTCTGTTCAATGTCATCTTAGCTTTGTTCAGGTTAAATTTTCAAATTTAGTAGTAAAAGAAAGTGTATTTTTGTAAAGAGTTTAATTTGTTTATATTCTTGAGTCAAGTGATAACAGGACTGTTTTACAGAAAATATGTATATGCTCTGAATTTTTCTCTGGGAAGATACTCAAATGTAATTTCAGACTAATACTCTTTGGACTTCTGAAAAAAATATCGAAATCATAAAAAGTTAAAATTAGACACAAGTATTGAGGTGTCTAACTCACCACCTAAAGCATGCTGTGTACCAAATAGAAATATAAGTACAAAAATTAATAGAGTAAAAGTGACTGACAAATCATCATGGTATTCTTAGCAAAGAAGATAAATAACAATTTCAGGTAGATTTATATGAAGAATATAATAGGATGCATCTCTAATTGTTGGAAAACCATAGAGTCCAGAATTCAGATGACTTGATATCAACACATGAAGCTAGATTTAGGTTTTCTATTTCCCGTTGGTATACCCACCCTATCAATAAAATATATTTATTGAGCATTAAAAATGATGGTTGCTGTATAAAAACATTATATTTATTACTTCATTAATCCTCTCAAGTATCCACTGCACTCACACAGAAACAAAGGCATAGTATTTAAGATCATGTATTAACAGTAGATCTGGGATTTAAACTCACATAGCAACACTTTTCAAAGTGTGTTATAAGGGTTAGCTTTTCAGAGTCAAAGCCATCTCCAAAATAAAAAGCATTTCCAAAATAATTTTACTAAGAGAAAATAAAGAAAAAGAAAAATTTCCACATTTGGGTCACCTGGGTGTCTCAGTCACTTGAACATCTGACTCTGTCTTAAGTCAGGTCATGATTTCAGGATGGTGAGATCCAGCCTTGCAACAGAGCACCTCTGCTCGAGTGCGCACACATGCTCACACACATATTCTCTGTCTCTCTAAAATAAATAAATCTTAAAAAAAAAATTCCACAACTGAATCCTTAATAGTGAATCCATGCCTAGGTTTAAGGTTTTGAAATTTTAGATATCTTATGGAATTTTTTTTTTTCGATGTCTTCTGGAGTTTTAAAGAAACTTTCCAGGTCCGTTTTCAAAAATTTTACTTAGCACATAAGTAAATTATATTATTATTATTAACCATATAAATAATCTATGCACTAATATGATACTCATATTGCTTTAGTTAATATGTAGAAATGTACTTGTGATAAATTAAATATGGATTTCAATTAATTATGACCTATAAGTTGTTTTTGATCCTTCATTTATCTTGCCATTTAGTGCTATATTCTTCTATATAAATCCCCTCTACTGTATAAGTTATCAAATATGAAACATTTTGGCATCTTATCTTTCCATTTCATTGTCTTTCTTCTCTCTCTCTGTCTCTCTCTCTCTCTTTATTTATTTATTTTTTTTTAGTTAGAGGACTTTATGGTGGATCAGAGTAGTCGACTACCTTTGCTTCTGATTGAATCTGACATCTTGCACATGAAAAAGTTCAGGGAATTTACTTTGGACAATCACTAATACAGCTTTCTCGACAATATCTGCAATTGAGGTATTTTCCAAACCTGCTTGAACTCTGAAATTGTTCAGCTTACACTTCCTTTGTTCTTTGTTCAGACTTGTAGCTTGTTACCCAATGCATATGCAACTTAACATTCAAAGACTCAACATAGCCCTTATTCAAATACTGAATTTTTTTCTGGGAAGTTCCTATATTTCCAGTATTCTTTCTCAAATTCCAGTGTCCTAATCCTTCCAAACCTCCACTTCATTCTCCTCAATTTAGTAAGACTTTTGGGACTCCTTTTGGGATTCCCTTCCTATTGTTATCCACTCTAAAAATAGTTATTTTATTAGTTTTGTCCATTTTGAAATTTATTTATGGTGGAAGGGGAAGTATATGGTCCCAGTTATTCCATTAAAAACATAAAAGTAAGTCTCTCACTTTTATTTTTTTAATTAAGATGACATTTGCTGCAGTACAATTTGTCTCTTTTTCTTTTAAGATGACATTTGCTGCAGTACAATTTGTCTCTTTTTCTTTTGATGTCCAGTTCTGAAAATATTGACAAATGCACTCTGTCTTGCAATGACCATTATCATCAGGATATAGATCATCAGGTTCTATCACCTCTCCAGATTCCTCCAATGCCCCTTTGGAATTGATGTGTGCGTGTGTGTGTGTGTGTGTGTGTGTGTGTGTGTGTGTGTTTTACTAGCTCTTGAAAAAAATTGTTCATTATGCCTTAAATATTTTCTCTTCTATTTTCTCTCTTGTTTAAGTTTTTGATTCTTGAATAATATGAATGTTAGAAATTTGATCTTGTCACACAGGTCTCAAAAACAGTTTTCCTCTTTTTCTATCAGTTTACTATTTGTGTTCATATGTATTGATCAGGCTTCAAATTCACTAAATCTTTCTTTTGCTGTGTTTAGTCTAATGCTAAGGCAATCAAATTAGTCTTTCAATGCAATTTATGATTTTTCCCCCAGAATTCATACATAGTTGTTTTATAGGTGTCCTTTTTTAATTGAAATTTTCTATCTTTCCTCAATTTTGTCCATCTTGTCACCTAAATTATCTAATATAGTTCTTCATATAAGATAGTTATTTTAAGGTCTTGTTGATTCCACTGTTAGGATCATGTGAATATGCATTTATTATTTTTTTATTTTTATCTATAATAATTTTTTCTTGTATTTTTTTCTTCTTTGATAAGCATTGTGGATAATATATTTTGGAATCTGGATTATATTATCTTCTCTTAAGTAGCTTTGAGTTTTTACCAGGCAGTTCATTTACTGGAAGTTTTTGTTAATCTTACTGAGATATTTTAAAATTTGTATCTATGTATCTGTTTCAAATTTTCCCTTAGTCTATGGCATAGACCTTATTCCTAGCGCATAGCCCTTGGTCTTTCTGGCATGTCAACTGAATACTCTTCTCCAACATCAACTTTTCCTGATTGGAAAGAGCTCTGATGTCTCCCTTGGAATTCTCTGTTCAATTTTCAGATTCCCAGGAGATGTTCATGATATGCCTCAGAATCTCATCCTGAAGATGTGTGGTTTGGAAGTTAGCCAAAGACTAGACTAACTCCAATGCAATTTTTGCCTGGGGCTTCTTCTCTGTCTCTTTCTTTTCTAGCACTGTTCTTCACAAATTTAGCCATCCTAACAGCCTCAAGCTCCATTTTCTCTCTTTCCTATTCAGAGACACTGCTATTCTTAGTATGGCTCCATTTATGGCTCCGTTTACTTGCTTTCCAATTTTGAAAATGGTCCAATAAATATACTCATGACAAACTCGATTTCATCATAGGCAAGATACTTAACCTATCAGCCCCATTTTCATCATCTGTTTAACTACATATTTGGACGCAAGGTTTTCTAAATTTCCTATTAATTTTGAAATAGTTTTTGTTGTGGGACACCTAGGGTGATCAGTTGGTTAAACATCCAACCCTTAATCTTAGCTGAGGTTTTGATCTCAAGATCATGAGTTCAGACCCCACTTTGAGTGTGAAGCCTACTTTAAAAAAAAAAAAGAAAAAAGTTTTACTATATCTATGAGCCCAGTTATTTTCCCTTATTCAACTTCCTTCATAAAAATTTTTGACAAAAAAAAAAAGTTTTACACATATAAAATTAGGCCAGTGTGTTCATAACTAGATGCTAAATAAAAAATAATTCAGTTATAAATTACTTCATTCCCTCAATTGAGGGAATAATCCTTAAGGAATGAATTTTTCTCCCCAAATTAATCTATTTTCAGTAAATTATATGTTTTCATAATTTAAGATAGATATTATGTTCAGGGCTTATATCTTATCATTATTGATAACATACAATCATTTTTAACTTAAAATTCAAACACAAAAAAATCACTATTCAATAAATAGGCTTTAATTGTTACATTGCTTATTCACTTAGACCTTAAAGGATTAAATAAAATATAAATTTAAATATTATAAGCTATTGACACTGGAAGTAATTCTGGTATCATCTTATCTAGCCCCTTGATTACAACAGGTATTATGTTATTGAAGGGAAGTAAAAAACCCATGAAGTTAAATTATTTGCATCAGACCTCAAAGATAAGCAATGGCAAAACTGGGATCTCATTAGGCTTCCTTAGATCATGTCATAATACTTTCCTTTATGCTATAAATCATATCTAATTTCTTTCTTTTTTCTTTTTCTTTTTTTCTTTTTTTTTTTTTTTAAGAAAAAAAACATACATATAGGATGATAATGGCTTTCTCCATAATGGGTGAGTGAAAGTTTCTTATTTATTTTTACAATGTCACTATGTAAAGGAAAGCTTAAATTTGAACAGAATTTTTTTTTCATATTATCTGATCAATATAGAGTAGAATAGTATTTTACTTTCCAAGAAGCTGAGTATACCTGGTTGGTAATGTGCTTATGGATAATTGAAACAACTGTGAATATTTTGATACCTCTCTATCATATATTTGAAGAATTGATAAACATTAAGTTCAAGCCTGTATGCTATTTACCACTCAAGTTTATCTTAGATTTTGAACATGATTCTAGCATGTTATAAGCTTCTTGAAACTTGAATATGCCTCTTAAAATACCATCCTCCGTCCTAATATTTTGATTTTGAAGAATTGATATAGCATGTTCTATGTATTTCATAGAAAGTATTGGTTAAGATATTGTAAAGGTATTTATTTTCAAAACTGCCTTGTAGGGAAATACAGACAAGGTAGGAAAACAAATAAGGATGCTGGAGGTGTTTGAAGCTGCTGACATGCAGAAAAAAAAAAAATTAAACACAGATTAACTCCCAGTCCAATAAACATAAAGTCCCACACTAAGGCCTATATATCTCAGATTCTATTACCTGACATTATATCTTTATATATATGTGTATATATATATATATATACACATATATATAATGTGTGCCAAAAGTCAAGGAAAAGAGAATTTGAAGAGGCAAAGCAAGCATCAGAACCAAGCATCAGATATGGCAGAGATTTGGGGATTATCAAACAGGGAATTTAAATTAATATATTAAGAGCTTTAATGGAAAAAGTAGACAACATGCAAGAACAGATGGTAATAAGAACAAGAGAGATGATCACAAAAAGAGAATCAATAAACACTAGAGATCAAAAGCACTGTAACAAAAATTAAAAGTATCTTTGATTGGTTCATAGTAGACAAAACAAAACTAAGGAAAAAAATTAGTGAACTTGAAGACATATCAGTGAGGATTATTAGCAAAACTGAAATTCAAGGGGGAAAAATTGGGTCAAAAATTGAACAGAATGATGAACCATGTGCCAATTGCAAGAGATGTGACATACACATAGTAGAAACAATAGAAGAAAGAGTAGAGACAAACTGAAGAAATAATGATTGAGAATTTTTTAAATTTAGTAATAAAAAAAAACTTAGTAACAGACACTATATGTGTGTGTGTGTGTGTGTGTGATATCATACTCAAACTTCAGAAAATAAAAGATAATAAAGAAAACTTGGAGGAAAACAGAGGAAAAGAAAAAACTATCTGGAGAGGAACAAGGGTAAGAATTGTATAGGACTTCCCTTTAGAAACCATGTAAATGAGACAACGAAGTAAAAGATTTAAAGTGTGTAATGATAAAATCATCAACCTAGAATTCTGTATCCAATTTTCCTTTATAAACAGAGAAAAAGAATGATAAACAAATATAAACAAATAAAACTTTCTCAGTCAAACCAAAACTAGGCAAATTTCTTTCCAAAAGAACTGTCTTAAAGAAATGCTAAAATAAGTTCTTCAAAGAAAAGTAAATTATGCAATTCAGAAACTTGAATCTGCATTTAGAAAGAATAGAAAAAAAATAAATGAAGATAATATAAAATCTTTTATGTTTCTTATTCTTAATTGTTGTAATGGGCAACTACAAAATAATAGCAGCAATGTGTTTGATGATGACAGCTTACAGATTAAGTGAACTGAATTACAGCAGTGTTATAAGGGATGAGGGAAGAATGAAGTAGTATAGGGTTATTTGAATAATATTACTCAGGACGCCTGGTGGCTCAGTGGTTGAGCGTCTACCTTTGGCTCAGGGCGGGATAGAGTCACACATAGGGCTCCCCGCGAAGAGCCTGCTTCTCCCTCTAAGTCTCTGCCTCTCTCTGTGTGTCTCTCATGAGTAAATAAAATCATTTTTTTAAAAAAGAATTATATTAGTTGTAAAAGTATATTTCAAGCCTTATGTCAACCAATAAATTTTCAAATATATGGAAATTGTTATGCTAAAAGAGAGAACATAAGATTATATAAAATGCTCAATCAAACCAAAAACAGAAGATAAAAATGAAACAAGCAACCAGAACAACAAATAGAAAGCAGTGGTACCAAAAAATTAAATACTTAGATTTGAATTTAACAAAATATATACAAATCTATGTAAGGAAAACTATAAAATCCAGCTGAAAGAAATCATGGAATATCTAAAGAAATAAACCCCATGTTGAGTATAGGAAGACTCAACATTATAAATATGCTACTTCTTCTACATTAATCTGTATATTCAGCACCAACATAAAAAAAATCCCAACATATCATTTTGTGTATATAACTTTTCAAAGAAAGAGAAAAGACTGAAAATAGCCAACACAATCCCAAAGAGGAAAAGCAATTTCAGAGGAATGATACTTGCTGACATCAAAAACTACTATAAAGTTTAGGGAGTAAAGACAATATGATATGGTGAAAGAGTGGAAAAATAGATTATTGGAATAAAATAAAAAGCCTAGATATAGATCCACACAAATATAGGCAGTTACTCTTTGAAAAAGAGCAAAGGTAATTAAATGAACAGAGAAAGGTCAGTTTTTTAGCTAATGTTACTGGAACAGCTGGACACTGAAATATAAATAAGTGAATTTAGTAAGTCAAAGAAAATCTAAAAAGTCAAAACTCTAAAAATATTAAAATTACAAGTGGTCACTAGGGATTTAAGGAACTGGAAGATGCAGTGGAGTATAAATAGGATAAGCACAGGAAACCTTACAGTGCTGAATCTATTCTGCATGATACTATAATGGTGGACACCTGACTTTACCCATTTGCCAAAATCCGTAGAATTTTATATAACACAGAATAAACTCTGATGTAAACTATGGACTTCAGCTAATAACAAGGTACCGGTGTTAGTTCACCACTTGTAACAAATGTACCACACCAATGGGAGATGTTAATAATAGTGGAATCTGTTAATAGGAAGAAGGGATATATGGGGAACTCACTGTACCATCTGCTTAATTTTTCTGTAAATCTAGAAGTACTAATATGCTTATTGATGTTTTTCATATTTTAAAGATTTATTTATTTGTTTGAGAGAGAGAGAGAGAGAGAGTGTGTGTGTGTGTGTGTGTGTGTGTGTTTATACACGCCTGCACAAGAAGGGACAGGGAGAGGAAGAGAATAGAATCTACAGGCAGACTCCCTGCTGAGCAAGGAGACTAATGTGGGGCTCAATCTCACCACCCTGAGATCCTGACCTGAGCGAAGAGCAAGAGTTGGATGCTTAACTGATTGACTCACTCACACCCTACTCAGCTATTAGAAATGACAAACACCCACCATTTGCTTCAACGTGGATGGAACTGGAGGGTATTATGCTGAGTGAAGTAAGTCAGTCGGAGAAGGACAAACATTATATGTTCTCATTCATTTGGGGAATATAAATAATAGTGAAAGGGAAAATAAGGGAAGGGAGAAGAAATGTGTGGGAAATATCAGAAAGGGAGACAGAACGTAAAGACTGCTAACTCTGGGAAACGAACTAGGGGTGGTAGAAGGGGAGGAGGGCGGGGGGTGGGAGTGAATGGGTGACGGGCACTGGGTGTTATTCTGTATGTTAGTAAATTGAACACCAATAAAAAAAAAATAATAATATTTTTCAGAAAAGATATTATAGTGCATTTCCCATCATCAACAGGTTTATAATTTGATTGGTAAAACATCTCAGATATCAAGCTAATATAGACCTATGACAGGCAGAAGAATTTTAGGCAGGGAAATATTCAACTTTAGCATTGAGGTGTCTTTAATCTGCTTTATTTAAACATTTTCTCTTAAACATTTAAAGCACAAATTTTATATGTGCGAATCTTCCCAATTAGAATATGGCAAAAAGAAGTTCTGTTGAGTAGTCAATATTATAAGAAGCCTACCTATTCTATTTTCATCATAAGTTTCTTCAAAGTGCTTGGTGGAGTGAGAGTCTTTTAATGTTACACTTAGCATTAAAATTTTTATTTAAAAGGGGCTCAGTCAGTTAATCATCTCATTCTTGATTTTGGCTCAGGTCATTATCTCGGTCATCTGATTGAGCCCACATAGGGCTCCAAGCTCAGCAGGGAGTTGCTTGAGATTCTTTCTCTGCTCCTACACCTGCTCAGAGGTATGTGTGGGTTCTCTATCTCCAAAATAAATAAGTAGGGGCCCCTAGGTGGTGCAGTTCGTTAAGCAGCTAGCCCAGGTAGTAATCTCAGGGTCATAAGATCAAGTCCCATGTGGGTCTCTGCAATCAGAGTCTGCTTGGGTTTCTCTCTCCTTCTCCCTCTGCCTCTATGCCCATGCTCAAATGTGCACACACTCTCTCTCTAAAAAATTAACCTTTAAAAAATTAAATATCTTTTTAAAAAAGAAAAAAATACATTTAAAAGTAAAGGGAGATCTGTTAAAAACATTTAGTCAACTAAATTAAAGTTCTAATTTTAAATTCACTGTAAAAACCATAAAAACCAAAAATTCTTACCTTCCTCTTCACTTACTTAAAATGTTTTTACTGGGATCCCTGGGTAAGGCAGCGGTTTGGCGCCTGCCTTTGGCCCAGGGCGTGATCCTGGAGACCCGGGAGACCCGGGATCGAATCCCACGTCGGGCTCCCAGTGCATGGAGCTTGCTTCTCCCTCTGCCTATGTCTCTGCCTCTCTCTCTCTCTCTCTCTCTGTGATTATCATAAATAAATAAAAATTAAAAAAAATATTTTTACTTTGTGGGGCACCTGGGTGGCTCAGTAGATTATCTGTCATCAGTTCAGGTCATGATCCCTGGATCCTGGGATCAAACCTTACATTGGGCTCCCTGCTCAGAAGCCCTGCTTCTCCTTCTGCCCACCCCTCTGTTTGTTCTCTTTCTCTGTCTCTCAAATAAATAAAATCTTAAAATAAAATAAAATATTTTTACTTTGGTAGGAGCAATGGGATTTGAACATGTCCATCTTTAAGATGTCTTTAATATTTCTCATTGTCATTGATAGCCACAGTATATTATTATTATGGCATCTTATTTTGATTAGATGGAACCATAAATTAACCATAATTTAAGATTTTTTTAATTCCTTAAATAACCTGCATTATCTTTTGCAGACTGTATTGTAAATATCCTCTACCACAATATATTTATAATAGGTGGTTATTAGACATAATATCATGACATGTATTTGTGAAATATGAGATTGAATTTAAAGCAAGAGAACAGCTATATATTCTGAATTTGATTGTGTATTTAGTTGTTTTCTAGTGGGAATTTCCACAGAAGATATAATTCAACCTAGAAAAGATTGAGCTAATGAATGTGAGAGAAACAAATTAAACTTCTGCCAGACATTGATGGGACTGCAAATTTGTTTAATTTCTAAGGAAAGAGATCCAGGTGCCATTGTGAACAGCTCAATAAAGATGTCAACTTAATATTCAACAATAGCTAAACATGATGTTTATTTGAATTATGAAAAGTGGGAAGTGAGTGGAACATAAGAAAATAAAATTCTATAAAGAGATCAACCAAATGTAATGTTTTAGCAATTGTGTTTATTGTTAGGTATTTCCTCCTCAAGATATTTCATCAATTCTACATTCATTAAATATATATGGAATTCCTACTTATATAATCGGGGGAAATGGTCAAGAATATTCCATAGAAAAAGCAATTCTTGAGCCTCATTTGAATAGTTAGCAGCAGATGCTAAACTGACAATGGTATTAAAAGTGCTGAGGAAAAAAGAACAGCACCAGCCAAACCTTGGGGATTTAAAACAAACTTATATTTGGAAGACAGCATGTAGCTCAGTAAAATTTCTCTTTGTGTTCCCCAAAAAGTAGACACAATCAGATAACAGAATTCCCAAATATCATGAAAGAGAGGATTTGGAATTACATAATGATACAAATAAAAAGAACGTATTTTAAGAGCTTATTGTATCTCTGGTACGATACTAAGTAGTATAGCCTTCTGAGGATTCTATAAAGTAGATGCTATTACTCTTTCTATGCAAATGAGGAAACCAAAATATAAAAGTAGTAATTTACCCCATGTCCAAAATAGTTGATAATAACTAGTGCCAAATGTATGTATGGCAGGAATCAAATCCAGCATATTTAACTTTCGAAAATTACACTTAAAAAATTGATATCAACAAGGCTACTAGTCTTATGTACTGAGCAAGAATTCCCTGTGCATCACCCATGTACAGAGAGCCTTGTTTTAATAGCTTGAAGGAAAGTCTCTGTGACTCACTAGTAGATTCTTTGCCCAGGAAGCATACTTGTTCTTCACTGCTATATATTTATTTTTATATGTCTTATGTCCTTTGAGTGATGAGACTTTTTTTATCTTATCTCTTGAGATTTATCTAATCATTTTTAGCCTTTCTTTTCTAATTTCTGCACTTAAGGCTCTGTATTGCCCTTTAAGCCTTGCTTTAGCCATTTCCCACAAGCTTTCTTACAATTTAGCTCAAAATACTTTTTTATTATTAATTGTAGTTTTAAATCAATAGCATCTATGGAAAAGTGTTTTATAACTGCCTATGATATGTAGACTTTAAAGTTTTTAAAACTGATTTTCAGTTGTATTTCACTGTAATCAAAAAGATACTGTGTATGATATCAATCATTTAAAGTTTGTTGAGATTTGTTTTATGGTTAAGAAATTATCTTTGAGGGGTCACCTGGGTGGCCCAGTTAGTTAAGCATCCAACTCTTGATTTTGGCTTGGGTCATGATCTCAGGGTGGTGAGATCGAACCCCACATCACATGCTTGAGCCTCTCTCTCGCCCTTCTTTTGCCTCTTCCACCCCTAGCTCTTGTAGGCATGCTTTCTCTCTCTCTCTTTCTCTCTCTCTCTCTCTCTAAAAAAAAAATTAAAAATGCTGTATATACTCTATAATTGTATACTGTATAGTTCTGGTCTTGTAGTATTTTGAACATGATAATTATTTCAGGTTTGCTAGTCATATTGTTAAAATATCCCACATACTATTTTTTTACATGCTGGATTGATCAAGCACTGATGAAGTTGTGTTGAGCTTTCTCACTATAATTTGGAATGATTTATTGGTCAATAAAAACTATTACTGGGATGCCTGGGTGGCTCAGTGGTTGGGCGTCTGCCTTTGGCTCAGGGCGTGATCCCAGAATGCCTGCATGGAGTCCCACATCTAGCTCTCTGCATGGAGCCTGCTTCTTCCTTTGCTTGTGTCTCTGCCTCTCTCTCTCTCTATGCCTTTCATGAATGAATAAATAAAATATTTAAAAACTAAAGAGAACTATATTACTATTAAATAACCTCGTTCATCTCTAGGAAAACCTTTTCACTTAATTTTTATTTTCTTTTACTTTCTTTCTTTCTTTTTTTTTTTTTTTTTTTTTTTTTACTGAGAGTATATTTTTAGGGCAGTTACAGTGTCACAGCAAAATTTAGGAGAAGGTATAGAGATTTTTCAGATACTACCTGTCCCCACACATGCATAGCCTTCCCCATTACCAACATCTCTCATCAGACAGCTACATTAATTACAATGGATGAACCTATATTAACACATCATTATCAAAGTCCAAAATTTACTTAACGGTTCATTCTTGGTGTTGCAAATTCTAAGGATTTGAACTTTTTTTTTTTTCATTTTAACAGAATTAATGTGTTGATATTTGCACGATACCTCGATACCTCTTCTTCCTTCTTTTACTTCAACTTTGAGTCCTTATGCTTACACCATAAAAAGCATATAGTGAAACTTTGTTACCATTTTGAAATTATTATCTTTTAAGTAGGTAATTTAACCAATTTTCAAATTAATGTCATTACTGATACATTTAGGTTTAAATATCTTACTGTTTACTATTAGCGCTGCCTATTCTATCTTCCTAATTTCCTCCTTTTTCCTTTTCACTATACTCCTTAGAGTCATTATTTTTAGTATTCCAGAAGGACATTAGTCTTTAGGACATTAATCTACAGAAGAAACAAATTTGTGCCCAGAGATTATAAATATACATGATATACTGGGAAAAAATTAAATATATAATAAAGTTAGCCTAAAACAATATAAAGAGAAGGCAATAAGAAAAAAATAAGGTGGGGGCACCTGGATGGCTCAGCCGGTTAAATGTCTGCCTTTGGCTCAGGTAATGATCCTGAGGTCCTGAGATCAAGCCCTGTGACAGGCTCCCTGTTCAGTGAGGAGTCCGCTTCTCTCTCTCTCTCTTTGCGCCTCCTCCTGCTCATGCTTTCCCTCAAATAAATAAATAAAGTCTTAAAAATAGACAAGGGTCTGTTAGATAAAAGAGCATTTATTAAGCATGTGGTAACATAATAAGGTAAACAAAATAACAAGAGCTCTGAAAAAGGTATAAATAAAATGTGGGAAGACAGAATACTAATATATAGCCAAAACATAATCATTGAAGTAAAAATGTAAAGTCTTAGGAATAACTCTCCATGCTTCTCTAGGAACTGGAAAAATGCTGTAGAAAATATATAGAGAGTTAAACTATCATTGAACTTAGTTAAATTCTTGGAGCTCCAGATGTTGGGAAAGAAGCACACAGCCAGCTGCCCTCAGTCCAGCATAAGAGTTGGCTCAAGGAAATACTGAAAAGAAAGGAAGTTCTCAAGTCCTGATCTTTGGGACTCCATCTCTCAAGCAAACACCAGTGTTTCAAAAGGTAAATAATCACAGTCCTCATCATGTTATAAACTCATTAACAATGACATAGAAAAAAATATATCTAAAGCTTCCCTCGAGGAAAGATCTATCTTCTAAAGAGGATGGAAAACAATCGTTGCATAATAAGGGAAAAATATTTAGTAACTCATAGAAATAGAAGTGTTTATAGACAGTAGGGTACAAGTTGTAGTATTTTCTAATAAATTTAAGTTATTTCCGCCTTTATCCTTGCATAGTACAGGTTTGAATTATTGCTAACTCATTATCTTGTAAAGGAAATACCATCTATCTAATTCAACAATTTTCCATGAAGAATGAACGCTATTTTATTTCTTTATTTTTTTATTTTTCATCATAATCTTCTTTGTTGTACTAATCATTGTAAACATTGTCTTCAATAAATTCAATTTGACTGCACTGGGCTCATCTGATAATTATTGCTTACTTTTAAAAAAAAGTAGTAAATGTCTGGTACAAAGGATAATATGAAATATGGGGCTACAAAAAATTAATCTTTTCTCCCTAATTGTCAAAATAGTTCTCTATTTAAATCAAATTTCATTTTTCATCAGATAAATGAATCTAGGTTAGGATTAATAGTTCTTAAAAATGCTGTTACTAAATATGAGTGATAGTATGTTCGAGTTTAAACTAAAAGTTATGATACCTTGGGACTTAGTTAAGCTTTAGCTGAGCTTAGTTGAGCTTAGTTGAGCTTTAGGTTTCAGGCTAGAGTTTTAACCAGAAATGGAGGATTGACTTTTAATTATTATTGATTTGGGAGCATAAAATTAAGATGTACACATATCTGCAAAAGAATACAAAACATCGCTATTCTCACACACTTGATTTTAAAGGTGCTTATCTCTTGCTATATTCGTTTTCATGTGTTATAGATGTATGTACATACCTTAAATGTATGTGTACAAGTTTTACATGTCTTTATAATTGTTATTGATAATATTGAAAATAGTGTACCTAACTCTGTGCTCACAATAACTCTATGATTAACTTTCATTGGAAATCTTACACCCACTTGTAGGGAACAGGTTTCTCACCTGACCAAAGTTCTACAATGCCCAGAAACCACAGTTCCCATATGTACCAGTGCAGCCTGGCTGATGCAAAGTATTGTGGGATGACAAGTCTTAAAGTCTATCAATAATGTAGGCAGAGGCAAAGGGTAAAAATATCAGTGACCTATTAAAGTTGGAGAGAAGTCACTCACTTAGAAATGCACTTCTGTCTCTCATCTTTATGGTGGTATTGATTTCAGTTGTGGTAGAATTTTGGGGGGTATTTTAATTGACGGTTAAAGCAAGATAAATAATGCACTGCGTGACAGCTAACTAACATATTTGTTGCATTTGCAGAATGCAGAATCTTCTGAGTTGCATTTGTTTAAAAGTATTTTTTAAATAATGTACTATGTAGAGAGAGACAATTTAGAAATTATAATAGAAAACACATAACACTTATCATATGCCAGATAATGTAGTAAAAGCTTTAAATATATTGTCTCCTCTAATCCTCAAAATGTACTGGGTAGGTGTAGTATTATTATCCCTACGGTGATATACTAAGTATACTTGGTATACTAAGAATTCTACATTCCATTAATTAACTTCTCTGCGCTCAGTAAGTTAGAGCTTTCATTCATTGGGAAAATGAAGTATTCCAAAATTCATAAGTCCAAAAGGTGTCATTTTATCAAACAGAAAACATAGGCTTCAATGCTAGAAAAAAATGGATGAGAAATCACCCTGAATGTGTTAGCACTATGTCTGGAAAAGGAAATAAAGAAGCAATACAAGGTAGATGCTAGGGACAAGTTAGAAGTTTTCTAACCAGGGATCCCTGGGTGGCGCAGCGGTTTGGCGCCTGTCTTTGGCCCAGGGCGCGATCCTGGAGACCCTGGATCGAATCCCACATCGGGCTCCCGGTGCATGGAGCCTGCTTCTCCCTCTGCCTATGTCTCTGCCTCTCTCTCTTTCTCTCTCTGTGACTATCATAAAAAAAAAAAAAAAAAAAAAGAAGTTTTCTAACCAAATGGATAAAGACAATTGAATATTTCCCTATTGTCTAATATAGTGACTTTGTTCATCCGATTATTTTAAAAATCTTTTAGTAGTTCTAAATCTAGGAGCTTCCAGATATTTTAACAAAGATACCAGAGAAGTATAATGAACTAAGACATAAATATACTTGTTTTGTTTTAATCAAGATAGAGACAGAGAACATAATTTCATTCTTATTTAATTATGGCCTAAGATGAGTAGTTTATTTACTTAGTCCTTCTTTTGAAAAAGTTTTCTAAAAAAAAAAAAAAGAAGAAAAAGTTTTCTAAAGGTTTCAATTCACCTTGAAAATAATTGATTGTAACTCAATGATAAATATGGATGCAAGATGTTGGAAATATCTATGCCAACTTAGAAACAACTATTTGTTAAAATCAATGCTTTTTCCCCTAATTTTTAAGATTATCAGGCAAAAATTTAGAAATTGTTTTCTCTATAAAATTTATGATAATCTACTTCTTTCCTTGGATTCTCATTCTAAATATAGTTGGAATGGCTCTTGGTCTAAATACTCCATTCTTCCATGCAGCGGATATACATCTTGTGTATAATAGCCAAGTGGCAATATTGTTCTTTCCTTCTTTTAAAAGATTCATTTATTTAGTTTTACAGAGAGAGAGCATAGGGCAGAGGAGGGGAGAAGAGAGAGTCTTAAGCATATTCCATGCTGAGCATGGAGCCGGATTCTGGGGGGCTTAATCTCAGAACCCTGAGATCACAACCTGAGCTGAAAACAAGGGTGGGTAGCTTAGCTGACTGCAACCACCACCCAGTATTGCTCTTTCTAATGAAACAATTTACTTAAGGAAATCACCATCTGGGTAAGATGCAGCCATTCAAACTCCCAGGCTGTTTCAATTAGTATTTAGTATTCCACTTGAAGAAGTATTTCCCATCTTTTGCAAGTCTGAATTAGTACAGAGCAAGAAGAGTTGGTGCCCAGAGTATGTACAATGAGATAAAGATGCCTACAGAAAATTGGGTAGGTAGGTCAGAGGTTTTAAGAACCCTCAGGTAGAATTCTGTATGTATTCACGTATTAGAAATGAACCTAATTAAACATCACAAGATGGAAAAAATTATGCATTTTGAGAAAGAATTCTTGAAATGGGCTTCGTAGTCTTTATATCAAAAGTACAGAAGTTTGATTTTAAATTAAGTTAATAAAATTTAAGACTATCCAAAAATCTCTTCCCCCTCTCCCATGTCTTCTATTTTCTTGCTTTGTTCTCATTTATTCCTCTCCCCCTCTATTTTTTCTCTCCTGCTTATTTTCACTATTCTATCACACTTTTCTTCCTCCCTTTCTCTGCCTCTTTTCTCAAAATTGGGCTTCCAGGAATGGCAGTAATGTTTGTGCCTTCAGAGCAAACAGGAACGCGTAAATATGACTTTCAGACCCAAAGAATATAAAACAATTTACAAACACACACACACACACACACACACAGTCTATTCACTTACTAGCATCACCAAGCTATTAAAACACGTAGACTATTTCCCAGAGGGGGAAAAAATACTAAGCTATTTCTTTTCCTGGCAAAACAAACTATCACAAATGGTGTAGCATAACTGCTAACCCGAGAATATACCTTACCCTGACTTTTGGGTATAAGATAGAACTGTCTTCTTTAAAGTAAGTTTTGCCCAAATGACTTGCTTTGGTCTACAAAATGTGAGTGGAAGTGACATGTGTCACTTTTGAACAAAAGCTTGAAAATAGAAATGATTCGCCCCATCCTCTCCTCCCTGCTGTGGCCATCCTAGAAGTGTGTTTCCAGATGAAGCAGCTGTCAGTTTGGGAGCTGCTGGGCCTGCAATGAGCCCAAACCTCCTTGTGAGCCTGAAATGGACACGGAGTGAAGAGTGAGAAATAAGATTTGGTTTGTTAAGGCTCATATTTTCCAGTACTTTTCAGTTACACAAACCAAAACTATTTTTGAAATATTTCTGAAGCTAAAAATGTACCTCCAGTGAGAAATCCTAGAGGTACTTTGGAATGATCATTCCAAACAATATACACCAATATTAAATATATGACCAACAATCAAAGCAGAAGGACCAACATTTATTTGAAAACAATCAAATGCCAAACATCCATCTGAAAATTATTTTTTTCTGCTTGAATTATCTTCTATATAATTTAGTTGACAGTTCTATTTCCTGTGAAATTAAGACTTTTTCAATTTGAAGAATTTTGATTTTCATTCTAAACTAAATATCGAAGTAAAAGATAATCATTCAATTGCAATAGACAGGCATACAACTTTATAACAAATAATTCATACTAAAGTCTTAATTTTAAAATTTGATGGATATAAATCTCAATATCAATCAAAAACTTGGAGAAGATAATATTTGCAAAAGTTTGAAAAGGGCCATTTGTCCAAAGGAAAAGTTGAAAAGGACTTAGTATTTAGTGAAATAATTTTAAGTTTATATTCTAGTTATTGAATAGTTTTAAAGTATTTGGGTTTTTTGTGAATACACTGTAAAGTTTAATCTGTTTAATAATTTAACTCAAAATAAATGGCTTTATTTTTCAGAAAATGTTACTGGACATGGGGTAAATTAAATTGTTTATAAAAAGTCTTGTAATAACTTCCATTTGAATCTTAAGAACAACATGATTTCTCCAAAGAAAATTTAACATTACAATGCATTTTTTAAAATAATAGATTGTTAAAAAGATTTTATTTATTTATTCATGAGAGACACAGAGAGAGAGAGAGAGAGAGAGAGAGGCAGAGACACAGGCAGAGGGAGACGCAGGCTCCATGCAGGGAGCCTGATGCGGGACTTGATTCCCAGACTCCAGGATCACTCCCTGGGCTGAAAGCAGGAGCTAAACTGCTGAGCCACCCAGGGATGTCTAGATTTTATTTTTTAAAGCAGTTTTAGGTTTATAGAAAAATTAAGCATTTAAATGCAGTGAATTTCCACACACCCCCTCCCTTCCCACATACATACAGTTTCCCCTATTACTAACATCACATATCTAATTGATGAACCAATATTTATATATTATTACTAGCTAAAGAGCATAGTTTGCATTAGGGTTCACTCTTTGTGTTGTACCTTCTATGGATTTTAACAAATGTATAAAAGCACGCTTCCACTATTACAGTACCATACAGACTAATTTCACTGCCCTAAAATATCCTATGCTTCATTTACCTATTCACCCTTCCCTTCCCACAATCCCTGGCAACTGCTGAACTTTCTACTGTCTCCATAGTTCTGCTTTTTCCAGATATACCGTTGGAATCATACAGTATGTAGCCTTTGCAGTTTGACTTCTTTCACTTAGTAAGATGCAGTTAAGTTTCCTCTGTGTCTTTTCATGACTCAATAGTTATTTCTTTTCAGCTCTAGATAATACTTCACTATCTGGATGTACAACTTTATTTATCCATTCATTTACTGAAAGGCATCTTGGTTGCTTCCAGGTTTTGGCAATTATGAATAAAACTGCTATGAACATTTGTATAGGTTTTTGTGTGAACATCAGTTTTCAACTGTCTTGGCTAAACACCAAGAAACTCCAGTGCTAGATGGTATGATATGAGTAATGTTTAGTTTTCTAAGTAACTGCCAAATTGTCTTTCAAATTAGCTACACCATTTTGCATTCCCATCAGCAATGAATGAGCATTCCTGTTCCTCCACATTCTCAAAAACATTTGGTACTGTCAGTGTTTTGGATTTTAGCCATTCCAATAGGTGTGTAGCAGTATCCAATGGGTTTTAATTTGCCTAATGATATATAATGTAGAACATCTTTTCATATGCTTATTACCATCTTTATGTCTTCTGGAGTAAATGTCCAGATGTTTTTCACACTTTTTGGTTTTTTTTTTTTCTTATTGTTGAAGTTTAAAAACCTTTGTATATTTTAGATACTTGTCCTTTAATGAATATGCGGTTTGAAAGATTTTTTTCTATGGCGTGTTTTAGTCTCTTATCGTTACCTTTCATAGAACCAAAGTTTTTCATTTTAATGGAGTCTAATCATTTTTTTCTTTTAGGTATCATATTTTGGTGTTTTTACTAAAAATTCATTAACAAATCCAATAACACCAGACTGTCTCCTATGTTATAGGAATTCTAAAGTTTTGGGTTTTTAAAATTAATTTTTTTGGAAAGATTGCAAGACCTCTGTCTAATTTTTTTTTTTTGCAGTTATTCCAACATAGTTTGTTGAAAAGACTAGCTATTTGCCACTGAATTGCCTTTGTTCCTCTGTTAATCATAAGTCGACTATATTTGTGTGGACCTAATTTGAATCCTCTATTCTGCTCTATTAATCTATTTGTCTAATCTGCCATTACTTCACTCTTTTGGTTTTGTAGCGTTTTAGTGATTTTAGGAATCAGGTACTGTTAATGCTCTAACTGTTCTTCTCCTTCAAAATTGTATTGGTTATTCTGGATCAATATTGAATATTCTGAATCAGTGGCCTTTCCATATAAACTTCAGATTCAGTTTACTTATATTCATAAAATCATGTGCTAGGATTTATATTGGGATTATGTTGAATCTATAAATAAAGTTGGAAAGAATTGACATTTTAACAATATTGAGTCTTCCCATTAATGTATGTGGAATATATTCCCATTTCTTTAAATATTATTTTCTTTTATCAAATATTTTTCCTTATATAGTTCTTATACATGTTTTGTTAGACTGAAACCTAAGTATAGTATGAGTTTTTGTTTGACTAGGAGTTCAGCTATGTTACCTGTTTACTGTAGCTATAGGTGTCATAGTCTACATTTTCCCCTGGTAACTTGTTTTTTTGTCTCCTCTTTTATCTTTGGTTGTCCATGGAGACTTCTTTGATCTGTCATCAGCAGTTCTTTCAGTTGTTATCCCTTATTATATAGAGCCTCATTGGTGTGGTATTACTTTGTGGGGAGGGTGAAGAGGAGGGTTGTGTAATCTTATGATCGGTTCTCAGTCTTTTAGAGAGCCTTTGAGCCTTGGCTGTGAATTTTACAAGTAAAGGACAGAGGCTGGGTATTTTCTTCCCCATGTGGGATTCTAGAACACACTGACATTGTATTCCTTTTCCCCAGGCTGGGTAGGCTCTGGTAAAACTCCAACTGGTTTATTCTGGTAAAATAGTTTCAAGGGCAAGCCTATTAAGGAGAACAGAATGCTCTGGGTGTGTTTCAAAATGGCTACTTTGTTGTAAGAACCTGGTAAAGCTCCTGGAAGTAAAATTCCCAAAAGTTTGTTCACCCCCATAATAATGGATGTCTCTGGAGTTTGTAACTCTCAAACTTGTCCAAATTGAGCCCCCAGCAATTCATCAGTTGCAATTTAAGTTTGCCTATCCCTGTCCTGGCTCCAGTGGTGGTTTCTATTCCTCCACTTTTGCTCCCATAAGCTGTGATTCTTCATATTGACCTGTCAGTCTTCAATTTGGGTTGGGGGAGGGGCGGCAACAGTAATTGGCTCCATGACCTCAATTCTCTGATACACGTAAGGTTTGCTGATTTTATTCCGGCAAGAGTTTTCTCTGTTTTTGACATTCCAGAGAGAATGGAAATAGCAGAGACTAGAGAAAAGACAATGTTTGGATTTTTTTTATTTTTTTAGAACTGATACAAGACATATATCTGCAGACATTTATCTGTAAATAAAAAGAAACTCACTCCTATGTCCTGTCGTGAAATTGCTAATATGAAAGGCAACACGATGATCTTAAGGGTATCCAGGAAGGAGAGAAAAACTATCCCGAGAGACATCTAATTAGACTCTGACTAGACCTCTCCATGGTAAATAGTGCCAGAAGCCAGTGTGATAACACTTTCTTTCACAGTGCAGACAAAAACTACAATCAGATATTAGTATGTAACCAACATACATGGATAATTTGAGGAGCAGAAGGAAAGAGGCAGAGAGGGAGAGGGAAAAAGAGAGAGAAGAGGGTAAAGAAGAAGGGAGAGAAGCAGAGAGAGCTTCATTCTCTCACTCAAGGAGAATGAAAGGGGAACATGAACATCAATGGGGATGTATGTCAAAGGGTCCCTTAGTTTCTTCTGTAATCTTTGTTTACTTTAAATACTATGTTCATATGATATAGAATTAAGGTAGTTTAAATTTTTAGAGAAAATCAACCTCTTTCTTGATTTCTCTGTTTCTCACTTATTTAAAATACCAGAAACCATAAGACCCTGACTTACTAAAGCATTGATAGAAAAAAAATAATGAATGGTATCTTTATACTTATCTTCATTTGGCTCGTTAGCACAATAAAGATTACCAAAATAATTAGGATATTACCTTGAATTTTTCTAATTGCCCTGTTGATCTAAGTAAACCACTTTTTGTTCATAGGTAAAAATGTTCTTACTTTATACTTTTATTTTCCTGAAAGTGGAAAATTTTTACAATAACTGTATTTACTTGTGAATTTGGCTTGTATTTTAAAATAGCAATTATAATTTGTCCAAAACTTTTAATATTTTATCTTATACCTTTTAAATAAATTTTACATAATATTTATATGCTATGTATATATACACACATATTAAATATACATATATTACCATATAATTTATTTATAACATATAGTAATTTATATAAAACATTATATGTATATACTGTATACATTATATGTATACCATAACTTCTATGATCTTTTAACCTTTTTCATTAAGAATGTGGATAGAGGGCAGCCCGGGTGGCTCAGTGGCTTTGAGCCGCCTTCAGCCCAGGGTGTGATCGTGGAGACCCGGGACTGAGTCCCACGTCAGGATCCCTGCATGTAGCCTGCTTCTCCCTCTGTCTGTGTCTCTGCCTCTCTCTCTCTCTCTCTCTCTGTGTCTCTCATGAATAAATAAATAAAATCTTAAAATAAAAGAATGTGGATAGATGATGTTATATAACTATTATAATTCATTCCAGATTTTAGGCCTACTTCTATGTTATATTTCAAAACCAATAATACTTAGATGTCATGTACAAATAAATGAAAGCAATTTCAAATTATAGTGCCAGAGTGAATAATTTTACTTTTTAGGTAAACCAAAGAGATTATCATCACCTATCTTATTATTTTCATCCTGATATCACTTTTCTTTATATTTGAGCAATGGATCAGTTAGAGGTCTCCAGAGGGAAAAAAAAAAAAAAGAGGATGTATATATAGACAGAAATATGTACAGAATTATTGTACATATTTAGGTGATGTGGGATGTGGGATGCCTAGGTGGCTCAGCAATTGAGCATTTGCCTTCATCCCAGGGCATGACCCTGGAGTCCCGGGATTGAGTCCCACATTAGGCTGCCTGCATAGAGCCTGTTTCTCTCTCTGCCTGTGTCTCTGCCTCTCTCTCTCTCTCTCTGTGTGTCTCTCATGGATAAATAAATAAAATCTTAAAAAAAAAAAAGATTTAGGTGATGTGATTATGGAGAGTGGAAGTCTAAATCTGTGAAAAGAATTGGTAAACCCAAGACTCAGGAGAGATAATGCTACAATGAGAAAATTTCCTTTTGTCAGGGAAGCTAGTCTTTCTGTTTATTCAGGGCCTTCAACTGTTTGGATGGGGCCCATCCATACTATGAAGGATAATCTGCTTACTTAGAACTCACAGAATTCAATGCTAATCTCATCCAAAAACACTCTCAAGCAATGTACTTCAGCTAAGACTTTGCCTTATCATTTAAGTAACTCTTTGTAATTCACTCACACATACAAAATTTGAAAAATCATCTATTGAATACTTGTATTTATTTCAGATATTATTTTTAAAAACATACCATCACACTAAGGCAGTATATTTTTTATTTATGTTTTTGAAGACTTATATGTTCCAATTTTCTAGTCAATACTATATTCTCCAGTTGTATCCATTCTCTCCTTTAGCCTACATTATTATTATTACTATTATTTTAATTGTTATTTTTAAGAGCTCTAATTAATTACCTCTACATTTTAAGGATACTTACCTTATCTGCAGTAAATATTTTTATTACCCTGGTCATATGATTAGTTTTCTTCAATAAAATATTAATCTTTCTGGGTTCTCACAAAGAAACAATAAAAACAATGAATAGCCACATTCTGAAATGAAGAGTGCTATAGTACATTAGAGGAGCAAGTTATGGAAGGAAAGAAAATATTTGCAAGCCATATATCTAATAAGAGATTAATATTCACAACAAAAAAAGAGATTAATATTCAAGATATATAAGGAACTAATACAACTCAAGAGAAAAAAATTTGGATTAAAAAATAAAGGATATGGATAGACATTTTTCCAAGGAAGACATTCATTGAGAGTGAGGATGAACTAGATTTTCCACATAGGTGATATTTGTCACCATTTTCAATCTTAAATTTTACGATTAATATGAAGCTTCTGGTAAAATTAGTACACTATATTATTTCATATTGTTTCCTCTTATTGTCCCTTCTACTCAAATTACTTCTTTTAAAAATAAATATTTATCAAGTATCTAATATATTTTCTAAAATACATTAGGTATCTAAGCAAGAAATAAGCAGAATCTTCTCCCCTGTAGTTTATTCCATTCAACAGTATTAACTTTCCTCACTCTTCAAATTTTGAGTCAATGTCATCTAAAAATCCTTATTGGAACCAAGAGAATTTGCTCTAGGGTCTACTCTCAGTGCCCATATACTCATATTTGTACTTAACATTTTTCCTTTATATTAAAAAACAGACAACAACAAACAGTTCTTTCATTTCTCCCACACTAACACTCCTACCTCCAGCAACATTTAACATGTAACACAATATGTTGACTTGATTTGCTTGTAAGTCTGTTGCTTTCATTTTACTATAGCCCTACATCAAGTCAAGGACTATAACTTTATCATATTTGTATTTTCACAAAAAGTCTATACCCCTGATGAAGTAAATACTCATAAACATTTGAACACTTGAACATGAAAGCAGCTTCTGTAATACATAAATTGTGCTAAAATATTTCAACTGTATTTTTTTCACTCAAATTCAGGAAATCATACTCTAGCAAATTTTCTCAGGAAATTTAATTAAATCTTTGTACGCTACCTAATAGAATTATGACTAGACTTGTGATGGGTATGCTGAATGGAATAATGTGCAATGACCTTTATGGGATTAATATAAATTCAAGTCTCAGAAGAAAACACGGGGCTTAATCTATGAAAATAAGTTCAAGAAATACAGTTTCACAGTTTCATGTTGGAAACAAGAACTGCTATTTTTTCCCTGTTTATATAGACATTTTCTGTATAGTAAATTTCTTACACATCTATTTCATAGACAATATTTTTATTTAATTGTATTTGCTATGACAAAAATTCTCAAACTACAGAATTATTTTTAATATGGTAATAGCAAATTACAGAGCATAGAAACATTCCTGAAAATTAAATGGATATCATAATTTCATATTATATATATAGAAATTAGGATCACTTTTTCTACTGGATACAATTAACTTTAGTTTTCTGGCACTTCTATAGAGGAAACAAGATAGCCAAATTGTTATCAATTAAAGAATAAAAATTTGGGCAGCTAGGTGGCTCAGTCTCTTAAGCATATGCCTTGAACTCAGATCATGATCCTAGGTTCGTGGGATCGAGCCCCACATCAAGCTCCCTGTTCAGCAAAGTGCATTCTTTTTTTTTTTTTTTAAGATTTTATTTATTTATTCATGAGAAACACACAGAGAAAGAGAGAGAAAGAGAGAGAGAGGCAGAGACACAGGCAGAAGAAGCAGGCTCCATGCAGGGAGCCTCATGTGGGACTCGATTCTGGGACTCCAGGATCAGGCCCCGGGCGGAAGGCAGGTGCTAAACCACTGAGCCAACTAGGGATTTCCCAGCAGGGAGCATTCTTCTCCCTCTCACTCTGCTGCTCCCTCTGCTTGTGCACGCTTGCTCTTTTCTCTCTCTGTCAAATAAATAAAATCTATAAAATAAAATAAAATAAAATATAAAAATTTAATGCAGGTGTTCTCAATGCCAACATGTTCATAAACAAACTCAAAACAGATATACACACAAACAAAAAATACACACCTATACAAAAATATTAGACTCCTAGAATTAATAAGCAATTATAACAAGACATTTCAGGATACAAGGTTAATATTTAAAAGTCAATTTATTTTCTATATACCAATAATCAACAGGTATAATTTGAAATTAACAATGCAATATCATTTACATTAGCAGCCACCAAAATAAAATACTTATGTATGAATCTAACAAAATATGTACAAGACCTACATGAGGAAACTATAAAACTCTAATGAACAAAATCAAAGAATAACAGGAAATATTCCATGTTCATAGATAGAAAGACTCAATATTGTCAAGATGTCAGTTCTCCCCAATCTGATTTATAGATTCAATGCAATCTCAGAATATCAACAAGTTATTTCTCAAAAATCAACAAACCATCTAAAAAATGTATATGAAGAAGAAACAAAAGATCCAAAACAGACAACATAATAATGGAGATCAAAGTTGTAGGATTGATATTGTCCAACTTCACAATTTACTGTAAAACTATGATAATCAACACAGTATTGGCCAAAAGAAGAGACAAATAAATCAAGTTCGCCTGGGTGGCTCAGTGTTGGACTTCCGCCTTTGGCTCAGGGAGTGATATCGGGGTCCTACATTGGATCCCACCTTGAGCTCTCTGCAGGGAGCCTGCTTCTCGCTCTGCCTATGTTTCTCCTCTCTCTCTGTGTCTCTTATGAATAAATAAATAAAATATTTTTAAAAAAGAAAACAAATCAGTAGAACAAAATATAGTTTAGAAATAGACCCACATAAATACAGTCATCTGATCTGTGACAAAAGAGTAAAGATAATATAGTGCAACAAAGATATTCTTTCCAACAAATGATGCTAGAACAAATTGACACACAATTGTAAAAAATTAATTTAGACATGGGCATTACTTGCTTCACAAATATTGTCTCAAAATGGATCAGAAACCTAAATGTAAGATGCAAAACTATAAAATTTCTAGAATATAACATAGAAGAAACCTACATGAGCATTGGTAGAGCAATGACTTTTTAGTTGCAACACTAAAGATATGTTCCATAAAAGACACAATGAATAAGTTGAATTTTATTAATATTAAAAACTTCTGTGGCACCTAGGCGGCTCAGTTGGTTAAGCATCTGCCTTTGGCTCAGATCATGATCCCAGGGTCCTAGGATCTAACCCCTCATCAGGCTCCCTGCTCAGCAAGGAGTCTGTGTCTCCCTCTGCCATTACAACCTCCCCCAACTCCTGTGCTCTCTCTTTCATGCACACTCTAGTCTCTCTCTCAAATAAATAAATAAAATATTTTTAAAAAATTAAAATTTCTGCTCTGCAAGAGACAATACCAATAGAATGAGAAAACAAGCCACAGACTGGGAAAAAAACATTTGCAAAAATCACATCTGACAAAAGGACTAATTATACAAAATAAGCAAAGAATTCCCTAAAACTTAACAATAGGAACACCATTAACCTGATTAAAAAATGAGCCAAATTTCTTAACAGACATCTAACCAAATAAGACATACAGATGGCAAATAATCATTTGAAAAAATGTTCCACATTCTATGTCATCAGGGAAATACAAATTAAAACAACAATGAGATATCACTCTACAATTATCAAAATGGTCAAAACCCAGAACATAGACAACACCAAATGCTGATGATGATGTGTAGCAAAAGGAACTCTCACTCAATGCTGATGGGAATGCAAAATAGTACAAATACTGTGGAAGATAAACTAAATATATTCTTATCATAAGAACCAGCAGTTGTCCTCCTCTGTATTTACCCAAACTGGAAACTGTTATCCACAGAAAAACCTGTACACAAATATTTATAGTAACTTTATTCATAATGGCCAAAATTTGAAGGCAACTAGAATGTCCTTCAGTAGGTGAATGGATAAATAAACTGTGGTACAGGCAGACAATGAAATATCATTCAGTTCCAAAAAGAAAAGAACTATTAAGCCATGAAAAGATATGGAGGAAACTCAAATGCCTGGAAGAAGTCAATTTAAAAAGGTTACATACTGTATGATTCCAGTCATTTGAAATTCAGAAAAAGCCAAAAATATGGAGGCAATAAAAATATCAGCAGTTTCCCAAGGATGACTGGAGTTTTAGGGAAGCAAAAATTCTCTGTATGATATCATAATGACGGATATATGATATTTCAAATCCATAGAATATAGATCTCCAAATTGAACCCCAAAGTAAACCTTGAGCTTTATGTGATTGTGATGTATCAGTATAGGTTCATACATGGTCAGAAAATGTACCCTTCTAGTGAGATCATGAGAATGGGGAGGATATGCATATATTGGGCCAGAAAAATATGAGAAATCTCCACACCTTCCTCTCAATTTTGTTGTTAACCTAAAACTGCTCTTGAAAGACAAATCTTAAAAAAAAAACACATACATTATAATTTGAACCTATCTACCAAGCCTTAGGTAATTTTAAATTTTGACCCTTATGAAATCCACATATTAATTATTGAAATTAAAATTTCTAATTTTTAATTTTCATCTGTATCAAAGTTCATGAAAGAAAGTTACTTCTTGAAAGTAACTTCACAATATTAAAGACAATTAAGCAATATTTGTAATACTAAGTCAAATTACTTTTTATTCTCCTCCTACTAATAAATATAATTACTTGAATTATATATTAGCTTATATAAAAAATGAATTTTGATCTCAAGTATCATATTAATTGAATATTCCTCCACTATATTTTTGGGATTATAAATTAAGTTTAAAATTAAAAGTTGCTAAAGAAATATTCTATGCCTGGGTAGCTCAGTGGTTGAGCATCTGCCTTTGACTCAGATCATGAACCCAAGGTCCTAGGATGGAGTCCCTCATCATGCTTCCAGCAGGGAGCCTGCTTCTCCCTCTTTCTATGTCTCTGCCTCTCTCTGTGTGTCTCTCATGAATAAATAAAATCTTAAAAAAATTTTTCTAAGAAAATTACTGGCTTAACTTTCATTTATCTTGTTTAATATATCACAAAAGAAACATAGTGTATCAAATAAATTCCTAAATTTCCAGCCTGATATGTAGGTCTGGTATTGTTTCTGTAATTTGATTTATTCCTGTAACTGATTAGAATTATACCTTTGGATGTCTTATAGTTACTATACAATTAGATTAATCAATTAAGCTTTTTACTTACATTGCTTTGTTTCTACTTTTGTACTCCAACTATCCTTACTTTTTCCAATTTACTGTAAGGTGACAAAATACATTCAGATACCGAAATAATTTACACTATACAGATCAGTCAACTTGATTTAAAATCACTCACACAAAACATACTAAGACCATCTATGTCCAGACCAAGTTTTATTTTTATTTTTTTAAAGATTTTATTTATTTATTTATTCATGAGACACTAAAAGAGAGAGAGAGAGAGAGAGAGAGAGGCAGAGACATAGGCAGAGGGAGAAGCAGGCTCCATGCAGGGAACCCAATATGGGACTTGAACCGGGAACTCCGGGATCATGCTCTGAGCCAGAGGCAGATGCTCAATCGCTGAGCCACCCAGGCATCCCCCAGACCAAGTTTTAAATAAAGGGTTTCCTATCACAAAAAAATAATGGAATATAGAATGCAGACTCCTACAAATATGTTTAGAAGTGGTCACCCAAAACGGAACAGAATATGCAAGAAGTTGATTCCCTGACAAATAAATACTCCAGTTTTCATTAATAAAATATTTTAGGTAATACAAAATTCATTTTTAGGAACCTGTTTTTCTATAAATGTGATGCATAATAGAGCCCATAAATTACCAAAAAAAAAAAAAGTCCTTAGATTTTGGCCAAAAGAATAATCTTTAATATTAAAATAGGTTTATAGTGTCATTTAAATCTTTGATGTCTTGCTTGGAAATGAGCATGTTTCATGAATATTTCAAATAAGTGAGGATGTCAATTGCTGATGTTGCATCACTTCCAGCCACTCAATATTAAACAGAGAGAGAGAGAATAATCCACTCAATTATACATTTACCTTTTAATAGATGATTCAGATTCTTCACATGAGTAGAGGAAAGATTGTAGTATGGTTTATAGGGTGTTGTCATCTATTGCTAAAATTATTGTGATATTTTCATAAATTCTGAATTTACTTTTTAAGTAGTGGTAAGTAAGGAATAGTGAGTTGCAATGATCTTTGAAATGATACAGTATGGATATGTAATTCTTGATTTTATTCTTTTAGCACAAGGAGATTTTCTTATTTATTTATATTTGTTGGTCTACTGTCTATCTTATTGTATGTATATTTTGCTAGTCTAACATTTTCTTTAAAAAATTATGCAGTAGTTAAATTTGTTTAAGAATATTTTTCAAATTTTTTTCTAATATTTCCATCATTTAACATTTTTATTGCTTATTTAATATTCTCCAATTATGAGTTTTGTTCAAATATAGGGTTTAAATCTCACCTGGTATACAAAAAGCTGAATTAGCTCAGTCATTGAAGAACTACACAGGGAATCAATATCCCACTGGGACTGCGGTGAAAACATCTAAGTGGAATTCCAGGCAGATTTTGGCAAAAAAAGAATCTTAGAACAAATACTCACAGGATGTTTCAATGTCTACTTTTCAACTTTCCAAAGTTCCTTAAGAGCTACACTTCTGCTGGAAACTCAGTCCAAGTAAATAAGGCACAGTAATGTTTGTTTGGAGTTTTGTTGTTGTTACTGTTATTAATCCATTGAGAAAATATTGGCAATGTCCTGAAGGAGAAACATGCAAAAACTAGATGTGATATTATTTGGGGTTTAAGCTGTGATTTGAGAAATGAATTTTGAGGAAACAAAAGAGCGTGTCTATGTCAACAATACAGTCAAATTTTGAGGAGTTAATGTTCAAGATAAATAATCTTTAAAAGAATCTAGAAAAACAGACATAAATCAAATTTTAATAACTCTTAATCTCCACCTACAGAATATCTAAATAGCAATAAACAGTACTTGTAAACTGTAAACATTGAGTGTCTTATAGAAAAAAAATAATTGACCTATATACATATGTTACAATTCAAGTGAAAATTCCAGTGAATTTTATACTATAAATTGAAAAGAAGACCCATTTTTTATTTTTTTTAAATATTTATTTATGAGAGAGAGAGAGAGGCAGAGACACAGGAGGAGGGAGAAGCAGGCTCCATGCTGGGAGCCTGATGTGGGACTTGATCCTGGGACTCCAGGATCACGCCCTGGGCCAAAGGCAGGTGCTAAACCGCTGAGCCACCCAGGGATCTCCGAAGACCCATTTTTTTAAAAAGATTTTATTTATTCATGAGAGACATGGAGAGAGAGACGGAGACATAGGCAGAGGGAGATGCAGTCTCCTAGCAGGGAGCCTAACGCGTACTCAATTCCCAGACCTCAGGATCACTGAGCTGAAGGCATACACTCAATCACTGAGCCACCAAGGCACACCAAGACCCATATTTTTATGTTGAAGAGCAAACAATCGGAAAAAAAAAAAAAAAAAAAAAACTAAGGCATTCCTGAAAAGAAGTAAAAGAGATGAGCACTGACCTTTCAAATTCAAAGCTTAATTAAGACAGCATATTATAGGTATTACATCAGACAAATCAGAGAACAGCAAAGAGAAACAAAACCCTGCCCCATAAATATATAGATAGCTTATTAACGGCAGAGCTTTCATAGCTTTGCAGGATTAAGGATTAGCAATATCTGGTACTGGGACAATTATTGCCAACATGGAAAAAAAACTGAAATTTTGTTTCCACTGCACACCAGGCACTAACAGGAAGCTACATAGATTAAAAACAAATCAATCCATGTGGCCTAAATGTAAAAACATAAACCTTTTAGAAAACAATAAAAAAATAATATTCTTTGTGACCTTTCTTAAACTTTAAAGTAAATCTTTAATAAATTTAATTGTTTTAAAATTCAGCTTCTGGGATACCTTGGTGGTCAGGTAGGCTGAGCATCTGCCTTCGGCTCAGGGCGTGATCCTGGGATCCAGGATCAAGTCCCACATCAGGGTCTCTGCAAAGAGTCTGTTTCTCCCTCTCTCACTGTGTCTCTCATGAATAAATAAATAAATATTTTTTAAAAATTCAGCTTCCTATCAAGTGAAATATACTTGAAAGAAAGTAAAATAAAAAGTGAGAGACTGAAAAGGTATTAATGACTGTAACTTAAAAAAATAATAATATCTAGAATATCTAAAGAACTCCCTCAAATAAATACTAGAAGGCCAAAACCCAACAGAAAAAAAAAAAAGAGTAAAACAAAAGTAGGTTCTTTTTCTTTTCTTTTTCAAGTTATTTAAATTCTATTTAGTTAACATATAGTGTAGTATTAGTTTCAGGTGTAGAATTTAGTAATTCATTATTTACATACCATAAGCAGTGCTCATCACAAGTGCAGTCCTTAATACCCATCACCCATTTATCCTGCTCACCTCCCCTTCAGTAGCCCTGTTTGTTCTTTATAGTTAAAAGTCTGTTTTCTAATCAAAACCACAATCAGATACCACCTCACACCAGTGAGAATGGGGAAAATTAACAAGGCAGGAAACAACAAATGTTGGAGAGGATGCGGAGAGTAAGGGGAACCCTCTTACACTGTTGGTGGGAATGTGAACTGGTGCAGCCACTCTGGAAAACTGTGTGGAGGTTCCTCAAAGAGTTAAAACTAGACCTGCCCTACGACCCAGCAATTGCACTGCTGGGGATTTACCCCAAAGATACAGATGCAATGAAACGCCGGGACACCTGCACCCCGATGTTTCTAGCAGCAATGTCCACAATAGCCAAACTGTGGAAGGAGCCTCGGTGTCCATCGAAAGATGAGTGGATAAAGAAGATGTGGTTTATGTATACAATGGAATATTCCTCAGCCATTAGAAACGACAAATACCCATTTGCCTCGACGTGGATGGAACTGGAGGGTATTATGCTGAGTGAAGTAAGTCAGTCGGAGAAGGACAAACATTATATGTTCTCATTCATTTGGGGAATATAAATAATAGTGAAAGGGAACAGAAGGGAAGGGAGAAGAAATGGGTAGGAAATATCAGAAAGGGAGACAGAACATGAAGACTCCTAACTCTGGGAAACGAACTAGGGGTGGTGGAAGGGAAGGAGGGCGGGGGGTGGGGGTGAATGGGTGACAGGCACTGAGGGGGGCACTTGACGGGATGAGCACTGGGTGTTATTCTGTATGTTGGCAAATTGAACACCAATAAAAAATAAATTTATTATTAAAAAAATAAAAATAAAATGAGTCTCTTGTAGACAGCAAAAAAAAAGTCTGTTTTCTGGTTTGCTTCTCTCTTTTTTTATATAATAAATAAAATGCGATAATGAATAAGCAGGTTTTTTTAATGAAAACATTTAAATATCAATGAAATATCGTTTTGCATCTATTGGATTGACAAACTTTTTCTTAAAGATTTTATTTATTCATGAGAGATACAGAGAGAGAGGCAGAGACATAGGCAGAGAGAGAAGCAGCTCCCTATAGGGAGCCCAATGCAGGACACAATCCCGGGAATCTGGGATCACGACCTGAGCCAAAAGCAGATGCTCAACCACTGAGCCACCCAGGTGCCCTGACAAATATTTTTATATAATATTTGAAAATATCATCTATCAGTGAAATACGAAGCATCTGTACCTTCATATGCTGCTGGCTGGAGTGTAAATTATAAATCATGTTGGAAAATAACTATTTTTCCTAGTACAAGCTATATGTGTATATATTTACAACCTAGAAATTATTCTATGCTCTAGAAAAATGCTTTTATTTGTGTACCAGTAATATCCACGAGAACATTACTTGTGGTAGAAATAAAAAGCAGACTAAATATCCATCAACAGAAGAATGGATAAAGATATAATGAAGTAGTCAAGTATGAAACACTATATAGAAGTAAAATTGAATGAATTACAATTATGCATGTTGTATCAGTTTTAGTCCAAATGGGGAAGAGAAATTACACAGTGTTTGAAAAATAAAAGTTAATATAAATAATTATTAGCTTCAGTGGGAAATTGGAGAGGGGACCCACAAAGGATTGGCTAGGAAAATGTAGGAGAATTCTAAAGAACATAGAAATAGCAGATATAAAGAGCAGCCAGTATTCCTCAGGCTAAGATGGTGCTCCCAGAAGAGCTCTCTCTCTGTCTCTCTCTCACACACACATACACACACCACCTTGAAGAGAGATCCAGTGAAACAGTGTTAAAATACTTAGCAATTGGAAACATGCTAAATGCCTAAGAACTATAAAATTGGTACAAAAATTATGGAATACTAAATCTTTAAAACATAAACTACATTTCATTGATATTCAAAATATGTTCAGAATATGTTTATAATTTGAAAATAATAATAATAATATACAGTATAATCTAATTTATTTTTATGTTTATCAAAACTCAAATAAGCGATTACATTATCAAAAACCCAGAAAGAGATGCATCCATAAGTTTCAGCTCTTTCCTTCTTGGGGTAGCTAAAATTGGAAAGTAAGACAATACTAACTAAAACTAGAAATAAACTATATATTGTCTAAATATTAAAAAATTAATAATAATTTAATAATAATAATTAAAAAATTTATTTGAAATTGTGAACAGAATGAAGTTTTCCAATTTGATGAAAAATAAAGACAATTTGGAACATGTATATAATCCTAAAAGGCCTATGATCAAAGAGAAATTGCTCAAGCTCTATTAGAACTGGTTTAGTATATAAATAATATTTTTGCTGATCTGAATTGCTTATATTTAAGTATATAAAATAAAGTCATATTTAAATTGTTTAAGTAGTCTGAGAATATTACATACCCTAAATGAAATTTTTTTCAATTATACATTTTTATCCATATATAGTATAAAAGCATTTTTCCTTTACATTGCATAGATTCAAATTGGATGTGAAAAATCAGTTTCATAGGTCAGTAGAGGAAATTAATCAAACACGTTATCTACTCTTTTCTTATCAATTATTTTCAAACAAAAAGTTAATGGAGAAAGTTGTTTATAAAGAAATTTCAGCTATCAGATTGAAATGGAATGGCACAATTAAAATATCACCACTTTGCAGCCCCACAAATAGTAAATCTAGCTAATAGTAACCAATGGCTGACTTATATCATTAGATGAAAAGCTAAAATGGATGAAAACTTATAATGGATGGATCAAATTGACAAAACTTTAAGTCAGTGCTTGATTTTATCATTATAAAAAGAAAAATAATGAGATATCTTGTGCTTCCTAGTGTGTCCCAATTTGGAAGCGTAGAATACTGTCTTTCAAAAATTGTTTATGTAAATACAGAACACGAATTTAATCATACCTCTAGATCCAACTTTCAGTTTATGGGAACTATATAGATCAAAGAAACACATGGAGACACCATGAAGATGCAATTAACAAAATTCAGAATTGGAAACTCCATAGGACAAATGATTTGTTTTTTCAAAAATAGTGAAAAAATATACATGGTGGAATAAAGATCCTCAAAAGCTTTAAGAGATATAAAAACAAAATGCATATTGGATCTGAACCAAATTAATTCTAGCAAACTAAATGTAAGGGAAAAAATAGATGAGAGAGTTGAGAACTACACACACACACTGGACTACTGGTAAACATTGTATATTTGATAATATAATTTAAAATTATAAAAGTTTGTTGGGATAATGTGTAGATTATACTAAAGAAAAGTCTTCCTTATTTAAAGATATATTTGAAAAAAAATATTAAACTTATCTGAGCTTGGGGTTCTAATTAATGTCAGAGGGAGAAAGAGGGCTGCAGTTAGAGGAAACTTGATTAGCCATATGTTAAAATTGTAAAAGCTGGATAGTGAGTACAGGAGGATATATGAAATTATTCTGTTTGGTTTATGTGTAGAATTCTCCATAGTTAGTTAACTAACTCCAAAGTTAGTTATTAAGATCTTGAAACATTTCAGCTCACAGGTGATAACAAGGGGAAATGAATGCTACTACATCAAGTATTACTAATTGACAATGTGTAAAACAGCTGTCAATACTCTGTTAAATACAAATACAAATAATAATAATAATAATAATAATAATAATAATAATAAAAGTATCTGATCAATTGTTTTGGTGAGATACATGTTTAGGTCACCCTTTCTCAATGTAGTTTGTATATTATTTTAGTATATGTGCTGCCGAAGTGAGCACTAGTTTGTATATTGTTAAGAGTAAGCTATCTTACAAACACTGACAAATACAGATTTAGCATATCTTCCAAAGAAAACAGAGTTACAATTATTTATCTCCTAATTTTCAGTTGCACTCTCTACATAGTACAAGAGGCTTTCAGTTTGTGCAAATAGAAGATAAAGGGGCCATGGAGTAGAGAATAATTTGTATCATGACCTTTCTTTATGAATGTATTCTCTGATGATAACAGTGATACTAAAGAAGTAAGGTATAGATTTAAAGTCTCCTGCAAAAAAAACCAAAATAATCAGCAATGACTTTTTGCCTTTTATTTATACATCATGATATTTACAGGTATATGAATATATGACATTTGTATATAAAGTAAAGATACTATACAGAACACTGTTTCATTTAAAATGAGAATGGGGCACCTGGGTAGCACAATCAATTAAGTGTCAAACCTTGGTTTTGGCTCAGGTATGATCTCGAGGTCCTGGGATCAATCCTCACATTGGGCTCCATACTCTATGGGGAGTCTGCTTGGATTCTCTCTCCTCCTCCCTCTGCTCCACCCCCTCTTTAAAATAAATAAATAAATCTTTAAAAATGAGATGATATACTCTCCATATTCATACATATGAACACATTTTTATGTGCACATGTATGTGTTGAGTGCATGTGTGTGAGTCTTCACTTGTGAACACTACTTGCAATGCAAATAGATTGAGGTCACTTTTTTAATCTAAAAAAAGGATCTATATAAGCTAGACATTATTTTCATAATAAAATTCCAACATTCTTTTAAATAATTTCCCCATACCTGATTGGTTATGATTTATTAAGATAAGTAATAGTAAATGGTCTACAAAAGCATACCAGTAACTTCTCTGATAACATATCCTAATATAATCTTCATGCTCGGTTAAATATATTGCCTATATACAATTTTGTTAAATAAGAAAGGTAGTCAATTTCTTTTGATCTTTAAAGACCAGGGCTTGAGGGTATCCTGGCAATTTGACAAAACAAAATATGTCTGTTGGAAATTAGAAATCATTCAAACCAATAACAAAATACTACAAATGGAAAAAAGTAGGGCCCAATGAGATTAAGTAATCTGATTAAGGTTAAACAACTATATGTAGGATTCTTTGAAGTTGGATTGGGTTGAGTACAGTCTCTTGGTTCTGTGCTGTTCTGTAACTACACACTACATAAAGCAGGAACATTGAAAGAACAATGACTTTTTTTGGCACTTAAATTTTAATGCACTGCTTCTTTCTTCTTATAACAAGATCTCAACAAAATGAATTTGGTCTCATAAATGATTATGCTAATTCTCCTGGAAGTATATTGTTTGCCTCTTCAAAAATGATCAATTTGAAAACACATGAAATAACCATATAGAGTCCCTGCTAAGATTGAGATACCAATAGAGATTTAGATGAACCAGATAGGGTATTCAAACAGAAGTCTGACTTTTACATGACACCTGTTAAACACAAGTTTTCACAGGATAGAGGCTGAAAACCTTATCCAAGAGCTTCTGGAATAATAGAAAAGTTGTTTCACAGTTTTCTGATCAAATTTAAGTTTAGAACCCACAAGATTATAAACTAGAGACCCACTAACCAAGGAAGCCTTGATTCAGTATGGAAGCTAATGGGATGTAAGTCATCAACCACAAATCTATTGTAATTGTTTGGAGAAGAACAAATCATATATATATATATATATATATATATATATATATATATATATTGCACTTAAGGACCAGAATTTATAAAAAAAATGACAGACTAGATAACAGAACCAAATGACTAAAACACAAGTAAAAAAAAAAATCAGATAATAGAAACTAAAACACAGTTTATTCAGATATTGGAATATTGGAGTAGATTGAAAAGAACTTTAATCATGTTTGGAATATTTAAGGGTATAATGAAAAAATGGCAAACATTGAAAACAGATGAATAATTATGCCAGAAAATTATAATTCATAAAAATAAATAAGTATATTTAGAAATGAAAGACACATTCTGAAATTAATAAATTAAATTATATTAATGATAAATTAGAGGAAATAGAAATTGGAATTTGTGAGTGGAAAAGCTAGAAAGTAGAATATAAATCATCCAAAGTTAAGAGAAAAGAAAATTTAAAAATAAAATAAATGTAAATGTTAGAGGGTTCATATAAAACTATGACACATATGAAACTGAAGTTCAATAAAGAAATCAGAGATTCAAGAAAAAAATTTCTAAATATATAAGGAATGAGAATTTTCCAAAATGTATGACAATCTTATGTTTTATTGAAAACACATACAGAATAAATACCAACAAAAAAAGTAGAGTTAGATTAAGACTGCTGAAACATAAAACAATAAGAAAAGCTTGAAAGTAGAAAGAGGAAAAGGGTGCCTGGATGGCTTTGTTGGTTAAGATCTGCCTTCTGCTCAGGTCATGATCTCAGGATCCTATGATCAAGCCCCACACTGGACTTCATGCTCTGTGTGGAGTCTGATTCTCCCTCTGCTTCTTCCCCTCCCCCCATGCTCTCTCTCTCTCCCTTGCTCTCTCAAACAAATAAATAGTATCTTAAAAACAACAACAGAAAGAGTCAAGTCAGGGGAGGGGTAGAGAGACAGGGATAAACAGCTTGTGCTCTCTCCTTTCTCACCCATTCTCTCAAATAAGTAAATAAATTTTTTTAAAAGAGGAAAAAAAGATAGTATCTTCAAAGGAACAATACAAAACAGGTACTTATTTCTCAGATTAATGGAAACAAGATGAAATTAGAGTGACATCTTTAAAGTGCTAAAAGAATTTTTACATACTGAAAAAATACACTTCAGAATAATGATAAAGGGGAGATTCTAAGAGGAGTACTAAGAACCAAGAATCTGTTTTCTCACCTAGACAACAATGGCACTGGTAGAATTTGGCCAATGTAATTATATTGAAATTCTGGAGTCTAGTAATGGTTTGAAAATTCTAGAGGAGGCTTGGATGGCAAATATTAATCCATTTCAACTCATAATTCATCAGTACTCATCTTCCACCCTCAGCCCTGTAGCAACAGCTAGACTTCTATTCCTGGAGTCCCTTGTATGCAGCTTTCAGGAGTCAGGTTGGACAATGCAGACACCGTTCTCCCCAAATCAGGGATCTGTGTTATGGTTAGCAATTGCTGCTTCTGATCATGGAGGTGGAGACACAGAAGTAGTATTGTTGTATTGTCCTCTTGCTAAAAGCCCTTATTCCAACTAAATTGACCTCTAGGGAATTTAAAGGGCAGGTACCTTTTCCTTTCTATATTAATCTCTTTTCTCCCTGTTTGGAGCCAGACAAAAAGATGGAATTCAAAAGTAACTCCATACATGGGATAAATTAGAAAGTCACTTCTCATGCCTAGGGAAGGGTGCAAGCTCACACAAGACCCAGGAAGACCTCATGTTTATAGTATAGGATGACTTTTAGCAGAAAGGCTGCCTATAATAATATTTTTAAAAAAACAGCAAAACAAAGCAAAAACACATTTTTAAAAACCTAGCAAATTCAAGGAAAGGGAAGAATCTGAATTTTAGAATTACCACATGATTAGATTCATATATACAATTTGCAATTTAGAAAAAAATCAGGGAAAATGAAGAAACAGGAAAGTATATATTTTTTTCAAACGAAGCAAAAACCAAGAAAAAATTATCTTAGAATGCTTGGCAGATGTACTGGGCAAAGATTTTTAAAACAACTTTCTTAAAGGTGCTCAAAGTATAAGAGGAATACATGGAAAGAGAGAGGGGAAAAAATCCAAAACAAACAAATGAATAATAATGACATATGAACAAAATGGAAATATCATTAAAGCAGCAGAAAACAGAATCCACAAATTCTAGAGCTTAAAAGTAATTAAAATGAAAAATTCACTAGAGGGATTCAAAAACAGATTAAAGCAGGTAGAAGAAAGAATCTGTGAACTTGAAGGTAAAAGAAAAAAATATCAAATTTGGAAAATGGAAAGAAAGCAAGATTGAGAAAAAGTGAACAGAGCCTAAGGGACCTGAGGGACATCATCAAGAGGACCAATAGATATACTGTGGAAGTCTCAAAAGGAGGAATGAAAATGAAACAGAATATTCAAAAATAATAATAATTGAAAACTTCCCAAGTTTGATGAAAGACATGAATAAAAACATCCAAGGTGCCTGATAAACTCCAAGTAGTGTGAACTCAAAGAGAATCACACCGGGACAAATTATAACCAAGTTGTTGAAAGACAAAGACAGATTCTTGAAAGCAGTAAGAGAGAAATGATTCATCATATACAAGGGATCTTCTAAATATTAGCAACAGGTTTCTCATGAGAAACTTTAAAGACCAGGAGCTATGGGCTTATTTATTCAAAATACTAAAAACAAAAACAAAACCCAAAAACCATTTAACCAAGAATCCTATATACAACAAAATCTTTCTTCCAAAATGAAGGAGAAATTAAGACAGTACCAGGTTAAAAAAAATGTGAAAGAGTTTATTAATATCAGACCCATCCAGCAAGAAAAGCTAAAGGGAGTCTTCAAAGTTGAAATGAAAGAATACTAGCCTAATAACTTCAGGAAAAGTAAATACATGGGCAGTTATAAAAGCGAGTATTGTAAGAATGATCAATCTTTTTTGTTCTCTACTAATTTTGAGACAAATCTGTTTTAAAAATATGTTTATGTTTTTGAACACATTGTATAAAGATATGATTTTGTGACATCAGTAACTAAAAGTGATGAGAGATGGAGCTGTTACGAGGGCAGAAAATTTTGTATGTTATTTATATTAAGTTGTTATAAATTCAAATTAGAGCACTCTATCTTTAGAATGTTAAGTATAATTCCCCAAGTTTATCAAGAAAAATATTATAGCGTATACACAAATGAGAAGGGAATTAAATTGTTTCACTATAAATAAAAAACTATCTAAAAGTTTGTTTTAAAGACAGTAATGCAGAAAATGAGAAAATGAATGAGAAAAACTAAAAAGATATATAGAAAACAAATAGTAAAATGACAAAAGTAAGCCTGTTTTTTATCAGCAATTACTTTAAATGTAAACTCTCTTGTTAAAACTCAAAGATTGGCAGAATGGATTTAAAAAAAAGCAAATGAAGGAAAACATGATCCAACTCTATTCTGTCTACAAGAGACTTTCTTTAGATGAATTACTAAATTGGATACAAAAGTGGGAACATTACTCTCTGTTATGCAGAAACAAAAAAGATTATAAAAGGATACTATGAACAATTGTATGCCAACAAATTGGATAGCCTTGATTGTATGGACAACTTTCCTAGAAACATGAAGTGTGTCAAGACTGAATTATAAAAAATATATAATCTGAACAAACCCATAGTAATCACCATATTGATTTCCACAACAGCTATATCATTTTACATGACCACCAGTAGTGCAACAAAGATTCCAATATCTTCACACCCTCATTGATACTGGTTTGTTTGTTTGTTCTTTTGTTTGGTATTTTTTGTGTATGTTGACTTTGTATCTTACTATCTTGTTGAATTCATTTATTTTAATACTTTTTGGTCATTCTTAGAGTTTTTGACATATAAAGTCATATCATCTGTGATCAGAGTTCATTTTGCTTCTTCCTTTTCAATTTGAATGACTTATTTTTTTTTCTTGCCTAATTGTTCTAAATAGAACTTTCAGAACCATGATGAATGTATACAGTGAAAGCAAGTGTTCTTGGCTTGCTCTTGATCTCAGTGGAAAATTTTTTATCTTTTACCATTCTGATGTTCATTGTGGATTTTCATTTATAGCTTTTATCATGTTGAGGTAGTTCCCTTTGTGAAAAGGTATTGAATTTTGTTTAATTCTTTTTTTCTGCAATGAGATTACTTTTTCAACTGGTATTGTTTTTCAGTCGATCATTCTGTTAATATGATATATTACATTGATTTTTCTATGTTGAATCATCATTTTATTCCAGGATAAATTTTTCTTTGTCATGACATATGGACATTTTAATATTCTGGTGAATTCAGTTTGCTGTAATTTTGTTAAGGATGTTTGCTTCCATGTTCATAAGGGACATGATTTCTTGTCGTGTCTGTCAGGCTTTATTATGAGGGCAGTGCTGGCTTATAGAATCAATAAGACTGTTCCCTTCCCTTCAATTTTTTGGAATAGTTTGAAAAGAATTGGTGTTAGCTTTTAAATTGTTTGGTAGAACTAACCAGCAAGGCAATCAGGTCCCTGACTTTTCTTTTTTGGGAGATTCCTTGAGAAAATGACCTTTTTTTCTAAAGCAGTTGCACCATTTGCATTGCAACCAATACTCTGAGGTTCCAATTTCCCCATATCCTCATCGACATGCCTCCTCTAACTTTGAGTGGCTCTTGGCACTCCTTAGCATTCCTAAGTTTATAGCTACACCACTCCAATCTCTACTTCTCTCTATATCACCACCTCCTCTTTTGTCTGTGTCTCCTCATCTCTCTAATATTATTTATTATATTATATTATATTATATTATATTATATTATATTATATTATATTATAATATTTTGAGGCCTTGTATGTAATCCAGGATGATTCCATACCAAGATCCTTAACATACTTATACTGGCAAAGACTCTTTTTCCAAATAAGGAAATAATCATAGATTCCAGGAATTTGGACATTGACACATCTTTTTTTAGGGCCACCATTCAACCTGCCAGACAATCATTATGTTAAATAAATTCCTAATTATTGTATTCATTTAGATAATAATACATAGAATTATTTATTTAACATGGCTTTTGTATTGTTCCTTGCTAGTTTGTAGAAATACAGTTGGTTTTTATATACTGATATCCTATCCTGCAACCTGACTAAACTAACTTATCAGTTACAATAAGTTTTTACATAAATTTATTATAATGTTATGTTTTCAGTGGATTTTTAAAAAGATTTTTTTTATTTATTTAAGAGAGAGCATGCATGAGAGAGAGCACAAGCAGAGGAGAGGGACAAAGGGAGAGGGAGAAGCAGACTTCCCCACTGAGTGGGTATTTTTATTAATGTCTGGTTAGAGCTTCTGGCATAATAATGACCAAAAACTGTAAGAGTAAGAGCACACAATCTTGTCTTATTCCTGATTTTAAGCAGAGAGCACTATTTCTTTTACTGTTCAGTGTGATGTTAGATGTGAGATTCTTTATAGATGTTGTCAGGTTGATAAATACAAATAACAATTTATCAGAATGATAATGGAATATCAGGTTCCCTTATATTCCTAGTTTGTTGAGTTCTTATCCTGGAAGTTTGTCGTATTTTGTCAAACCGTTTTGTGCATCTATTTAGATAACCATGTGTTTTTCTCCTTTATTCTACTGAAAGAGTATACTATCTGGATGTTCATATTTTAAACCAACCTTGCATTCCTGAAATAAATTCTACTTGGTTCTGGGTGTATAATTCTTTTTACATACTCTATATATACAAATATCTGTATTTGGTCTACTTTTACTTTATTGAATATTTTTGAGTCCATATTCATAAGAAAAATTAGTCTTCAGAAAAATGTGGCTGGTTTTGGTATCAGGAAAAATCTTGCTTGAGGGAATGAGTTGAAAAGTGTTACATTCTGCTTATTTTTAAGAGTTTGTGAATATTGGTGTTAATTTATTTTTAGATTTTTGCAAAATTCATCAGTGAAGCAATTTGGGTTTGGAATTTTTGTGGGGTATGTTTAAAATAATAATTCAATCTCTTGTTATAGGTCTATGTAGATTTTCTATTTCTTCTTTAGTCAGGTTGAGTAGTTTTTCTTTTCTTTCAAGGAATCTGCTCATATTATCCACATCTAATGTTTGGGACTGTAGTTGCCCATAATATTCCATTATAATCACCTTTTTATTTCTGTAAGGTCAGTAACATTATCCTTTTTCTAATTCTTGATTTTAGTCACCTAAGTTTTCTCCACTCCACTTCTTTTTTGATCAATGTACCTGAAGATTTGTCAGTCTAGTTATACTTTTCAAAAAACAAACTTTTGGTTACATTGATTTTCCTCTATTGCTTTTCTTTTTTTTTAAGTCATTAATTTCTAGTCTATTCTTTATTATATCCTTCCTTCTGCTTTGAGTTTAGTTTGTTACTCTTTTTCCAATGTGTTAAGGTGCAAGTTTAGGTTCTTGATTTAAGATCTTTCTTCCTCTTTAGTAGAGACATTTACAACTATACTTTTTTCTCTAAGCATTGTTATCTGTAACCTGTAAGTTTTGATATATTATATTTTCATTTTCATTCATTTTAAAATTGTTTATAGTTTCATTCATTGACTAAGAATCTGTAGTTTATTTTCTATTTGTAAACTCAATTTCTTTTAGTTATTTGTTTCTAACTTCCTTTCATTGAGGGTACAGAACAAACTTTGTATAATTTCCATCCTTTTAAATTTGTTGAGGTCCATCTTATGACCTAACATATAGTCTATCCTAGAGAACCTCTTATATGTACTTGAAAATAATGAGTATTCTGCTATTTTCATGTTAAGTGTTCTATTGGTGCCTATTAGGACTGATTTATAAAATTTTCTTCTTTATTTATAGCAATGTCTTTTTGCATAGTCTGTTTCATTTGCTATTAACATATAATATCCAACTTTAATTTGTACTATGTTTTTTTTTAGCCCATGTAAACTTTTAAAATTTGTTTTTCTTTTTCTACTCATTTCAACACCTAGATCAACTTGGTTTTAGTTCCAGTTGATTCTTCTTTTATTTTAAGGTTATATTTATTTATTTGAGAGAGAGAGAGCATGAGAAGGAATGGCCCAAGGGAGAGGGAGAAGCAAGTTCCCCACTGAGTGCAGAGTCCAACATGGAGCTTGATCCCTGGACTCCAGAATCATGACCTGAGCTGAAGGCAGATGCTTAACTGATTGAATCACCCAGGTGCCCCTAATTGATTCTTCTTTTCCCTTGTGCAAATCACATTTCTGGTCCTCTGCACCTATAGTAGTTTTTTTTTTTTAATTTTATGCTAAATATTATGTATCTCACATTTTCAGTAGCCTATAGTATTTGTTTGCTTGTTTAGAATAGCGCTTTTTGTTTTTGTTGAGTAGTTAACTTACTGGCAGATTATTGCTTTTTTTTCCAGTATATTTGTAATTTCTGTTAGACATATTTCCTAAAGCATGAGTTTTCAGGGATGTCAACTCAGTGCCTAAGGCCTTCAGCAGTCTCTTTTCTGGCTGGTCCAAGGAATGTCTCTCAGCACTGTGTGATCTTCAATATCTCTGCTTAGCTCATTACTCCTAGCAGTACTTCTCTAACAAATCTTATGAAGTCTTGCCCTCTGCATGATCAGCTTAATATTTTTCCAGACAGGCTCTATGAAGATCTCTGTAATCTTTCTGTTGCATTCCCTTCTCTCCCATGCCCTGCCCCTCAAACTCTAACTGCCTCTTCCATCACAAAAGTATGATCACTGCCTCCTCTACTCAGAAAGGCCATGATCCTGAGCTGTCACTATGCTGTGATCCAGAAAGTGCCATTAAGCAGACTCTAGTCAATTGAAGGGTAATCTAATCTGTTTCCCTTGTCTCAGGAGCATAGTCCTATGCTGCTTGTTATCCAAACATGTATATGGTCCAGTTTTATAGCTTACAACGTGAGGAAGATTAAATTACCAGTTAATTACTCTCTTATGATCAAGAAAAAAAGTCAACTCATATTTTATTATTTTGGAGAAAATATATTTTTGAAAAAAAAGTGTCTTTGAAAAAAATTTCCCTAAACTTTATTTAGGCTTTTTAATTAATTAATTAATTACATTTTCACTTTTCTCAAAATATCCCTCCCCTATTTTTTCTCCCCTAATTTTTAAGATCTAAATCAAATTTTATTTAACTGTTTAAAAGACATTTTCTGAAATGCATTATATACAATAATGCATTATATACAATAATGAGACTGATTTAAGTATCTTTGATCACTTGTTTCTGTTTTGGTTTGTTTGGGTTTTGCTATTGTATGCTATGATCGATGGATATCTAGGATAATGATTTTAAGGTAATAGGCCATTTCTTGAGATTAATTCATAATTCTTGCAATTACAAATAAAACTTGATAGTTTACCAATGGAAATTGATATTATAGGTAACAAACAGAAATACTCTTAAAGTCATTTTAATACCAATAATTAAAAACCTTTGGAATATTTCACTGACCTGGGGGTTGATATGGGAAAAGCATAAACAAAAAATTATTGGTTTATCTTGAATTAATTAAGACAAATGCTGTTTTGTTTTATATAAAGATAAAGGCAATTCCATGAATTCATTTTAATCCAAAGTATTTGATTAAAAATCCTAAACAATTCTATTAATACAGCAAAACATGAAGGATCTTTAGGTTAAAATCTGCATTTAAAGTCAGTTTGATTAATTTTTCCATTTGTCTTTTAAGAAGCCACAAACTGGAGGAAGGAATTAATATCACAATTATTTGGATCTATTATGGCAAAACATATTATTTTACTCTTCACAGTATAACCTCAAGAAAGTGTGCCCCTCAGAACTGTTTGCTTCATAAAAGATGATAAGTGAATGATGGGGAATGTTTGTTATATTAGCTGAAGTATTCACTGCTGTCATCTAGGCCATTTTCTCCTTTGGATAGTAGGTAGATTGTAGTCCCTTATAATTACTTGTATTGTACGCCAAAGAATCTGAGTACAGTTTCTTGTATAGTCCAAATAAAATGAAGTTATTTCCTGAAACCACATTGCTCTGTTTACTTGGCCCTGATTCTTCTTAACAATTGCTTCCAACATTGGATAATGTATTTTTAGTTTTTTTTTTCTGCCAGCATTTCAGTAACTATGCATTTGTACATTTTCATAACACCTTCTTTTTTTTCAAATGACATTATGTGTTTGCACATAAATTCTTCTCTTTTCCCTTGTCATGTCTGCTAATCTTTTTGCTGTTGTTGCTGCATTTGGCACTGCAAGTTCAATTTAACTTATGAAAATCAAGCTGTCTATTCTGCTTCATTCATCATCATCAACCAAAATCATTCTGGAATCAAAACTTGTTTTCTATTATCTTGTTATTTTTTGGTGATGATATATGGAAGGGAAAGTAGACAGTGGCAGGGCATAGGATTGAACTGTAGTTTATAGCAAACATCTGCCTCTGCATAGTAACCTTGTGGGATTTGTGCAGACTCTTATCCACAAAAATCAAAATTCAGAGAGAAACCTTTTTTGCCAAATGTTCTTATATGCAGAACTCAGTATATGGGTCATCAAAAGAAAATCCAAATGTCAAATACACATAAGTTACTCATATTATATATAATTAGAAGAAAAACTAAAATACCAAGCATATCCTAATTGTAATGAATCATTTAAATTGAATTTGGAAACTTCTACCTTACATTTCGAAGTAACAAACAATTTAATAGATCACGACATATTTTTTGGTAAATGTTTTCAGGGACAACTGAAAGAAGAGTGGTTCAATTTTGTTAGTAACTTGGGAGAGGTGTGAACAGCCCACTCTTCTAGTACAAACAAGCAGGAAAGTGTTCTTAATCATATTCAGATACAATAATGAATGCAAAGTAGGTAGTATCTTTGTGAGTGTAAAAGAAAACAAACAAGTTGATGCTTGTCTGCCATAGATTTACAAGATTATAAATGGAAATCACTTGAATCATTATCCTTTTATCATGCAGTTTTGCCTCCATATTAAGATGTAATGATTTTGGGCAGCCTGGGTGGCTCAGAGGTTTAGCGACGCCTTCAGCCCAGGGCGTGATCCTGGAGACCCAGGATGGAGTCCCAGTCAGGCTCCTTGCATGGAGCCTGCTTCTCCCTCTGCCTGTGTCTCTGTCTCTCTCTCTCTTTCTCTCTCTCTCTCTCTCTGTGCGTCTATGAATAAATAAATAAAATCTTTTAGAAAGAAAAATGTAATGATTTTAACCATTATACATTATGTCAGTCATACTAATGTTACATCTTAAAGCAAGCATATGAAGTCTAAGTAGTATAATTAATTAATTACCTGGGCAGGTTTATGAAAGTTATTTAATTTGGTCATTAATTTATTTAAGCTTTTCAGCTTTTAAAGCTTTTAAAAATCTTCTAACAAAATTGAGAATACCTATATTTGGAAGTGATATATCAGTGAAATTATAACAATTGTGAACAAAGAATACATTATGGGTTATGGAAAATGAAGTAATACGTCAAAAGTTTCCTTAAACTTTAATTTTGATGATAGTTCATTTTGGTATTGTTTTACCACCAAGTTTTTCTGAATACTATAATTTTAGTTTTACCATATATACTTTGTATATAAATGGCTTCCAATTCATGATTCACTAATTCTGCTGTTTGGATGACATCTCTGTTCAGCTAAGTCCTTTTATTCCACTGTAAAAGTCCAAACACTTGATATTGGAGGGCTCCTTAGAGGTCCTATAATCCAACTTCTGATCTTATGCAGAAAAACTCCCTAAAACATTCCAGAGATGTGGTCAATCAATTTGGAACCCCTCATGAAGAAGAAAGCTGTTTCCTCATAAGCAATTATGGTTGGGGAGTTCCTATTCATATTGAACCAAAATTCTACTACTTGTTCATCTAGATTTTTCTTTGGAGTCTCACTCAAAAAGAAAAAATAATTCTACAATCATACCACAATTCTTCACATGTTTAAGAATATCCATCATGTCCTAGAGCCTTTAAAATATCAGATGAAAAAATTTATATTTCCTTCAACTGCTGTTTCATCAACATGGTTTCAGACCCCTATATATCATGCTTTCCCACTTCCTATTATATCAAAATTATATTTATTAATATATCTATTAAAATGTAATTTTCAGAAGTATGTACGATTTTCAAAAGGGTAATGGGCCTATACCAAAATTTGCCTTTTTTTTTTTTTTACAAAAATTTGATTTTCTTTAAGTCAACTTCAGACTGCAATAACATTTCTGCCAACTATATTATTACTGCTGGCTCAGTTTGAACACATACTTACAAAGGCAGTTATTTTGTTCATTTATCAATTGATAAATATTTAAAAGTACCTATTACTACCATTTTTACTTCTGATTGAAAGCTGTGTTAGGTGCTGGGAAGATACAAATAAAATGTGGATTTCAAAATAGTTGGTGAAACTCATTAATTCATCTAAAGCTTAATAAAATAAAAACCGCATGTGATTGGATCACAGGGGAAGATTATTTAATACATTCTGAAGAATCAGAAGGTTTTCTAGGAGGTGCTATATAACCTACATCTTGAAGAACAGAAAGCACAAAAACGTGAAATAACATGATGATTCTTTAGAAAAGTAAAAGGGTTTATGAGTACCAGGACATTACGCTAATTCAAATAAAAAACATCACTTAGACAATAAAGTCTTCAAGGTTCTAGATTAAGTTGTCCTTTCCCACGGTGACGTTTGTTAAAGCTTAACCGAGAGTCACTTAACTCTTTGATTATAAAGGTAACTTAAAAGAAAAAAAAAAGTACAAGGACTTCTAATACTAAGGCAGTAGATTGACTACAAATGTACCCCTCTTATCCCTCCAGAAAAATGACTATAATAAATGTAAAGAAATAAAAAGCCCATAAGTCCAAAGCAATGAAAAAAGAAGAGTGGGAGTGTATATGATAGATTTCAGTATGCTTCTGGAGGATAAAAACTAAAGAGAAAAGTAGTTGAAATAGCTGGATAAAAGTAACTACACAGCTTAGAGTGAATTACTAACATGAGGGAACAAATTTGACTCCTTCCCTCAACCCTACCCCCCCAAAAAAATGCAAAAAATAAACAAACTCTGAAGTCTGTTTGTTACTTCATACATAATATGAAAGTAAGTGTGTTACTTACAATCATACTTACTATAATAGAGTCCAGAAAAAAACACAGGATTGAAAAAGAGGATTAAGATTAAATTTGTACATGGAAGATACTACAACTTTTTCCCCCACTGTCAGATTATATATCTCCTTAGGCAGAAGTTCTACAGTTTTTTTTCTAGATAAAAGAGCAAGAGAAAAACACCTTTGTTTGAAAAACCTCTAAAGAATATCCAAGCACTTAATTATATTAAAGCAAATCTATCATGCCACACCCAAACACATAAACATCCAATCTTTAAACATACCAAAGAATATGTGACATTTAAGAAAAGCCTCCAATATGAAGTAGAAAGACCACTAAACAAACAGAAAAATGCAATTTTATAGGAGGATAAAACTATGTAGACTACTAAAAGAAAAAAAAAGTATTTGTGTATAAGGATGGGAGAAGATATCGCATCCAGAATCAAAAAACAAAAACTAGCTCATGTAAATGTAATCTATGACTGATGAAATAAAAAAAGAAAAAGATTTGGAATTATTTTAATGAGAGAGGAAACCAATAAATTCTCTTGGAAATTAGAATAAACTGTACAAAATTATGAAAGAACAGATACCAGAGCAGAACATCAATCCAAAAGTTCTAATGCCCCAGTATTAGGAACTCCTACTAAATGAAAACAGCAAGATGTAGGAGAGAATATTATCAGAGAAGTAATACAGCTTGAGGTCTCAGGTCAGGACTACATCTTTATTTTTTATTTATTTTATTTTAAAAATATTTTTAAGTAATCTCTTCACCCATTATGTACTCAAACTCACAACCCCAAGACTAAGAGTCGAATGTTCTACTGACTGACCAGCCAGGGACCTGGAAAGACACACATCTTCAGAGACAAGGGTTACTACAAGCACCCAGGAAAATTCAAAACAAAACAAAACAAACTTGAACACTATTGTGAAATTTAGAACACAAATAAATGGAAAAATCTTAAATGTTTCTACATATGTCACCTAACGAGCAATAACAATCATACTTACTTTGAACTTCTCAATATAGATGGTCAACATCCAATTCCATGTGCACTCAAATTACCAATCAATTATATGAGGTAGATTATAGATACTGTCAGTCATGTAAAAAACTCAGGAAATTTAGTTCCTATCCATGTTTTATTATCAAGTCATTTAAGAATGCACTTACATTGCACCTTACAAAATCAGGGTAACCCAATAATTAGCTATAGTTATAGTTAGTTGATCAAACCTAACATAGCAATAAAAATAAGCCTGAGATGACAGCATTGAGCAGAATCTAGGGAAAAATCAGTCCAGTTTGGAACAAGAGAACCTTAAATTTTTAGAGGAAAGAACTTGGAGTACAAAAATAGATAAGTATAACGAGACATTTAAAAAGGGTTGATGATGTAGAATTAAGCAATTAATTTGGGAAAGACAAAGTTAATTATATTTTCAAGGAGAAACATAAACCTATACCATAAAGAAATGTAATTGTATTATATCCTCTGGCTTTTCAGAGGACAACATTCACATGATCACAATTAAGTCATCACTGATTAGTGACAACTAGAAACAGGTGTATCTATGTTTATGAAAAATGAGGGAAAAGCAATGGTAGAAGAAAATACAATTTTCTCATTACTGAAAGTCAAAAGATAATGTTCAAAAACCAACAGATCAGGATTTAGCAGTAAAAGCGTATTTATTTATTTATTTATTTATTTATTTATTTATTTATTTATTTATACACAAGTGATGGTGACTCATAGATGTATCTGCTAAAGGAACTGGGACAGAGGGACAGAGTGGTCAGGAACAATTCAGTGAAACTTCTATCTCATCTTGATTGATAATCAGCATTACCTCTTACACTGTCTTCAACACAATAGGAATACTGTGCTGTTCATATTTTTGTCCATAAAACGAAGGTACAAGGAGGATAACTCAAGTTAAGATAGATAGGAAAATTCCAAAGTAAACTATTTATCAGCAGAATGGAAGCTTCCAACCTGTAATAAATTTTAATGTAGTCAATCTGGACTTGCATTCAGCTGCATATTTGCTTCCATGCTTTGGGCATTCTAGTATATCATCATGCATACTATGTCAATTATACTGAACTGGAGACTGTCATTTTCCATCAAGTCAGAAGAGAGAGCATATGTCTTCTCTATTATTCTTGAAATGAAATTATTTTACAACCAGATCATTTCAGAAATTAAAAATATGATTTTGCACACTTGTGGATTTTTTGTTATTTTCATTCTGTTATATATCTGAGATTTTTCTTTGACCCACAATGTAGGAAGTAATTATGACAGCCTTAGACACATATTTTATTTTCCTTTTAGCTATATCTCAGGTCAGTTTAAATCCACACATACACTCTACTTACACAATGGTCTCTATTGACTTCAACGAATCACTTTCTACTGATGCCCCCTGTGAGATAGAAAAGAAAGAAGCTTGTTCATAGATTCCCTGTAGCACATCACCACCATTGATCCATGGTTTTAAGGGCTTTAGCCACTAATTTCCTCCCACCAATGGAGAGACCCATTGCTCAGTGTGTTTAGACTCTTATGGCTGCCTACTGTGACTTCAGTTCTTAATCTGCCTGAAAGTGTCAAAAGTCACGCTGCTGTTTGGAGAGTGATTTTTTTTTTTAAACCTGCTACTGGGAGCAATGCTTTTCTTAGTACTAAGATGCTCATGATAATGGAGAGAGCTCCGACATATGTGTGTTTTTTTCACTGTTGAATAAATAACCACTATGGCTAATCTACATGTGTCATAGAATTTTATAATAATGCATTTTCACTAAAAAAAAAAACAAAACTCCAGCATAGATAGGTATTATGCTTACAAAATTTGCATGATGATTCTCTGTCACCAATATTTAAATACAGGTCCAAAATTTTAGTGCCGTTAACAAAAGAAATAACTTTGGTATTTTAACATCTAAGCTTTAAAGCTCAAGGTAACTACTGATTTGTATCATCTACATAAAGTGAATATATGAATAGTTTTTCTCATTAATAATGTATTTGATTTCACACAAATGGGTCAGGTGTATTAAATAGCATAACATATATAAAGAGATTTAACCTCACCGTTAATCAAATGCAAATTGAAACATCAATGACTTATTATTTTTACTTTCTAAATTAGAAATATTGAAAAGGTAATACTACTTAATAGTTAAAATAAATCTAGTTGAAGAATAAATTAGTTCATTTGTTTTGAAAAACAATTCATCATTAGAAATTTAAACTATTAAAATGTGTATTCCTTTTGATGCATTAATCCCACCTTTGGGAATCTATCAAATGATATTAACCTAACATATGTAAATAAAAATATAAATAAATGTCTGTATCAGCATTATTTCTAACTGGTAAAACTTGTCTCACAATATGGAGATTTTTAGTTAGGCTATGATATAACCATATTGTTAATATCACACAGACATTAATTTGATAAGAAGGGAAACACTTATGCATAATGCTTACGCCAACAGTCCAATCTTGAACATTCCTCAAACCAATTGAATGTAGAGGCTATAAGTGATCAGGAATAATTGGTACTTAGATTAAAAAACAGAATGTTAGGGATCCCTGGGTGGCTCAGCGGTTTAGCATCTGCCTTTGGCCCAGGGCATGATCCTGGAGTCCTGAGATCAAGTGCCACATTGGGCTCCCTACATGGAGCCTACTTCTCCCTCTGCCTGTGTCTCTGCCTCTCTCTCTCTCTCTCTCTTTCTCTCTCTCTCATGAATAAATAGAATCTTAAAAAAGAAAAAAACAATGTTATTTGTGTACATGCTATTTTTATTGGTCAGAACTCATTTAGATAAAAGTGAGTGATTCAAATCAACTAGCTTATGATACGATTGGTAAAGTTTAGAATTGTTCATAGAAAGAAAATCAGACTTCTTAAGAGCAGAATTCAGGATAGCATGGGGAAACCCAAAGATTATAATCAGGACCCTGGAGCTTCCAATTTTCCATATCTTACCTGTTTTCTTTTTGAATGTTGTCTTCACTCACTCCTTCTACAGACCCAATTCTATACACAGTAGGGCTTATGGCCCCAATATTTTTGAATCAGCATATGACTATGTCTGCATTCACAAAGGAAAGGACTTCTCCTAGGGAAAGTCTCCAATTGGCTTAATTTGTATCTTGGATCTATGAGTGGTGCAATTCTAACCCCTTCCTCAAAATTAAAGGGAGTAGAAACATGTCCATTGAGGGAATCATAGCATCTGTAGTGCTACCTCAATATGCGCCTCCTGGAATATAATTCAAATAATGTGAAGTATGTAAATAGGAAAAAAATACTAGGAAAGAAATATACCAAAATGTTTATGGTGTGGGATTGTGCCTCTGAAAAAATAAACATAAATCAAACAACAACAAAAATAAACAGACTCTCTCTATTTGTTACTTATCATATTTTCTATAATTAACATAGATTTATTTTATTTTTAATTGCACCATAGATGTTTCACTATTGGGGAGGAGCATTTAAATGCGTAATAATGTAAATATGTCAATGTATCATAGAAAAGGCAAAATAAGAATTAGTACTAAAATATGAGTTGCATGGTGGCATATGAACATTTCTAGGCATTTCTATACCTCAAAAAAGGTTTTTTGACCAATTGAATTAATGATCCAGCTGCAAGTGAAGGAAGGAAGTTACATATGACATAAGTTTAAGAGAAATACAAAAATCATGTTTCACATTTTTACAAAAACAAATAAGAATGTATTGATTACGAAGTAATACTGGCCTAAAGTTTCTTTTTTTTTTTTAAATAAAATAAAGCTGAGTGAAACACAAAGCATATTGACTTTTCCAATTTGTGTGACCTAACCTAGTTACCCTGAAAATAAGCCTCTCCTATGTGTTTACTTGAGAATGGGGACAGTTCTGGTGACATATTCATTTTTTTATACCCCAGAGTAGGTGACAGGTCTAATGGTGTCTTTCCCACTGAAAATGAGAAAATCACATTCATTGGAAAATTTGGAGGTCCATGAGATGGAAAAAAATGTATGTCTTACAAGAACAATTACCCCCCAAAATTATATATTATAACAAATATATCTAACCCAAGGTAAAATGTTTGATAGAAAAACCTCCCCGTGTCTCTACCTTGTTGTTAGTAGTAGACTTCAAGAGAACATACCTACCATGGGGTCATCATGATGGACAAATAGAAAAGAAATGGAGCTAGAAGCCAACTTTGGGAATATGCCGATAAGCTTATGAGCCTTACAAATCAACATGACTAACCACAGTAACCTGTTCCTTATTCCACAATTTTCTCCATGAATAATTAATAAGCAGAGAAAGAACAAAACAATATTTGAATAATTATGTCCCTCGTCATGTCCTTCCCCTTACAGAATCTATCTCCTACCTTCAGAGACTAAGAGCCAGAAAAGAGCCAGTATCTTAGAATTACACAGCAGGTAAACTCAGAGTCTATTTAAACAACTCTTCTGAATGAAGTCTGATACTACTTTATTAACTTCTCATTGTGTTGCTCCTGTAGTGTTGATATAAATTGAACATGAGATTATTCTTAAGTTAGAAGTTTCCTACAGTTCAGACCCTGGACTTTACAGGTGCAAATGGGTCAGGAGTAGCTGCAGTCATCTGAGTCATGCAACAGAGTCCTGTGCTGCAGTGGGCAGCAGCCAACAGGCTATGCCATTGGAAAAGATGCTTCTCACATATTGGAAGAACATACATCTTGAACCACTTTTAACATGTTTAGATTACCTTTCTTAATATTGGATAAAATATGTCTAATGAATAGGTTGGATAGAATTACATAATCAAGTTAATTAGATACACAATAAATTCTTATAAACTATCCACTCCCTCATGGATGTACTGACTCTTTCTGTATATTTATGCCACCATGACAGCATCTTTTCATAAGCACTTGAAATCACAGGACTAAGGACTTGTCCAAATACAATGAGACACTGCCCATTTGACAGGATAACATGATGAATTGCCTTTGGAATTCTGTGGTTATTTAGAAGGTGTTGCTGGCGTTTTGACTTTTCCTCTGGCAATCTTCTTGATTCAGGTAACATTTACTTTGGAATAAACATCATGTTATTTTCAGTTGTTTCTTACTTCTCGGATTATTCCTTCTTAGCTCATCAAAAATATTAACCTTTCAATAAACTTTAAAATTTTCAATGAACTTATCTCTTATTACTCTGAACATATATCTGGTTTGTATCCACTAAAAAGTAATTAACTTTATGTCCTAATTAAATCATTAAAGTCCTAATCAATATTCAGCATTGAATTAAAGGAGAGTATAAAACAAATCAAAGAACATTTAAATTCTAATCATAACCTTTATAAACACTGTATTATTTAATAATTGGTACTTAGAAAATAAATATAATGTGTTCTGATGACTACTTACTAATAACTTTAATATCTCCAGCCCAAACATTTTTCTGGAACTTGATATTCCTATACAACTATATACTTACATCTTCTCTCGGATGTCTAATGAGCATCTCAAATTTAACAGATCCAAAGGGAAATCCAAACCTCCTCTTTGCAAAATATATTCTTCTTCTTACACCTTCTATTTCTGTCTCCACTTAGTTATTCAGGTCCACAGCACTGAAGTTATCCTTGGTTCCTCTCTCTCTGACATTATTTGTAACCCTCAAGCAAATTCAGTTGACTCTGCCCACCCAAAATATGGACAGACCCTAAAACTTATCACTGTTAACCACCTTGGTGCATCTGCCATGATTTTTCTCCTGAATTAGTAATAACTTTCTTTCTGTTTTACCTTTGGCATGATAATAAAATCCATTCTTCACACAAAAGCCAAAAGAATCATTTTAAAGTCTAAGGCAGATCAAGTCATCAAAAACTCTCCTATAGTATACCTTCATTTTCAGAGTAAAAAGCAAAGATTTTACAATGACCTATGAGACTCTAGTTTCCCCCAGTCCTATCACTGTCTCACCTCCTTTAAATTTCATGTCCACTACTATCCTATGTTTCTCTTACTGTCCTTCAGAGTCTATGGCCACCTCATTACTTTGATAAATGTTGGAAACATTTCAGTCTCATGATTTTTGCTGTAACCTCTACTAGCATATTCATTCTTCCTTTGGGTATTGACATCTTCCCTCAGATCTTTGCTTAAATATCAGTTTCTCAATTAGGCTCCCCCAAGAAAATTATTTAAAATGGCAATTCCCACAGTACCTCAAATGCTTCTCACCCAATCCTGTTTTTGCTTATCTGACATACAATAGGTCTCAGGTTAGATTTTTCCAATTGTGGACCCTGAGAAAAGCATTTGATTGTACAGAATAGTTTCTTAGGAAAATGTTCCTAGAAAGCAGCAGTAGACGAATGGAGGTGAAACAAGGAAGGGAAGGTCATCAATGCAGGATGTGTTAGGGAGCAGATTACTGTTGTGGTTGAGTAGGGCTCAACTGCCATGAGAACATCTGGGCAGCTATGAAGAAAATACATAGGTTGCCTTACACAAGCTGTGAGACAACTGGAGTATTTAACTGTCAGTTCATTTATGGCAGTTCTTTCCCTCTGCATACGTATGCAGAATATGTCCAAGCAGGCAGAGAAAGCCCTAAGGTAATTTGTTGAAGGTGTTTGCAGTAAGAAACCAATAGACCTGAGCACATAGAAAAAGCACTTGCTATTGATATTGTCTGCTACCCTCAACCTTTCACATAATTCAGATCTACTTATTGCCAACTTTAAGTTCATTCATTTTTATCTATCACTGATTCTTTAAAGTGATGGTTACAGCAATATTGTGATTTATAAGAAATATGTACTTGGTCATTTAGATGACCAAAATATATTTCTCATACATATTTGGCCTTTGTCCAATGTTCCTGATTCAGAGCCCCTAAAATCCTGGGGATTTCATATGATAAGGGCAATTAAAGGATCCTTTGTTATGTTAATAAATGTGACTTTTGCACCCCACTCAAGGGGGGAGGCTAGTTGCCTAGAGGATCAAGTATGTGACTAGGGGATTGGAAGTTTGGGTTCCAACTATCCCCTAGGCCTTTTCCTCCCCAAGAGGTGCTGGAGGTTGAATCAGTCTGTGACCAATGATTTAGTCAATCATGACTATGTAATAAAGCCTCCATAAAAGTCCAAAAGGACTGGAATCGATTGCTTCTGGATTAGCAAACATGTGGTTATGTGGCCAAAGTGGTGTAACTAGAGAGGGATAGAAATTCCATGCCCTTTCTCTATACTTTGTTCTATGATGTATCCTTTCATCTGGCTGTTGACTTGTATCCTTTAATATATCCTTAATAAACTGGTAAACATAAGTAAGTGTTTCCCTGAGTTCTGTAAGCTGTTCTAGCAAATTAATTGAACTTGAGAAGAAGGTTGCTGGACCCTCCAATCTCTAGCTTGTTGGTCAGGAGCACAGGTACCAATCTAGGACTTGCAACTGGCATCTGAAGCAGAGGTGAGAGGCAGTGTTATAGGACTGAACCTATAAACTGTGGAATCTGATGCTGTCTCTGGGTAGATAACAACAGAATTATGTTAAAATCTGATACAAAAAAAAAAAAAAAGAAAGAAAGAAAGAAAGAAAGAAAAGAAAAAGAAAGAAAGAAAAAAGAATTCTGATACCCAGCTGGTGTTCCAGAATTGCTTGATGTTAATTGAGATGGAGTGATATCCTCCCACACTTTGGCCTTGGCCCCAGAAACTCTCAGAGTTTGTCATAATTTCTAAATAAATAGTAAAATTTTAAAACAGGAATGTTCCAGGGAAAGTTGTAGATCCCTTTTATTGCAGTTGTGTTTCAGATTTCTTTTCCTTTAGTGCCTGTGGTTCTTGATCATGCTGCTTCAAAGAATGAAGAGGTAGATCAGACAAAGTGTGGTGGGCAGCAAGCAAAGTTTATTGAGCATTAATTTAAAGCTCCCAAAGAGGGAGGGCATCTGAGAGTTGCCATTGTAATTTCTAAATCTAGGGTTTTTATGAGATTGTTGGTGGGTTGCTTTAATACAATTAGCTCTCCACGTGCTACATTTTTGGCTACATGCTCATCTACCTATCAGGTAGTTGTTTAAGTGGGATAGAGTAAAGGGTTCCTTTCAAGGTGGGGCAAAATAACAAGATGGGGTCATTTTCCTTCTAAGGATAGTTTTCTCTTAGGACAGGGCCCCTTGCCTCTGCCTTTCTTCTGACTCTTGTGCATTAGTTGGTTCTCCAGCAGTAATTTGGTTGCTTGATCAATGGGTTAAACCAGGCCTTCATTCCTGAAGGAATTGAATTCCTATTATCATGTCTTTGTCTGAATTTGACTGTTTCAATTTCCCTCACAAGGCCATTGCCAAGGCAAGAACACCAAGGGGAATCCTGGTGAATTCAATAATTTCAAGACAAACTGCTCCCTGTAATGATTAGGTAGAAACAATCTTATATTCTCATGATAATAAAAATACCTACCTCCCTTCTTTTCCTACTAAGTTTTCTGGCAGGAGAACCCCAAATACAAGCCAATCTTTATAACCACATACTATTATAGAAGTGTTTCTTATTCCCCAAGAACCAAAACATTCAATTATATAGATCCTGAATATGCACAGGCTGAGAAGCACATATTCTGTAAATGGAACAGAGGGAAAGATTGTGGGAATGATCATTCCTTCCTCCAACACTTGGCTTCTGGGTTATGTAATCTAGCTATCAGGGACACAGAGCTTTATAATAGGCTTATACACACATAAATACAGAAGTATGTAATCTTCAAGCTGATGGCTTAATTGTGCTTGTAAAAGACCATTTCAGAGTTCTATTAGATTGTTAACTTGTGACTTTGTATATTCAACCACACAAATATGTTATGAATTATTTTATGTGTAGTAATTAATTTTGCTTTAGTAATATTAACATGATGCAGTCTTGCTCTCAATAAATTAAATCTCTTTCTAATTAGACTTCATTTTCCTCCCATATGACAGAAAAAGACTGATACTGGGTGATTTATAAGAACTTTTCTAGTTCTCATTTTTTCTTTTCCAAATCCAGATAGACAAAGATATTTCTGCATCATGTGTTGTTTATACCTGTGGAGAAAATACATATTCATTGAACTTGACCTCTTGCTGTCCACTGTGTGCTAATGGTATGTACCTAGATGTTATTTTCTCATCATTAAGCATCTCCCTTAATTTATATCTACTTGAAATGTCTTGTATGCAATTTTAAAACAAATCCTTAAAATTATAGGAACATTATATCCCAGAAAGAAATTTTGAAGCTAATGAAATCCAACAAACTAAGGCTGGTGAGTAAGCTAATCCTGTAAATAAGTGAACATACCAACAACTGATAATAGTTATATTTGGTTATCATTTTCTATAGTTTCTATAAGATGTTGACTGGTGAGAAAAATTTAAGTTACATAATTTATACCACTGTATGAACATTGAATAAGATAATTTTCTGAAACTTTATGAACACTAAAAACAACTTAGCATGATTTTGTAATTTCATTCTTAATTGGAGAGCTAGAAACCCTATTTTCTAGATGAATTTTACCCTGCTATTCCAACTTATCTGATTGCATTTTTGAAGTGCTAAAAACCATCAAGAATGGGCATATCCTCATACTGGAAGACAAATGAAATACCCTTACTGATGAACACAGGAACCCACTATGAATAATTTATTATCAGAATTAGTGGCAGATCTAACTTTCCTCAATAGGTGGGCCCAGCACTTTACTGTTAATTAGTGGCAAGAATTACAAAGCCAATGACCTCCTAGCTATGATCATCTTATCAGTTTTAAAAAAAGAAAAAAAAAAAAAAGAATGTTGCCAAAACCTTCAAGAGACAGTATTACTTCATTTGGTGGGGTTAAAAGTTAGGTTATAGAGTGAAGACTAGGAAGCAGAAAACAAATTGCATAGAATTAAGAATGAAAAGCTGAGGTTATTATTTATTATTAGGATTTTTATAGCTGATGTTCTATATTTATTTATGCATTCAACACATATTTATTGAGTTTTGGAAAGTGCCAAGCATCCTTCTAAAGATTGGGAATATGATAGGAGTCAAATCATCCCTGCTAGAATGCATCTTAAAGTCTGAGAGTGTCTTACAAGAGGGGCTTTTTTTTTCCTTTTAAGTATAGTATAGCAAAGTATACAGCATGAAAGAGGGAGTGCTAAGGACTATAAAAATAAACAAAATAGGAAGAAGTACAGTAAATAGGATAAAGAGAGTTTGCAATTTTTTAAAGGGGGAGTCAAATAGGGCACATTGAAGTGATGTGAAAAAAAAAGTCTAAAGATGTGAAACAAGCAGCCATGAAGTCATGTGGATATACAGAGGAAGAGTCATCATTGCCACAAGAAGAGGATGTGCAACAGTTCTATCATGGAAGCATGCCTGGAAAGCTCAGGAACATTAAGGAAGACAAGTGTGATGAAGGTGAGTAAGCAAGGGATTGAATCATAGGAGCCAAGGTCAGAAAGCTAACAGGAGAGCAGATCTTTTGAAGGTTTCAAGTATCATCTACTCAGAGTGAGGTGGGAAGTTGTTGGTGGGCTTTGAGCAAACAAGGGTCATGATCGAATGTTAACACAAGAACTGTCATTGCTGTGTTCACAGTAAAAAAGAAGGCTTGCTTCACATTAGGAGGTTTAGTTAGGAATCTAGTAAAAATCTATGAAAGAGAGATTGTCCAAGGGTATGTTGTCAGCAAGGTAGAGAAAAGAAGTTCTATTCTTTAGGTATTTTGAAAATCGGAGGAGATGGATTTTGTGTGTGTGTGTGTGTGTGTGTGTGTGTGTGTGTAAAATGATGAAGTTCTTACTTAATGATATTAGAAAGAACAAGCTTTGGAGGTTATATAAAAGATTTGATGTGATATTCAAAATCTGAGATGCTTACCTGTCAATCAGGTAGAATTATTGAGTAGACAGTTGGCTATAAACATTAGACATTGATCTGAAGTCCATAAGAGTGATAAGCTTAGAGATATAATTTAAAGCATTAGAATACTGAAATAGCCAAATGGGTGGAGGAAAAAAGCTGCAGTAAAATAAGAATTTTAAAGTTATCACAAAATAAGCCTTTTCTTTTATAGTCTTTACATTAAAAACATCACTTGATCTCACAGTCGATAGCTAAGCCAATAAAGTAGCCATTCATCTCCTAGCTATTAGTTAATAATTTAGTCATGTTCAGCTATCACAATAATTCAACTATCATTTAATAATTCAGTGAAATTTCAAGATGAGTTTTTTTAATGCTTTCAGTTCACCCTTAGGGTAAATAATCTCTACAACATGCATAGCATAATCAGGAAGGAGTAAACACACTTTTGAATCTCTGATGAAAGCCACCAAGGATCTATGTTGTTAAGAACATCACATTGTTGGGCTCAGGAATCATTACATGCAATGTTAATGTGCAATAATATGTAAATGCATGGCTTCTACAATATGTTTTCCCTAAATCTAACGCATAGGTATAATGAACAGAAAACCAATATTTAGTATTTTTCTAGGAATAAGGGTGACAAGTATTAAATTTTGCAGGTCTTTGAAATTTATTGTAGTCACATAGGGAAAAAGTCAGGTTCCCAGAGGGAAATAGATGGCATACTCAAAGTGGGTAATTTGAGGAGGAGTTTAACAAAGGGGCAAAAGTGACAGCAAGATACACAGGGGTAACTTGGTAAATGTCATAAACCCAGTAAGTTGTATAACTGCCATTAAAACTTAAGTCTTTCTGACTACAAAGTTTGCAGATTTAACATGATTTCACACTCTTAACAACTACCTTCACTGTTAAAATAGACAAGTCAAGGGAAAACAAATTCAAATTTCAAAATATTCTCACAGACTGATTCAAGTATATAAAGTTTCGAAGATTAATGTTTTAGAGCAGAAAATGTAATATTGTTTCTATTAGAACAATAAATGTCAGCGGCTGCATAGCATTTAATATAATTAAAATTACTCATAAGAAAGTTGTCTAAAATACTTCAAAATTATCCTTTTTATGAGAAAAACAAACTTTATTGTAAAATATATAAGCACTTAATTAGAGGGATCAATCATTAAGAACTGGGATATTTTGAGAGCATAATGGGGTGTTTTAAATACTGGTGCCAGAAAATTTGTACATATGAGTGCTTGTGGTCACTGTGCTTAGCTTACTTTCCTCAGCCTTTGTCCTGGCCTTCTGTTTCTGTTATTATAATTCGTCCTTATTTCTTGCCCATATCCATGCCACCTCTCAGAGTTGCATCACAAAACAGATTAGGTTTCTAATCACATTATCCCTATAGCATTGAGAAATTAAGGAACTCCTACCCACAAGAGATTTCTGGAGTTGATCATTCTTCTAATCTCATGGCCAGTTAAACCCATCATGCTTCACATCACCATTATGCTTCTTCAACATCCAATAAAAAAAAAACAACTATGCATTTAGCTTTTGCTACGTTGTTATTTATATCATGTTATTTATATCATTTCCTTTCCCTTATCAAACTTTTCTCTACCACCTAAACCATAATTAAGAAAACTTGAGAAGAATCAAAATAGGCATCTCCCCTCCAGTATTTAGTAATAAAATTATTTTTAAAAGGTCTACAGTACTATGCCTAAACTACTACATGCTCATAAGACTAAAATTGTAAAGTTTAAGTTTGAATTTTAAGTGTATTGGATTGATCGGGGTAAACACAGTGATGAATAGTTAAAATAACAGTGATGTCCAGTGAGCATCATAAAATAGAAACATTGCATGTCTCCTTGGGATAATCTGATGAAGCAGAAACACGCTTTCCACTCATGCAGTCACTGCTGAGATCATCTAGCAGATGCACTGTCTCTCCAACCCCCAGCCATCTTAGGGAACCCCAAGTATGCTGAAATGAAGTTTTACTCCCTGTTGCTCTTTTACTGCATGCTAAACACTAATGGGCAGATAATTGTGAAGATGCTCTCTAGCTAAACATCAAGCTTTCCTCACCTTATTGGCAAAGGCATGATGTGAGTTGTAAATCAAAGGGTTATATTTCGTGAATACATGCATTTTTATGTGTTTCTTGTACTTTGACAAAATGGAAAAACTTGAGATGGAATTGTAAACTTAAATGTAAAATAAGTGATGGCCTTTGCACAATTCCAAATCACAACTTTTGCACTCTACCTTTGAAATACTCATTAAATACCATTAAATTAACTACCGTTTCAGCTTTTTCCTTAAATATCCAATATACATTCTTATCACAATTGGAAACTAGGTCGTCCCTTAAAACAGCACTCCTGCTGAGGCCCCCATCAAGTGAAAGCTGTTAAATTTCTCATTCACCCTATCATATGACACATGTTCTGTGCTGGATGTTGATAAAAGACCTATCTTTTCAAAGCCATCATTCCAAACTATTTATTTTACTTATATTTCAGGTTTAAATAACAGTTCCTCTTTAACAATTGTTACACCATAGAAAGAAATGAAAAGTTCCCCATTTAATTTTGAAACTAGCAATCATGAGATCGGTCAACAAATTCACTACTTGAGATATAAAATAATGGATTTTAAAAGGAAATTAGATAAAATTCAGCAGCCATTCCTAATAAAAATTCTAAAAGGCAGAGAAGAGGTCCATACAGATGAAAACAAAGAATATTTTGTTTCATAGTACACATTTTATTTTTTTTCATAGTACACATTTTAAAGCCATATTTATTAATATCTAGTACAAGACAGGGTTACCTACCATTATTACATAGCTTTGTTTTGGAAACTCCAGCAAACAAACTAAAAACAAAAATATTCAAATAGGTACAAATATTAGAATAGAAAAATATTCTTCAGTTAAGTAATGGCTTAACAAAAAAACAAGGTTTTAGTTTTACGTAAGATTAGAATTTGACTAATGGTAGAATTCATTAATCTTGATACAAGAAAATATTCAAATCCAGTAACTTCAAAATTGACCAAAATAAATGGAAATTAAAATTTTCTGGTTAGCCTGGGCGGCTCAGCAGTTTAGCGACACCTTCAGCCCAGGGCGTGATCCTGGAGACCTGAGATTGTGTCCCACTTTGGGTTCCCTGCATGGAACTTGCTTCTCCCACCGTCTGTGTCTCTGCCTCTCTCTCGCGCGCGCTCTCTCTCTCTCTCTCTCTGTCTGTCTCTCATGAATAAATAACTAAAATATTTTTAAAAAATTCTATTCACAAAGGCTTTAAAACAAAGCTGAACTGCTCATAAATAAATAGAAGAATAAACACTTAAGAACCTATTTAAAATAACACATTTTATTGAAAGACATAAGCAAAAGCTAAAAAAATGGAAAAGCATACCATATTCTTGGACAAAAATAATTGTCAAAATGCCAACATTACTAAAACCCATATATAAATATGGATTTATTCCAACTAGATTCAAAAAAAAAAAAGTTTGATAATCCCAATTTTAAAAGTTCTCCAGTTTACCTAGAAGGAGAGATGACAGAGAAGATTTAAAACAAGGAAAATAACAACAGAAAATGAAAAAATGGTAGAAATAAAGATAGATCTGATTTTTCTAATCATTCACAGAAGTGATGAATCCACTACAACCTTAAGTTGGCTATTAATATAAATTAGACAAATAGATAATTAGTATCAGATAATCAGTCCAGGCCCTATTTTCCTTAAGTAAATTTTTTAAAGTTGCAACATATATCAAAATGTATATACATCTTACTTATACACATGAATAGGGATGTGTATAAGTAATATTCCTAAACATTATATATTAGTGTAATGTTTCTGAATAGATATGAGCACCTATACACATATTAAGTGTTTTTTGTGTATGTGCGTATACATGGAAACAAACAAAACCCAAATACACAAAGAATATGAACCAGCAACTGTGTTAAGCTATATTTATTCACTGCTTATTTTAGAATTGCACACATATACATAAACACATATGTATATACATAAGCATATACATATATTTTTATCTTTACATATTTACAAAATATTCTTTTTTATTATTTTTGTTTTTTAAAGATTTTTTTTTTTAGAGAGAGAGAGAGCATGAATGTGAGTGGGGGGAGGGACAGAAGAAAGGGGAGCAAAGCAGACTCTCTACTGAGTAAGGAGTCCTATATGGGCTCAATCCTGGGAGCCTGAGATCAAGACCTGAACCGAAATCAAGAGTTGGATGCTTAACTGACTCAGACACCCAGGCACTCCACAAAATATTCTTATGTGTTTGATGTTTTATAACTTTTCATAATTTAATAGACTTCATTTTTAGAGTATTTTTAGATTCACAGAAAATTGAATAGAAAATACAAAAATTCCCCATATACTCTTCTTATCACTCCTCAGACTATTTCCTCTATAATTAACATTTTGTATTAACGTGGTATATTTGCTAGAATGAATGAACCAATATTGATAAATTATTAACTAAAGTCCTTAGGGTTCACTCTCCATGTTGTACAGATTGAGGAGTTTGAAAAATGCATGTCAAGTATGTACCATTACAGTATCTTACAGAACAGTTTCATTACCATAAACACCTATGCTCTTTCTCTCCCCTTCCACAAGCCACTGGTAACCACTGATCTTTTTACTACACGTTTAGTTTTGCTTATTCCAGAATATCAGATAGTTGAAATCTACAGTATGTAACCTTTTCAGACTGCCTTCTTTGAGCAATGTGTTTAAGCTTCTTCATGTCTTTTAGTAGTCCCCTGTTCATTTACAACTTTTTTTTTAAACAATATTCTGTTGAATGGAGGTACCATAGTTTATCCATTCACCCATTGAATGACATATCCTTGTTTCCAGTTTTAGGCAATTATGAATAAAACTGTTGCAGATACTCCTCTGCAGGTTTTTGTGTCACTAAACATTTTCACTCAGTTGTGTAAATACCAAGGAGCAGGACTGCTGAATCATATGATATACGAATGTTTAGCTTTGTAAGAAACCACCAAACTATTTTTCAAAAAGGCTTTTACAATTTTACATTCCCACCAGCAAAGGATAAGAGTTTGTGTTGCTCCAGATCTCTGCTAGCATTTGGTATCCTCCGTATTTTTAATTCGGGCTAATAGGTGTGTAGAGGTATCTCCGTGTTTTAATTTGCAATTCTCTAGTGACATATGGTAAGCATCTTTTCATACACTTATTTGCCATCTGTTCATTTTTGATAAGGTGTCTGTTCAGATCTTTTGCCCATTTTTATAATTGGGTTGTTTGCTTTCTTATTGAGTTTTAAGAGGGTTTTTTGGATATTTTGGACAAAGACCTTTATCACATATGTATTTTGCTAATGTCCTCTAGTCTACGGCTTGCCTTTCTATTTTCTTAACAATGCCTTCTCCAGAACAGAGGTTTTTACATTGTAATGAGTACAATTTGCCAACTTTTTCTTTTGTGTGTTGTGCTTTAATGTGTATAGAAACTCATCACTAAACCCAAGCTCAGCTAAATTTTCTCTTATTTTTAAAATATTTATTTATTTATTATTTATGATAGACATAGAGAGAGAGAGAGAGGCAGAGACACAGGAGGAGGGAGAAGCAGGCTCCATGCCAGGAGCCTGACACGGGACTCGATCCCAGGACTCCAGGATCGCGCCCTGGGCCAAAGGCAGGCGCCAAACCACTGAGCCACCCAGAGATCCCCTAAATTTTCTCTTATATTATTTTCTAGATGTATTACAGTTTACATTATATATTAATATCTATAGCTATTTCCCATTAAAAGTCTATGACTTTTTTTAAGTCTATGACTTAAAGTCTATGATAATTTTTTTGTTGTATGTTGGTGTTCACGTGTTCCAACACCGTTGTTGAAAAGATGATCCTTTTCCCGTTGAATTGCTTTGGCCCTTTGTCAAAAGTTAGTTGATTATATCTGTGTGAGTCTATTTCTAGGCTTTCTTTCTGTTTCAACATAGCTCTTCATTTTCCATTACCACACTGTTAATTACTGTAGATTTATAGTAAGAACTTAGTTCAGATAGCATCAGTCATCTGACTTTGTTCTTTTTCTTCAGTATTGTGTTCATTATTCTGGGTCTTTTTTGAGTCTCCGTATAAACTTTAGAATCTGTTTTCAATATCCAAAAAATCATTTGCTGGAGTTTTGATTTGTGTTGCTTTGAATCTATATATCAAATTGAGAAGAATCGACATTTTAGCAACATTTTCTTCATATCCATTGACGTAGAATACCTCTCCATTTACTTACATTTTCTTTGGGTTTTTAAATTAGAGTTTTACATTTTTCTTTTCTACCTTTTACTTAATTTTCTTGTCTTCATGCTAGGATTTCTAGTATGGAGATAAAGAGAAATGGTGAAAATAGACTCCATGCGTTTTGCCTAATTTCTTACCAGTAAGAATGATATTAGCTTAAGTTTTTATAAATATTCTTTGTCAATTTGTGGAAGTTCCACTTTATTCCCAGTTTTCAAGAGATTTTACTGTGAAATGTTAATAGATTTGGGCAAATACTCTTTCTGTATCTATCAATGATTTTTTTTTCTCTTTAGCCTATTGATGTCATGGATTATATCACTTGATTTTCAAATATTAAAAAGCTTAGCATGCTCAGATTGTATTCAACTTGGTTATTGTATATCATTGCTTTTACACATCGTTGGGTTGAACTTACTAATATTTTCTTTTTTAAGATTTTATTTATTTATTCATGAGAGACAGAGAGAGAGAGAGAGAGAAAGAATGGCAGAGACATAGGCAGGGGGAGAAACAGGCTCCCTGCAGGAGCCCAATGCAGGACTCCATCCTAGGATCCCAGGATCACGACCTGAGCCAAAAGTAGACACTCAACCACTGAGCCACTCAGGCATCCCAGTAATATTTTCTTGATTATTCTTGCATCCATATTCATAAAAGATTTTCTCATTCCAGTATAATTATATTAGTTTTGGGTGTACAAAATGATTTAACAATTCTATACATTGTTCAGTGCTCAGTGCTCATCAAGAGATATTTTTTTAAGATTTATTTATTTATTTATTTATTTATTTATTTATTTATTTATGATAGACCTAGAGAGAGAGAGAGACAGGCAGAGACACAGGAGGAGGGAGAAGCAGGCTCCATGCCGGGAGCCCGACGTGGGACTTGATCCCGGGACTCCAGGATTGCACCCCGAGCCAAACCGCTGAGCCACCCAGGGATTCCTGCATCAAGAGATATTAATCTTTAATTTTTTTATCCTAGAATATTTTTGTTTGGTTTTGGTAATACTGGCCACATAAAATGAATTAGGAAGTGTTCCCTCTGCTTCTACTTTCTGGAAAAGATTTTAGAGAATTCACTTATTTATTTGACAAATGTTTGGTAGAATTCTCCAGGGAAATTATTTGTGCCTAGTGCATTCCTTTTGTGGAACATTATTAGTTATTGATTCAATTTATTTGCTAGATATAGGTCTATTTCTACTTGTCTGATTTTTAGTAGGCTGTATCTTTCAAGGAATTGATCCACTTCATCAAAATTATTAAATTTGTGAGCATAAGGTTATTTATAATATATATTATTGTGTTTTTGTCCCTGGGATCAATAGTGTTAGCTCTTCTCACATTTATGATTTTAAATAATTTGTGTATTCTCTCTCTTTTTTTTTCATGGAGCATAGTCAGAAGTTCACCAACTTAATTGATTTTTGTCATTGTTTTTGGTTTTGTTGATATTCTTTAATAATTTATTGTTATCAATATCATTAGTTCTTGCCCTAATTATTGTAATTTATTTTCTTTTCCTTTATTTTTTAAGAAAAGGATGGAATTTAATCTTTATTTACAGGACACTGCAAGATAGGAGATTCCACATAGAAATAAGAAATCCATTGAGAGGAGGAGCTTTATACAGTTTGTACAGTTTGGAAATGGTCAAGTATAGTTTTGTTGTAAAAAGTACTTCAATAGCAAAACACATTTAAAAAGAATTCTTAGTAGAGAAACAGTACGGCAAACTTGTACCAAACAGAGTACACAGCAAATAACTTTCTGCCTCTGCTGTACAATCTAAAAGTTAAAGGTCCCAGGAGTGCCATCCTGAACTTGGAATGTATAGCCTTCAAATGTAGTTTCGGGCACAACATTCTGATCTTCCTCTTCCTCTACAGAGAGAGACTTCTCAATTAAGTTTAAAGAAGCTTTGTACACAGACAAATTTTCATGGTTTTGTAGAGCTTCAATTTTGTCCAAATCTCCACGTTCTTCAACCATTATACTAAGTGTCTCAGTTTCACCTAGTTTCTCAGCAGCCTGGAAGATGTTTGAAATGGTATCCAGAATAACCAGAATAATTTTGGTATCTTTTGCAGTTAAGAGGTTCATCAGTGGTTCTATTATAACACAATGAATGAGGTATACAATCTGTTCAACCATTCCTCCACTTGTATAGCTGGTCACAGCCCAAACAACTTCCTTTTGTGTTTTAAAGTCTGCCTTAGAGAGAACACCAAACAGGAATGGGACTAATCCATGATTCACAACTTGCTGTATCTGGTCCTGGCGACCAACTGTGATTTTAACATCGTCCTTGTAGCTTCCTTCTGAATATTAGTTTTGGGGTTCATTAACAAGCTGGGAAAGACAACAAGTGCTCCTGCATCTGTTACAACCTGAGTCTGTTCATTTGTCTCAATGATAATATTTCCTATGACTCTTAGTGCAGGAGTCACAATGGGCAATTCAGTAGCTCCTAGAAGCTTCACAAGTTGGGGTATGACTCCTGTTTTCACAATTCAATCCATTCATTTGGACCACCAGTAAGATAGGAAATGGCCCAGCAGATATCTGCTAATACTTCCGGATCATCATGATGCAGGAGATGAACTAAGGTAGGAAGAATCTTCTCAACAGCATCTTACCAGGGTGTAGGATTCTTGTTGCGACAAAGGTTTGAAAGGGTCCAAGTAAGGGTACATAAGTAACCACATGCTAAATATGACATATCAGGAACTGCAAGGAGAGCCAACAGTGGGTCAACTGCACCATACTTGATAACTAATCAAGTCTCAAAAAACTGAACCATCACCTGTAATGTTTCCTAGAGCCCATACAGCTTGTTCACTAATGTGGGCATGGAAAGATGACAATAGAGAAATGAATGCTGGGATAGCACCTCCATCTACCACAGCCTTGGTCTGTTCTGATGTCCCAGAAGCAATGTTAGTGAGGGCCCAAGCACATTAAAAGTGAATAGGACTACAATCAGTTCTGCCCAAGAAGGACACAAATTTTGAAATCAAACCAGCCTGGATTATGTTGTCTATGGGGGGCTGTTTTTCCCTAGAAAATAGTTTCCTAGCAACTTGAGTAGCCTGGAGGTGACTTTCCAGATTGTTGTTATTTATGTCTTTGACAATGTCATCAAAAGACCTATTTACAGTGCCCTTGTTGTTGCGGTTGTCCTGCAGTGGAGAGGTAGCATCATCAGTAAATGAGCTTACATTTCTCCTTTTCAGCATCTGGTCATCCTTCTTAGCTTTCCTCAGCTCCACATTACCTTCTATTCAGCTCTGCCTCATTTTGTACTGTCTTTCTCCTTGTTCTTGAATCTGTTAAAGCGGACAGCTGGTGAATTAACATTCTCATTGGTGGACATGGTTATGAGACAAAGGGAGAAAGCTGCACGGCCGGCTCAGGCTTCCGCAAGGAGACGGTGCCAGGCAGGTAGGCTGCGGGTCAGCTGCCCTCAAAACGCCCACCACGGATCAGCCCAAAGATGGTGTGGCTATAATTTATTCTCTTTTGCATACTTGGGATTTAATTTCCTTGTCTTCTTCAATTTCCTAAAGTAGAAACTTAGATTACAGATTTTAGATTTTATTTTTCTAAAATATATTAAATGCTATAAATTTCCCTCCATGCATAACTTCTGTTAGATCAAACAAATTTGGTAAATAATATTTTTATTTTCATTTAGTCTAAAATATTTTATATTTACCTTGAGATTTCTTTTTTGATCCATATGTTACTTAGAAGTGTGTTGTTTAATCTCCAGGAATTTCAGGACTTATCAGCTGCTCGCTCTCTGTAATTAATTCCCAGTGTAATTCTATTGTATTCTGAGAGCACATGTTGCATCATTTCTATCTTTTAAGTCTGCTAAGGTGGCCCTTAGCAAATGTGGTCTATCTTGGTGAATGTTCCATGTGCACCTGAGAGGAACAGGCATTTTGTACTTGTTGGAAGAAGTATCTTATAAAGATCAATTAGATCCAATTGATGATGTTCCATTCAACTATATCCTTAGTCATTTTTACCTGCTGGATCTATCCATTTCTATTAGAAATATGTTGAAGTTTCCAACTGTGATAATAGATTTACCTATTTTTCCTTGCAGTCTACCAGTTTTTGCCTTAGATGTTTGGACACTGCTTTGCTAAATGCATATAAACTAAGGATTGCTATGTGTTTTTAAGGAATTGACTCATTCATCAATATATAATGCTCCCTCCATCCCTCTTCATTTTTCTTGTTCTGAAGTCTGATTTGTCTGAAATTAATATAGCTACTCATTATTATTATACTATTATTGTTGTTATTGTTGTTGTTAGGATAGTATCTCTTCACCATCTCTTTAGTTTTAATCTCTCCATCTTTATATCTGGGATTTCTGTTAATATGTAGTTGAACCTATTTTTATTGTCCACTCACAATCTTCATCTTTTAGTTCGTGCATTTAAACCAGGCACATTTAGTGTGATTATTAATATATTTGGATTGATATCTACCATATTCGTCCCTGTTTTCTATGTTGCACTTGGTTTTTTTTCTTTCTTTTTTTATTTAGGTAAAACTTATTTTTTGTTGTTGTTAAGAGATTTTATTTATTCATGAGAGACACAGGGAGAGAGTCAGGGACAGAGGCAGAGGGAGAAGCAGGCTTCATTCAGGAAGCCCATCGGGGTCTCCATCCTGGGACCCTGGGATCACTCCCTAAGCCAAAGGCAGATGCTTAACTGCTGAGCCACCCAGGTATCCCTGAGGTAAAAATTATATAACAAAATTAACCTTCAACTAATTCAAACTAGCAGAAAGTAATTTCACAGGATAAATATATTTATTTGTGTTTAATTTTTAACATATATATCACAAAGCCCTAAAAAGTAATTGGAATGCATTAAATGTTTAATAATATTTTCTTATGTAAATGCACATGCGTGTAATTGAATTTGGCAAATAATGAGAACAGGAAGACAGATGGAGCTACTTGATATTGAACATTGAAGACCATGGTAAAGAGAAAAAAAAAGTTTCTTCTATGTACAAGAAGCCATTGGCAATTTAAAGCAAATGAGTGACATGGTCCAATTTCTGTTCTTAAAAAAAAAGGATTAGTCTTTTATATAGAGAATATATAGTAATGGTCCAAGAAAAGGAAGCACAAAAAGTGCTAAAAGTTAGGAGGCTACATGATAGCCTAGATAAGAGATGACGGTGACTTATATTAATGTGGAGAGATAAGCATAAATTCACAGACAGCTAGGATGGCAGAGTAGTAGGAGGACCCTAGATTTGTCTCGTCACTAAACACAGCTAGATAAATATCAAATCATTCTGACTACCTGAGAAATCAACTTGAGGACTGACAAAACAAACTGCACAACTAGATGGAGAGGAGAGGCCACATCGAGGAAGGGTGCAGAGATGTGGTTTGGGGGAGAAATGGATCACACATGATGTAGAAGGGAAGGAGCCCTGGTCATGAAAAAAGGCAAGAGAGAGTAGAGTGCACAAAAATGCACACAAGAACACTTCCCCCAAAGCCATTGGCTGGGAAAATGAACAGGGCTGATTTTGGTGAATTTTTGCAACCAGTGGGGATCAAAGACTAGGTTTCTAGAAGTCTGCAGACTTGGCTAGTATAGGCCACTGAGGGCTCTGGCCTACTCCTAGAGAGAAGGCAGGCACATAAGCAATCCCAGGGCAGATGGTGCAATTGGGGATCACCTGAAGTGCACAGGAAGAGACTTAATTCTTCTTGGAGTACATCTGTGAGAGGTGACATTGCCTCTCTAGGAACAAAAGAGCCGGTGAATGTCATTTCACCCCTCAGCCCCTCAGCATAGGTGCAAAGACACCTGCTGAAAGTGGCTACCCAAATGCTTACTGTTTAGTCTACTTTGCTCCAAGTCCCATGCCCCTGTGCTCTGTGCCACCTCCCTTCTCAGTCACACCTTCATCCATCCCAGCACAGTCAGGCCCTCACCCAGAAGACCAACACTGGTCCCTGCCACACCAGCTCCCTAAAATTTGGAGTTTTAAAAATCAGCAGGCTTGGCAAGGATAGAGCCAAAGTGCACTGCACTGCTCCAGGCAGACAAGCAATGCAGAGACAGACAGCAAGAAAACAGTGATCTGAAAAAATGCCTAGGATGCAAGAGAGGAAATTATTCACTCTTCTGGAGTACTTCTCTAAGAGCAGCAAGTAGAGGGTCCCCTCTCTGAGAACAAAGGAGCTGGCTATGGCATTTCCTTCCCCCACCCCCCAGCATAAACCAGTTTTGGTAAACAGCACAGCATCAACACTGGCTGCCTAACCCATTTCTACTAATTCCCACCTCCTTGCCTTCTGCTAGTACTGCATTTCTCAGGCAAGTGTGCCTAAGAATCAGTGCAGGGGACCCCTCCCCAAGAAGACCAGCACAAACCCCTGCATGCACTATGTCTATCGACCAGAGTTCTACAAGGCTTCAATTTTACTGGAAGTAGCATCAGGTCTCATTTAACAAGCAAATGAGAGCACACTTAATTAAAACTTGCCACACTCTGACCAACATCCGAACACTGCCCACTACAGACAAGGGGAACCTCAGCTGACTGACCTGAGGGATTGAGCAGCCAAATCACAACAGCAGAGCATATGCAGCACACATCAGAGAAACTCCCTGAAGTGTCAGGTCCTAGACATTTTAAGACCTTTTCTTCATAAAGCCATTACTCACAGGAGCAGGAAACATAACAGACTTTTTTAATACATGGAAGAAGACATTAGATTTTTCTATTACATAGAAAAGAAAGAACAACAAAAGATCATATCCGGAGATCTAATCAAAACAGATAAGAGTAGTAATATGGCTGATGGAAAATTTAAAATAACAATCATAAGGATACTCATCAGGCTTGAGAAAAGTATGGAAGACATCAGGGAGACCCTTACCATACAAATAAAAGAGTTAAAAAAACAATCAGGCAGAAATGAAAAATATAATAACCGAGATTCAAAACCAACTGAACATAATGATCATAGGCATGGAAGACGTATAGGAATGGATAAGTGACATATAAGATAGAATTATGAAAAATAATGGAGCTGAACAAAAAAGAGGAAGAAGAATCATGAAAGTAGCCTTATGGAACTCAATGACTCTTTCAAATGTGATAACATTTGTATCATAGGATTCACACAAGATAAAAGAGAAAAAGAGAAAGGAGGTTATTTGAGGAAATTATAGCTGAAAACTTCCCTAATTTGGGGAAAGACAGACATCCACATTCAGGAGGCACAAAGAACTTCCATAAAAATCAACAAAAGCAGGCCAACACCAAGATATATTGCAGTTAAATTTGCAAAATATAGTGATAAAAAAATATCCTAAAAGCAAGAAGACAAAAGAAGTCCCTGACTTATAGGGAAAGATCCATAAAACCAGCTAGGAGATCTCTCCACAGAAATTTGGCAGGCCAAAAGAGAATAGCATGAGATATTCAATGTGCTGAACAAGAAAAATCTGCAGCCAAGAACATTCTATCCAGCAAGGCTATCATTCAGAATAGAAGGAGAGATAAAGAGCTTTCCATACAAACAAAAACTAAAGGAAACTAAAAGAGTTTGTGTCCACCGCACCAGCCCTGTAAGAAATATTTAAAGGGGACTCTTTGAGTGGGAAGGAAAGACAGAAGTGACAAAAACAAGAAGGGAGCAGGGAAAATCTCCAGAAACATCCCCAGAACATGTAATAAAATGGCACCAAATACATATCTATCAATAATTACTCTGAATTCAAATGAACTAAACACTCCAATCAAAAGACATAGCGTGTCAGAATGGATAAAAACAAGATCCATGTATGTGGGTCTGCCTACAAGAGACTCATTTTAGACTTAAAGACACCTGAAGATAGGAAGTAAGGGGATGGAAGAACATTTATCATGCAAATGGACATCAAAAGTAAGCTGGAATAGCAACATTTATATCAGACAAACTAGATTTTAAACCTAAGACTGTAACAAGAGATGAAGAAGGTCACTATATCATAATAAAGGGGATTATTCAATAAGAAAATCTAACAATTATAAATATTTGTAGTCTCAAATTGGGGACACCCAAATATATAAATCAATTAATAACAAATATAAAGAAATTCACTGATAATAATACAATAATAGCAGAGGATTTTAACACTCCAGTTATGTCAGTGGACAGATCATCTAAGAAGAAAATCAATAAGGGAACATTGGCTCTGAATGTTACCCTGGACCAGATGGACTTAATACATATGTTTAGCATATTTCATCTCAAAGCAGCAGAATATACATTCTTTTCAAGTGCACATAGGACATTCTCCAGAACAGATAGCATGCTAGGTCACAAATCAGGCTTAACACGTAAAGAAAGATCGAGATTAAACTATATTTATTTTCTGACCACAATGCTATGAAACTTGAAGTCAATCACAAGAAAAAAATTGGAAAGACCACAAATACCTGGAGGTTAAACAACATGCTACTAAACAATTAATGGGTCAACTAGGAAATTAAAGAAAAAATTGTTTAAAAATACATGGAAACACATGAAAATGAAATGAAAACACAACAGTCCAAGACCTCTGTGATGTAGTAAAAAAGGCCCAAAGAGGGAAGTATATAGTAATACAGGCCTACTTACAGAAGCAAGAAAAGTCTCAAAAAGAACCAATGTGACCTTATACCTAAAGGAGCTAGAAAAAAAAAACAACAAATGGAGCTTAAAGCCAGCAGAAGGGAAATAATAAAGATTAGAGTAGAAATAAATAATACACTATTAAAACAGTAGAACAGATCAATGAAACCAAGAGCTGGTTCTTTGAAAAAATAATAAAATTGATAAACGCCTCACTAGATATATCAAAAAGAAAAGAGAAATAAATATAATCACAAGTGAAAGAGGAGAAATAACAACCCAAACCAGAGAAATACAATTTTAAGAGATTATTATGAAAAATTATATACCAACAAATTGAGCAATTTGAAAGAGATGGACAAATTCCTAGAAACATATAGGACTACCAGAACTGAAACAAGAAGGTAGAAAACTTTAACAGACTAATCACAAGCAAATAAATTGAATCCGTAATCAAAAATCTCCCAACAAAGAATCCACGGTTGGATGGCTTCCCAGGGCAATTCTACCAAACATTTAAAGAAGAGTTAACACTTACTCTTCTCAAACTATTCCAAAAAATAGAAATGGAAAGAAAACATCCAAATTCATTCTATGAGGCCAGCATTACCCTGATTCCAAAACCAGACAAAGACTCCACTACAAAAGAGAACTATAGGCCGATATCCCTATGACATAGATGAAAAAATTCTCAACAAATAGGAAAGCTAATCCAACTGTACATTTAAAGAATCATTCGCCACGATCAAGTGAGATTTACTCCTGAGTTGAAATGATGGTTCAATAATTGCAGATCAATTTGAAGCACCACATTAATAAAAGAAAGGATAAGAACCATATGGTCTTTTCAATAGATGCAGAAAAAGCATTTGACTAAGTACAACATCCATTCATGGTAAAAACCATCAATGACAACAAAAACCATCAACAAAGTGGGGATAGAGGGAACATACTTCAACTTCATATAGGCTATATATGAAAAAGTCACAGCTAATATTACTCTTAGTGGGGAAAAACTAAAAGCTTTTCCTGTATGATCAGGAACAAGACAAGGATGTCCACTCTCATCAGTTATTTAACATAGTACTGGAAGTTCTAGCTTAGGCAATCAGACAACAAAAAGAAAGAAAAAGCATCCAAATTGGCAATGAAGAAGTCAAACTTTTACTCTTTGCAAACAACATGATACTCTATGTAGAAAACCCAAAAGACTCCACCAAAGAATTGCTAGAACTGACAGACAAGTTCACAGGATATGAAGGAAAAGAAATCAAGGATTCGATTCCATTTACAATTGCAACAAAAACCCATAAGATACATACAAATAAACCTAACCAGAGAGGTAAAAAATCTGCACTCTGAAAACTATAAAACACTTATGAAATAAATTGAAGATGACAAAAATAAATGAAAAAGACATTTCATGCTCATGGATTGGAAGAACAAATACTGTTAAAATGTCTATACTGCTGAAAGCAAACTACATATTTAATGCAATCTCTATCAAAATACCACCAGCATTATTCACAGAGCTAGAAAAAACAATCCAAAAATTTGTATGAAACCACAGAAGACCCTGAATAGCCAAAGCAATTCTGAAAAAGAAAAGCAAAGCTGGAGGTATCATAATTCTGGACTTCAAGTTATATTACAAAGCTGTAGTCATCAAGACGGCATAGTACTGGCACAAAAACAAACACATAGATCAATAAAATGTAATAGAAAACCCAGAAATGAACCCAAAACTCTATGATGAACCTAATCTTCAACAAAGTAGAAAAGATCATTCCATAGGAAAAAGACAGTCTCTTCAACAAACAGTGTTGGAAAAACTGGACAGCTGCATGCAACAGAATGAAAAGACCACTTTTTTACACCACACTCAAAAATAAATTCAAAATGGATGAAAGACCTAAAAGTGAGACAGGAAACCATCAAAATCCTAGAAGAGAACACAGACAATAACCTCTTGGACATGAGCCATAGAAATGTCTTACTAGATATGTCTTCTGAGACAAAGGGCAAAAAGAGCAAAAATAAAATATTGTAAGTTCATCAAAATAAAATGCTTCTGCATTGTGAAGGAAACAATCATGAAAACTAAAGGACAACCTATGGAATGGGAGAAGATGTTTGCAAACAACATAGCTGATAAAGGGTTAGTATCCAAAATATATAAAAAAATTATCAAACTTAACACTCAAAAAATAAATAATCCAGTTTAAAAATGGGCAGAAAATATGAATAGATATTTCTCCAAATAAGACATACAGATTGCTAACAGACACATGAAAAGATTCTTAATATCACTTACCATCATGGAAATACAAATCAAAACTACAGTGAGATATCTCCTCACACCAGTCAAATGGTTAAAATTAACCACACAGGAGAGGACAGATACATGGAGGATATGGAGAAAGGGAAACCCTCTTGCACTGTTGAATGCAAACTGTGCAGCGAGTCTGGAAACAGTATGGATGTTCCTTAAAAAGTTAAGAATAGTGCCACCCTATGACACAGCAATAGCAGTACTAGATATTTACCCAAGGGATACAAAAACACAGATTCCAGGGGCACCTGGGGGGCTTGTTGGTTGAGCGTCCGCCTTTGGTTCAGGTCATGATCCTGGGGTTCTGGGATGGAGTCCCGCACTGGGCTCTCTACATGGAGCCTGCTTCTCCCTCTGCCTATGTCTCCCTCTGTGTGTCTGTCATGAATAAATAAATAAAATCTTTAAAAAAAAAACATATTGGAAGGGATATATGCGCTGTGATGTTTATAGCAACATTATCCACAATAGCCAAGATATGGAAGAAGCCCAAGTGTCCATCGATTCATGAATGGATAAAGAATAATTAATATACATATTCTATTTTTATAAATAAATAGAAAATATATTTTATAAAAAATATAAAAATATATATTTATATATAAAATAAACCATTAGAATTCAATCATTAAAAAAGAAATAAATCTTGCCATTTGCAGCAATATGGATGGAGCTAGAGAGTACAATGCTAAGCAAAATAAGTCAGTCAGAGAAAGCCAAATACCATATGATTTCACTCATATGTGGAATTTAAGAAAGAAAACAGATGAACATATGAGGGAAAAAGAGAAGCAAACCAGGAAACAGACTCCTAACTATAGAGAACAACTGGATAGTAATTAGAGCACAAGGGTGGGGAGGTGGGTGGCGGGATGGGTTAAAGGACTGATGGGTATTAAGGAAGAGCAATGGGTATTTTATGTATGTGATGAGTCACTAAATTCTATCCCTGAAACTAAACTGAAAAACCAAAACCAACCAGACAAAAAACACTAAGATTCACACATAGGCCACAGCTGAAAGAATTGTAGAGAGTGCAACTTGGTAAGAAGAAAGAGGGCAGAATGAAGAAATGCAAAGGCACTAGGAAAGCATTTTGACAAATATAAATAATAGTTATTAATCATCAACAGAAAATATGAGTGTCTTGCTGATGTTAGCTTTATCATAAATAATTTATTGTGTGATAAATATGAGACCAACCTGGCAGAATAATGATATTTTTTTTTAAGATTTTATTTATTTGAGACAGAGAGAGAGAGAGAGAGAGAAGCACAAGCAGGGGATGGGGAAGGGACAGAGGGAGTAGCAGACTCCCCACTGAGCAGAGAGTCTGCCTCAGGGCTCCAAGCCAGGACCCTGAGATCATGACCTGAACTGAAAGCAGACACTAAACCAACTGAGCCATCCAGCCACCCCAGAATAATGACATTTTAATAATAAAAAACAACACAGAAAGAAAGTCATAAATTCAGAAAATATTTCAGAGATGACTCAGTAAACTTCAAAGTTGATAGTGCAGGAAAAAGACAAAACTAAGGACAGTAAATATTAAATATAATTGGTATACAGTTATTTATTAAAACTCAAGAAATCATATTAATAAATAAAATAACAATAAATCAATAAATTAACTAAAAACCAAAAAAAAATCAACAAAGGTAAAAAAAATCAGTGAATTAGCCAAGATAAATATATAAGTAAATCCAAGAAATGATCCTCAAGTTAATAAAAAGAAACTTCCAAATATCAAACAATTTAATAAAAAAACAAGTTAAATCACAAGATACACTTGTAAATGAATAATGAGAGGGGAAATTAAGGCAATTATGAGAGAACAATTTATAAAATATAAATATAAATCAATTTGAACACTATAGGCAAAATAAATTATTATTTAACTCAGAAATGAGAAAAATAACTAGATAGTTTATTATCACAGAGTAGTATCACCTCACATTTATTGAAAACCTCTAGCTTTGTGTTAAAATTTACATTAAAGATCTGATCATTTTCAACTTAAAAAATATTGACTAGCAAAAGTTGTAGCTATTGTCAACAACAAAGGAAAAATAATTAAATTCACGCAGAGCACATTTAAGGCTGACAGTGCAGAGGTTGAGTGTTTCTTTGTCCGCATGAGGATCTGTATTGCCTAATAGAGATGTCTATAAATAACTCTCTGGAATGAAAAACTTAGACAATGTTATTATAATAGTGGAAACCAAAGATGTCAAAAACACTTGAATGTGGTATTGACATTTGGTCAGAAACCATTTTTCTTATAAAATCTTTTAAAATTGAAGATTATAATAGCTTTCATGCCTGCGTGTTCTAAATAGTTTTATTCATCTAGAAATTTTATGACAGTGTATCTACAGAAGAAGAGAATCACAGGTGCACAGTTGGCAGCAAGTAATGGAATATTTCTTATCAATAAAGTACTTTGGTTAGTGTTTGTAGATGTGTTTTAATAGTTTAACAGTTTCTTACCAGATATCAGATCACTTCCACAGCAGTAAAAAGAGATTTGGGAGGCATTTTGTTTGTTTGTTTGTTTAGTTTTGTTCTGCTTGAGGAATCTGAGTAGGTATACAGATTTGCCCCATATTTTAATTTTGCATTTGTCTTTGAATTTTAAATTTTCTCTTGCAATTGCCAGCGATTTCCTCATCTTAAGGGAGATTTTCCACTTTCACTTGCTTGAAGACTAATATACGTGTGTATCTGTGTGTGTTTATCTCACACACAAAGGGACTTTCTCATCTTTGTCAATGCATGAACTATCTTCTAAGTGTTTAGTACAATTAGTGAGTGAGCTGCTTTTTATTTTTTATTTTACTTTCCCATGGAATTCTTATACTACTTTTTTGCTCTAAGAGTATGTAAACAAGACATTATGCCAAAAATTTTCAAGAACTGTATTTCTTTGGGAGTGTTTTGTTGCCAGGCAAGCTCTTTCATTTCCCTGTGCCTCAGTGTTCCCCATATACCATGTAGAGTAGCTGTATATACCTTTTAAGTTTTCTGTGAGGATCAGTACATTCCTATTTATCAAGTATTAGTGACCTATGATAAGTAAGCATAGTGGTAGCTAATACTTTAGGTAACCAATAGTTTAGCATCTATCAGAAACTGTCAGAAACATGAAAAAAATACACTCTTCAAAAATTTTGTTTTTAAATTGAAGCTAATTGATTCCTGAAGTTTGTTATCATTCTAAAATGTTTCCTTTGATGTTCTTTTGAACATGTAAGTGAAATTTAGATGTGTATTTTTATACTCTACCAATGTATCATAAAGTTGCTTTGTGTTTCATTACATTCTGCAATCCTATAGATTGCTACTGCCTTTTGTTTTTGTCACAAATATCATATTTAAATATTTAGCTGATACTTTTAACAACCTCAAAGGCTCACCAATATTAGTCTCAATCAGACTCTGACATTCCAGGTATTTCATAGTTCTGACTCATTTATTTTTCCATTCAGCTGCCTAACAGGCAACCTAAACAAGTAAGAATGTTTCTGTCCATTTGATATCAATTTATGTGACTCTTGAAACCTCAGATAGACTGCCCTCTCTTTCAAGTTGGTAGGCTAGAAATTCTCATGAAAATACTAACTACACCTCATATACAAGTAAGTCCTGATCTGAAGTATGATCGACATGTCATCACTAGTAAACACATACACATGGGTTACCTTCAATCCTGTTCCAGGCTTGTTGGTGTCTGTAGATAAGCTTAAGGCTCCATCTGATACATGAAGTGGATGAAAGTTTATGATTGTAAAATTTTCACACTAGCCCTGCTCCAGTGTCACCTTGGAAACATCTTATCTTGGGTGAAATAATGAGATGGTAATGAAGAAATCTCCTGTATAATAAGCCAAAAACAAAACAAATATAGGGTTACTTACAGACAGAATATGAATGACAAAAAAAATGAGTAAATAGTCACATCATTATTAGATGTCATGGGAAGGGATTTTACAGTTATATAAACATTTAATATCAAGTCTGCAATTGGAGTCAGAAGTAAAAACCTTCTTTTGGTGAAAAATCAAATTTTCACACTCTCACTGAGTGGTCCCAGTTCCAAGTAAGATGAATTAAGCACATGCTTTGTAAAATCTTAAAAAAAAAAGAAAAGAAAAGAAAAAAAAAAAAAGGGCAGCCCGGGTGGCTCAGCGGTGGCTCAGCGGTTTAGCGCCGCCTTCAGCCCAGGGCGTGACCCCGGGGTCTCAGGATGGAGTCCCACGTCTGGCTCCCTGTATGGAGCTTGCTTCTCCCTCTGCCTGGGTCTCCGCCTCTCTCTCTGTTTCTCAAATAAATAAATAAAATCTTAAAAAAAAAAAAAGCACATGCTTTCCTTTATTTTTCAACAAAAAAAAATTATAAAATATGTACAATATGCTTAGCTACTTAAGGTTTCTGCGAACAAAATAGCAACAAGAAGTTTGGGGAAGAACACTGGAATCCAATGTACCACTACATCTGTGCTGAGTTTACCATTATTTTTCTTCTCTGGGCATCTCTCAGCCTAAAGTCAACCCAACTAAGAACCCAAAAGTATATAATATGGCACAAGGAGAAAGATATAGGAATATCTTATGTTGAAGAGTAGGAAAAGGAACTGCTTGTTTTGTTTTATCCACTCTTTCATACCCCAACTTCCAAGGAATCCCACAATGGCAATAAGAGCCTCTAGGAACCAATTCTGAGGGATGGAAACCTTTCTCTCCATTCAGTAAAACTGGTGCTCAAGGATTACAGAGGAAAACCCTACTGCTTTTCTTTTCTCTCTCTCTTTCTATCTCATGTCTCTTTCTCTTGCTCTCTGTCTCAGTCAGTTGGCTGTGGCTGCAGTGTCATCACAGAAGTAGGCAGTATCTGCTACTACACCAAAAAAAGGAACTCTTGGAAAAAAAAAAAAAAAAAAAACTTGATAAACAGCAGAGAGAGAATAGCTTGGGAAAACAACTCAAGCTTGAAAACAAGCTCACTACCAACCCTGTGAGTCTAACACAAATGAGCATATCAAAGACTTTAAACAACTGACTTAATGAGCAGATCTCCACCCAGGTTCCAGACTGACCACTGGATGACACAATTGGACATATCTGAATAGCACTGCAAAGCTCTAAAAATGGACTATTAGCTCAATGAATGTAGAGTGAAATTTTTACCCTAAACCTAGCAAGATTAACGGCCTGCTACAACAAAAATATCCAGCATACAATTCCAAAGTTACTCAGTATACAAAAAATTGTGAAACTATCAAGTAACATGGGAAATAGTTAATAGAGTCCAAGACAAGATGACAGGATATTGGAATTATCTGACAAAGACATAAAAGCAACTATTATAAAATTCCTTGATAAATGATTGCAAATATTATTTTTTAAATTTATTTATTAATGAGAGACACAGAGAGAGAGGGAGGCAGAGACCCAGGCAGAGGGAGAAGCAGGTTCCATGCAGGGAGCCCGACGTGGGACTCGATTCCGAGACCCCGGGGTCACGCCCTGGGCTGAAGGCGGCGCTAAACCGCTGAGCCACCGGGGCTGCCCTATTGCAAATATTCTTAAAGCAAATACTAAAAATAGTTTCATCAGAGGCATAAAGAAAAACCAAGTGGAAATTTTAGAGCTGAAATGTACAATAACTGAAATAAAGTCCCGATTGTGGGAAATAGCGAACTGAAGTAACAGAGTTAACGAATCGCAAAATCAGGGGATCCCTGCGTGGCTCTGCTCAGCGGTTTGGCGCCTGCCTTGGCCCAGGGCTGATCCTGGAGTCCCCGGATCGGGTCCCACATCGGGCTCCCTGCGTGGAGCCTGCTCCTCCTCTGCCTGTGTCTCTGCCTGTGTCTCTGCCTCTCTCTCTCTCTCTCTCTCTCTCTGTGTGTGTGTGTGTATGTCTCTCACAAATAAATAAAATCTTTAAAAAAAAAAAAGGATCAGCAAACTCATAAATAGATTAATAGAAATTATCCAGTATGAAAAATAGAAAAAAAAAAAAAAGAAAAGACGTGAACAGAGTCTCAAAGACCTTTGGAACAACACCAAAAAGTCTAACGTTAGTGTGATTGTAGTCCAGGAAGCAGGAATAATGACTACAGTTCAGAAAAAAATATTCAAAGAAATAATGACATAAAATGTCTTTAACTAGACAAAATACATAAACCTACAGATTTAAAATGGTGAGTAAACCCCCCCATTCCCAGATACATCACAATCAGACTGCTGAAAACTAAAGACAATTGAAAAAGGAAAAAAGAAAGAAAAAACCCTAAAAGTAGCAAAATAAAAAAGACAAACTACCTGTAGAACAATTAAAATTACTGTAGATTTTCCATTAGAACTCTGGAGCCCAACATCTAGTGCAATATATTTTTTTAAGTTTTTATTTTAATTCCAATTAGTTAATATATGGTATTATATTAATTTCAGGTGTATAACATATAACATTGTATAAACACAACACTTTTATGCTTTCGGAGCTGCAGAAAGCTAATAAAATGGCAGACCTAATTTCAAACATATCAATAAGATTAGGCACACACATGTTCTAAACACTACTATTAAAATATAGATCAGAATGAATTAAAAAGAAAATGACTCAAATATATGGTGTCCATAGAATGTCACTTCAAAAAAGATGGTATGATTAGGTTAAAAGTAAAATGATGGAAAAAGATATGCTATGCAAACAACAATCACAGGAAAACTGAAATGGCTCTATTATTATCAAAGTAGTCTTCAGAGCAAATACATTTTCCAGGGATAAAGAAATAGGGAGATCGTATATCGAATGAAGTGTGAATTTGCGAAAAAGATATAACAATCTTAAATATGTAGTTAATAGAGTTTCAAAATACATGATGCAAAAACTGACAAAACTGAAAGGAGAAATAGATAAATCTACAATTATAGTTGGATATTTCTTCTTTCAGTAATAGAACTGGTAAAAAAGAAATATCAACAAGCTTACAAAGAGCTGAACAACACTATCAACTAACTGAATCAAATTAACATTGATAGAACATTCAACAACACTCAGATTATACATTCTTTTCAAGTGCACATGGAAAATTCAACCTGATAGACTATATCCTTAGCCATAAAACAAAGTTTAACACAATTAAAAGACTTGAAATCATACAAAATATATTCTTAGAACGTACTAGAATTACATTGAAGGTAAGTAAGAGAAAGATAAGAAAATGTCCAATCATTTGGAAATTCAATAATAGTTATAAAACATCCATGGGTATAACAGGAAGTCTCAGGGAAAATGAGAAAATATTTTTAACTGAATGATAATGAAAATTAAATATACCAACCTGCACATGATACAACTAGGGTGGTACTCAGAAAATTTATAGAATTAAAAGGTTATACTATAAGATTACACCTTGAGAAACTAGAAAATAAAGAATAACTTAAAAGCAATCTGGAAGAAAAGGAGTAATAAAGAAAAGAGTAGAGATCAATAAAATTGAAAACAGGAAAACAAAAGAAAATCATCAAAACCTAAAGTCAGTTCTTTGAAAAGAGCAATGAAACTAATCAACCTCTAGTAATATCAGTAAAGAAAAAAGAGTAGTAAATGATTAATATCAATAATGAGAGAGGGAATATCACTACAGATCCTGACATAATGTTGTTTTAAAGAAAACAAAGATATTACTACAGACCCCTCAAAAAATATTGGAAAGACAAAAAGGGAATAATGCAAACAACCCTGTGTACATAAATTCAGCAAATTAGATAAAATGACCAAATTGTCAAAAATCACAAACTACTAACACTCACCAAAGATGCAGGTTTTCTGAATATCATTATAACTATTGAATAAATTGAATGTGCAGTTAAAATCTTCTGAAAAGAAATCTCCATGCACACGATTTTACTGTTGAATTCTACCATTTGAAAAATAAATAGCACCAACTCTACAGCATCTCTTCAGAAACAGGTGAAGAGGAAACACTTCCCAACTCATTTTACAAGGCTAGAATTACCCTGATTCCTAAACCATACAAAGGAAGTATAAAAACAAAGAAAAAAGAAACAAAAAACTACAGACCAATTTCTCTCATAAACAGAGGAGCACAAATCCTCAACAAAACATCCTCAAATTAAATCCAGCAATACAGAAAAAGAATATTGCAGCATGACCAAGTGGAGTTTATCCCAGTAATATAAGGCTGATTGAATATTCAAAAATAAATCAATATAATCCATCTAAAGAAGAAAGGAACACATGATTATTTCAACAGATGCAGAAAAGCTTTCACAAAATACAACTTCAGTTCTTGTTATAACTTTGTTAAATTAACATTTGTTAAGTGGAGCATAGGGTGCCAGATGGAGAGTCGAGGTTCAAAAAAAGACCGCAAAAGAAATTGAAACAGAAGTTTATGACTCACAAGTCCTGAAGGAAGTACATGGTACTCCTCAAGGAGCCACACAGAGAGGACAGGACTCAGTGCAAACAGAGAGAGAGGCAAGACCTGGGCACATGCCTTTATTCAGTTCCATGGGTGGAGTACTTTGGGGTTCCACAGTTTAGGTTGAATTAGACAATCCAAACCAAAAAGAGTGGGGATTTGGTAAACTATCAGGGGTTTTGACTAGGGCACACAAGGGTAACGTCCTGTGAAGCAAAGACTGTTGATCACAAGGGTATTAGGAACTTACTTTTACTGGTGACTCTGCAAGATGTTATGTGGAACATGTGCTTGCAGGAGGGAGTCAGTATAAGTTCAAGATCTCCACAGGCCACTTCCTAAATGGAAGCCAAGACAGTAATTCAATGGAGTAGCTAAATTTCTTTATAGTTTATTCTCTCCAATAACAAATACAGCTGACCCTTGAAAAACAAAGGGGTTGGGGCACATATTGCCAATGTAGTCAGAAATTCATATATAACTTTTGACTTTCCCCAAACTTAACTAGTAATAGCTTCCTGTTGACTGGAAGCCTTACCAAGAACACATACAGTCAACACATATTTTGCATGTGATATGTATTATATGTTGTATTCTTACAATAAGACAAGCTAGAGAAAAGAAAATGTTATTAAGAAAATCATAAGGAAGAAAAAATACATTTACAGTACTGTACTGTGTTTATTTTAAAAAATCCATCTGCAAGTGGACCCATGCTTTTCAAATCTGTGTTGTTCAAGGGTCAACTGTAAGTTCCTCTTTTCTCACACTTGTATTGAAGGCTGAGGAAATAACACAGATTATTGGAACTCTGTCAGGAAGGTAGTGATAAACTATAAGACTAATGTGTCACCACCACCTGATCTCTTCATATTTAAATTCTATCTATCTTTCAAGGTTGTCCCAATGCCATGTCCATCATGATATCCTAAGTCAAAGATTTCTTCACCACCTCAAGAACCACACTACAACTGGTTTTGTGTTTTTATTCTTTCTTTTTTTTTTCTTCTTTCTTAAAATGAATTTTTCTTATAAGCATGATTGTGGACATTTACATTCTCTCAAAGTCTTGCTATTTTAAGTATTTCAAAAGCTAAAGCTGTGCCAATCATCTCTACTGCTTAAAATAAGCATAAGGACTTCAATTAACAAGCCTTCAAAGTTTATTTAATGATCAATAAATGAATACATCTAAGACCCTTCTCTAACTTGTCCCCAAAAAGTATGTTCCACTTATAGAACTGAACCTCTTATATTTCTCACCCATATACTTCTCATGATAACTTTCTCCTGGAATTCTTTCCAAAGATGCATTTCAACCAATTAAAATAACTGGCCTATTCTTGAAAGCCATGTCCTCTATGATGATGCTATACTTTATGCAGTATTATTTGGACCTCACTTGCCAGTAAAATAGTTTTTTTTTTTCCTTTCACATATCTTTCTAAATAACCTGAGCATAAGCTCCTTGAAAACAGGGACCATAATATATGGGGAGGGTGTGTGTATGTGTATCATTACAGGGAAGCTGACAATAAATTCAATAAACTGGGTTGTTCAGCATAAAAATGAGTATTTTCACTCTTCTATTTCCTGTTGTTCTCTTGAGGTTTAGCCATTGAACTGAAAGGACCACCTATTTGTTAGATTGAATATTGTAGTAGCAAAAATTATTTACTTTCAAAGGTACTGCCTTCAATCCTTTGTTTCTCAAATATGATTTTTACTTTAAGCATCTTTTATACTGGCATAAAAAAACAAACCTTTCTCTCAAACTTTCTAAATTTCCTCTTACTAATATTAAGAGCATCTGTGCCATGAATGTGACTAAGGGAAAGCATACTTTTATCCATCTAAAAAAAAGTATCTTGATAAAATAAAGTTTTCTAAGCTTTTTCTTTTGCTGCCTCAGGGTGGAGACAAATTCCTATCAATAAGAAATAATAATTGTTAGCATCTTGGTTCCTTTCTTTTGATTGAAATCATATTGAACACTCATATACAAAATAAATGCATTGAAAGTGCATTGTGTGGTTATATGCTATGCAAGAAAATTACTTTTTCAGGATAAATGGGAATTTCAGGGAGATTATTTTTAATACTTTCCTAAAGTTTCTATTGATACTACAAAAATCCTGATGATCCTTCCTATACTATAAATCTGAATTTTGAAAAACCATGCTGACTTTATTAAAACATATTCTCTCCTTTCTTTTTTCACATATAAGAACTAAAATTAAATCCCCTAGGCTTCAACTCGAACTGGAGTCTATAAGACTATTCAAAATTCAAAGTTGCATTCTGAACAGATTGCACCAGCTAGTTGATGAAACTTGAGCTAATTACACTAATGTTGACAAATGTACTGGCACAAAAACAAATGTCACATTTTTCAAAAAATTACACCTCTTCAAAAGATGCTAAATAGATTCAGTGATTTGTGGGTGTAACTGAGCTATTTGTGCAAAAACAGTTTTGAAAAATTCTGATTTAAAATATAAAAAGTATAAGTACAGTATGAGTGCTTATATGCTATTTTCAAATGTATTTTAATAAAATATATGAATTTTTGGAACAATAAAGAAATTGCTATATTTGTTACTGGAATATTATCTCTAAGTTTATTTTAAATTTTGTAGCATATACAATTAAATTTTTCTATCTTAAGGAATGCCTTTATGTATTTTAAATTAAGTTGGTATGGATATCTGATTTGAGAATGCAATTTTTGGAGATTTGAGTCTATCTACTATTTCAGGAATATATATATATTTTTTTTTTAATTCAACCACAGACATGCTTACATTTTCTATTACTTGGAACAGCAGCTACTATGTGCTAAAAGTTTTAGGCTAACCATTGTGCTTAAAGTTTTAAGTAAATGATCTAACTCTATCTTTTCAATATTCCTCCAAGGGAGAAATTATCAAAATGGCATGTTTGAGAATCAGAGAAATTAGATAATTCAGCCTACTTAAAGGAGCTGAATTTGATCCAAGTTCTTCCCAATTCTCAAGCTTCTACTCTTCTACTATCCCAAAGTGGATCTCAAATGGAAAGTTTTTGAGTATTATGTATTCAAAATTATCAGCTTTCTTCTATTTCACATTTGAGAAAAATTCCAATGAAGTTTCCATAATATGTCAGTGATTCTCTTAGAGTTGGGATTCGTCTCTCATTTGTTGTTTTGAACTGTCCCAAATCACTGTTGTGCCATCCCAGAAGAGGCCCATCTGTGGTAGATATGCTCACTATGGTAATCAGTCTTGTCTGATTCTTTAAAAATTTTTAATTAAAAAATTAAAATGAACTAGAAATGTTGACAACAGAAATCGAGCTTGTTATTAAAAATTTAAAAATGAGTTTAAATTACAGAAACGTTGTTAGTCATCTACTAAAATTCTGGGGAGAAGAGGAATCTTATTGACAAAAATTGTTCTTAATCAGCAACAGAAGGGTAAGATTCAACCCACCAAGATATCACCATATCACCAGCCCTTGGTGATCAGGGTTCAAAATGATCATTCTGGGAGCTACAGTTAAAAAAATAATAAAATAAAAATAAAAAGTCACCAACTTGTCCTACTGGATCATTGATGTAATGATTGTTTGATGGTTAAATACCATTTACCAACAAATAATAAAGTTATAAATGAAAATCCACTTATTAAAAGTAGCAGTCCTTTTTATTTCTCTATCATCTGTTATGAGCCACTTAAATTTCATTTCGTATTTATTACAATTGATCTTTATTAGATCTTGCTCTTCTTTCTGGTTTGCTTGGATAGTTTATGTTGTTGATGCCTTATCTTTTATAACTTAACATTTTAATTTTAATCTAAAATTTGTTCTTTCCATCCTACATTAAGTGCTTGTCCTCCAGACTTTTTTCCCTCTGGGACTTCTGGCCTTTGCTAGTTTGAAGATGTAAGGCTTCTCAGATATTCCTCAGCATGCTTACCCATCCAGAGCTTCTTCAGGTTTTACTACTTCAGAAACTAGTTGTATTAAGCTGAAACATTCTTCTGGTGGCCAGGCATGCAGTCCATCATTCATATCTGAAGCAATATTATTGAGACCTGAGTAGTCTGAATCCATAAAATAGTTGAAAAATATTTTGATTTATTTAAGATTAGTATTCATAGTCTCAAAACTGTATAGATTTTGTTCTACTCTGAAGTCTTCACTTGGGGGCTTTAAGACTGATTAAATAAAAAAATGCAAAGAAGTTTTAAATGCAGCAAATTAAGATGATTTCTACTTATTCTTCATGATATAAACTTTGCTTAAAGATCACTAGTTTACAGTTATTCATCATACTTATGTGTGTCTAATTTAGTAACTAATTTTACAAGGGGACAAATGCCTACACTCAATGAGGCAGTTGGATTGTATCTATTTTTTTCTGTTAGTCTTTTCTATTCATACCCAATTATAATAAAAAGTATTATCTTTGTTCATTGAATGCATGTTTTAAATCCTAAATTATATTATCATTTTAATTAAATTTTGATCTATTTTTGTAAATTAATATACTTTTAAAATGATAATATTCAGCTATTTTGCATTACAATTTAACATAGTGCAGAGTAAAGGCCTAGACAAAAAAATTAAAATAAATAAAAAAAAACTGGTTTCAAAATTAGAAAAGTGACTCTTGAGGTACTAGATTTCAAGTTAGTTATTTGACCTTCTTCAAGTTTTGACTTGTATAAAAATAGAATAGTATTCCCTGCCTAAAATTCAAATATACAAAATCTTCACAAACTAGAACATGCAGTATAGCAAGAGCTAAAGTTCTTAATTAACAATATACAAGTTTAATACAATGCTAATGCCTAAAATTCAAATATACAAAATCTTCACAAACTAGAACATGCACTATAGCAAGAGCTAAAGTTCTTAATTAACAATATACAAGTTTAATACAATGCTAATGGAAAAACTACTGAAGTGAGGAATTTTTGTTTCCACATAAACAAATATAGAAGGAAAAACTCATGATCAATGGAATTCAGATGTATCTCAATGGGATAACCTGCATTTCACAGCTGTTTCATCAGTTTAGCATCAATAACATCCTTTCTCTTTGTTCTTTTTTATTTCTCTGAGTTTGGTGTAGGTTTTTTTAATAAAGCAAAATCCTCACATTTAGCTTGTGTGGAGATAAATGTGGAAATAGAGAGAGATCATTGTCTAATTGAGTATTTTTAAAGCAGAGAAATTGTCAAAAGCTTACCAAACAAATCACTTTGGACCTTAGAAAATGACTTTCTGTAAAAAGAAATAATGACTTTCGAGATCTTTTAGGATGTTTCACTATCTGGTGGATATATTACAGAATTAATTCAATTAAAGACAGATTAACATGTCTAACTATAGCTTTGATTTTACATCTATATGAAAAGTGAAAGATCTAGTCATCCAGAGGTTTTCAAATATGTGTTATCATGTAGGGAAAACACCTGAATGAGTAAGATTTTGTTCTGCTTATTGCTGTTGTTGCTCTTCCTCAAATATTCCAGCATACTACAGAGATAATCTAGATATCAATCAAAGTAGCCAAATATACAAAATATATTTGTACGTTAAAATCACTGTTGTCTTTAGTACATATTAAAAATCTTTAGCCTATTGATTTATACAAAGGAAGATACAGAATGAATATTTAGTTCAGATAAATAGATTGATAAAGGCATCATAAATATTGCTGTAACCTTATAAAATTTCATTATATAAAACATGGTAAGCTAAAAAAGAAAAAAACAAACAAAAAAAACAAAAAGCAAAAAAGCTCTATGAGTTTATTACCAGATGTTCAGAAGAGTGGGATTGGCTCTGCTTTCAAGCTATGTATTTTATAATCAAATGTAGGTCATTCCTATAATTTATTATAAGATTGGTTCTATCCTTAAACTTGGATTTGATGACCTACATAGCTAACCATATATATTATTTTTTAAATATTATTAATATAGCATCTTCATGTATTTCTTCAATAGTCCAGATAGAATTGATATAAGCTGTCTCTACCTCTGCAGGTCTTTCTTCCAATTTTTAACCTTGCTAAATTTGACTTTATTATACAGAATATTAAAGAGGTGGGTTTGCTTTTGGCTTTCTGTAAGTTTTCTTTTTTAATTTTAAAAACAGAACTCTCGCTTCTGTTTCTACATCTATTGCTATTCTGGTCATTTAAAATCAGAATGAAAGAGACTGTAATAAAATACCTTAAAATTTCTTCTGACATTTATTAATCCAACTAGTGTTTAGTGAGTCCATATACTAGCTGATAGAAAAAAAAAATACTTTTTATCCCAATAGACATTGTTAAGATGATATTGGAAAGGTGAGATCAGATCTTGCTCAGGAAGTGTCCCTATAGTTTTAAGGATATGCAAATATTTTTTTCTTTAAAAATTTAATTTATGAAAAATTAATTTTGGTAAAGTACCCAAGTCATAAGTCACATATTTCAAATTACTCAACTTTAATGCATATTCAGTAAGTAAACCACCTCCAAAGTTTATCCATTGCTTGGAGTGAGATTGCAGTGATAGTCAAAACAATAAAGCCAACCTTGAAACAGTTAAATTTTTGGTAGCATCTGGTCATAGCATGCAGGAGATTCATTAACCATTCCTATAACTGTTTATATATATATATATATATATATATATATATATATATATTTGAAAAATAATAAATACTACCTTAATTAAGCTAACCAAAATATTGAGAAAATAAAAATGAGGAACTCAGAATTTAAGGCCTGTTTTTTTCAAATAAGTTAGTCGTAGTAATAAGCCCCCCTCAAAATTACTGGACACAGCTTTTTTATGTTCCTGAAATCTATAGTAAAATATAGATTCAGAGAAAGTTCAGGTAAGACCCTGAGCCTTTTAAAAGTAGTCATATTGGCCTACATTTCTGATTTTTCCATCTTTAATTAGCAGAGCTGTCCAAACTGTTTTGATATAAATCTCTTGAGAAAAATAGAATATAAACTCTTTCTCCTATTGTTAATGCTCGTTTTATAGATGACGAAGTATGAAATGATTGATCATGTACTATAATGATGGATAAGGACAATTTCTGGAAAGGTCAAACCTATTAAATAAATCTTAGAATATATTTAAAAACATCATATCTGCCTCACTGGAGCATGGTAACTCTTTTCAATGACAGGTGGCCTTCACATCACAGGAGTCACAGCAGTGGCAAACAATAGACATTCATACTTCGCTAAAAGAGTGGTGGAGAAAGGAATGAGGATTGTGAAATCACTATTGCTAAAGTAAGAGGTTATCCTGAATAGAACAAAATAAATAAAGACCTTGACTACAGCTGCACAATCCTTGAACATTCTAATGAAAAGCAATGCAAAACAAACAAAACAAAACAAACAATAACAATAAATAATCTTTTCAAACACCCAGATAGTTGTATACATGGTAACATACAAATATTTGAAAAACTTATTTTTTGTGTCTGCTCTATACACACACACTAATAGTAGGTCCTTTAAAAATAAAAGAAAACTCAACCTTCCTATCAAGCACATATTTTTTTCTGCACTGTATTCAAAGGCTTTATTTCTGTCTGTTTAGGAAGTTAGAATACATTTCATTTAGATTTAACAGAATTATAGAAGCATAAAGCTAGAAAAAACATTGGCGGTCATCTTGTAAACACAATGCACATTTCCTAAATCTTGTTTTCTTTCACCATAAAACAAATTAGCCGAGCCACCCACCTTCATTTAACTTAATATGTATGATTTCTTTATCTTTAAGTTATTTGTGAAAGATAATAAGTGTGTATTGTTGAAGGCAAGGTTAATAGTCCCCAAATGGAGTCACTTATGCTAAGACCTACATCAGCAAACCATAACTTAATGTCAGTTTCAGCCTCTCGCAGAAATAGTCTTAAACTGGCCAATCAGGAATTACCTGGTCAAGACTAGTGAGGCAATCTGCCTGCTAGAATCTGCAATCACAAGAAGGAAAGTGACCTTGAAAACCAATCCACTTTTTGCTAGCATAACTTTCTCGTTTCCATACCCTTCTACCAATAAAAGTACTTCGTTGTGTATACTGTCTTGGAGCTTCTTTTTTATCTGCTAAATGGGATGCTGCCCATTTCATGAGTCATTGAATAAAGCCAGTAAGATCTTTAAAGTTCACTCAACTGGATTTTGTTTTTTAACAGTTGTTTTCCATCGCATACATCCCTCAGGTCAATATCAATGTATATAGCAATCCTCTTTGGGCTTACTCTCAAATCTCCAAATCTTTTTTTTTTTTTTTGGTAGTTGTTTGGATAGGCTAAAATTCTTCATGTTGCTATATTTTGTAGTTACTCTTTTTTTGCTAAAAATTTCCTATTCAAACATAATATTCCTGGGAAGTTTCCACTGATTCTGTACAACTTAACCCAAGCATCATCTCTTTCATGAAGCCTTTCTAACCTTTCCCAGATAGGGTTGGGTTATCCCTTAGACTCTTACAATATTCCTTTATGCATACCTCCTTTATTGGATTGTGTTAGAACATCCCAAGCCTTTCTCCTATCTAATTGTCTTTTATTCTCATGCTATTACCACATTCACAATAGTTCTAAAACCAGCTGTATGTTGTTTGTTTTTTCCATAACACCAAGCGATTTTCTGTGATACCAACTGGCTGTAACTCTATTCTGACACTGTCTACCTGGAGATAGCACCAGATCCCACAGGTTAAGGGCTCAGTCTCACAAGACTCTTCCACTCCATTTCAGATGTCACAGGTTGCAACCTGTTCTTCTGACTGATTGGCTATAAATCTGAGGTTCCCACAACCTCCTGCTTGTTTGATTAATTTTCTAGAACAGCTCACAGAACTCAGAGAAACACTTATATTTACCAGTTCATTAAAAGATTAATTTTCTAGAACAGCTCACAGAACTCAGAGAAACACTTATATTTACCAGTTCATTAAAAGATACAATAAATGATACAGAAAAAGAGCCAGATGAAGAGATAGATAATGTGAGGTCGGAGAGGGTGCTGAGCTCTGAGTTTCTGTCCATGAGGAGTTGAAGTGCATCACCCTCCTGGTACATGAACATGTTCATCAACTTGGAAGCTCTTCCAACTCTATACTATTGAAATTTTATGGAGACTTCATCATATAGGCATGATTGATTAATACTTCCATTTTTTTAGCCTATTTCTTCTTCTCAAAAGAAGGGGGGACCCTGAAAATACCAAGTTTCTAATTCATGGCTCGGTCTTACCACAGACAAGCCATCATCCAGCAGCCATCCTGGAGTGTGTACCCACAGTCACTTCATTTGAATAAAAAATGCTCCTAGTTCTATTATCACTTAGAGATTTACAAGGATAGGGTACCTGGGTGGCTCAGTGGTTGAGCATCTGCCTTTGGCTCAGGTGGTGATCCTGGGGTCCTGGGATTAAGTCCTGCATTGGGATCCATACAGGGAGCTTGCTTCTCCCTTTACCTATGTCTCTGCCTCTCTCTGTGGGTCTCTCATGAATAAATAAATAAAATATTTTTTAAAAAGAAATTTACAAGAGTATTAGAAGTTGAGTGTCAGGGACTGAGAAGAAAGACCAAACATTTATTTCTTATTATAAATCACAATACCATGAAGATCCAACACGTTCCCATAATTAGTTCTTTAATACCTATCCCTTCAACCAGATTCTTAGACTCTCAAGTTCTGTGATTATGGAACAATAATTTATTTATCTGTAAAGCTTAAAACAGCAACTAATATATGATATGCATTAAGTTTATAGGTGAATGTGTGAATGACTTAGAGAAACTTCATAGAAACTTGCATAGAAAATGTTGTCACCTAAAGCTATAATAATCACATACATATTGCTATTAAAATCACAGATATATAAATGTGTTACTTATTAGTTCTTTATATTAGCTTCCTATAACTGCTGCAACAAATTACTAAATAGTGAGTTAACACAGAATTGTTCTCTTATAGGTCTGAAAATCATCAACCTAAAATTAGTTTCACTAGACTTGAGTCAAGGTGCCAGTAAGGTTGGTTCCTTCTAGAGTCCATTTCTTGGCTCTTTCTAGCTTCTAGTAGCCAGAAAGATGCCACTTGGCTTGTGGCATCTTTCTGCATGGTCAGATTGGGCCTACCATGTAGAAAGGTGCTCAAATAATATTTCTTCTCAAGATCTTAACGTAATCACATATGCAAAATCCTTTTAACCATAGAAGGTAACATGAATAGGTTTTGGGAACTGAAAAATGGACATATGAGGGCTACTATTCAGCCTATCACTAAAACTCCGTTGCATTCTCACAGAGAATTGTGTACGTAGGTTACTTTTCTTAATGTTATAACATCACCATTATATGAAACAACTGCTTCACTGTGATGTAACAGAGTGATATCCGTTGCAGAAATGAAATGCCTTCCTCTATAACAGAATTTTTCAAACATTTTTCTTGGGGGAGTCACTATGGGAAGTGTCAAAGAAGGCAACCCATGACAATAGAAACTATTCTCAAAAGGTTTTGGGAAAAGCCCCTGTATCTCAAATGAATAGAAACAAATTCCTTGTTAGAAGTGCAGTGGAGGTTCCAGAGTTTGCTGTGTGGCTTCCCTCTACCTCTGCAGTGGCCTTTCAGGTGTGTTCGTGTAGCCCTGGTGTATGAGGAATTCAGTTTGAAGAATGCTACCTGCTTTATCCCATGTTTTGAGATGGTTTCTACTATGTCCTTTGAATTTTTTCCCTATAATTCAAATGAAGACTACTGTAAGCTGACTTTTTTAAAAGATTGTATTTATTTATTTTGTCTGGGGGCAAGAGATGGCAGAGGCAGAGGGAGAGAGAGAATCTCAAACAGACCCCATGATGAGTGTGGAGCCTGATATGGGGCTCAATCTCATGACCCTGAAATCATGACCTGAGCCAAAGTCAAGAGTCCTACCTGAGCCACCTAAGAACCCCTAAGCTGATCTCTATTTGTTTAATATTTTAACCTAATATGTTGGAAAACTTTTTAGAAACTGAACCTAGAATGTTTCTGTGACGTTTTTCAAAATAACAGAAAAATATATTTAATGAGTATGAATTATGAGTCTACTGAATCAACTTTACTACACTTGGAATTTATTTTGTGTGTTCTAGTCTATTTTGTCTATCTCCTAACAAGGAGATTTGAATAAACTAAGACTTAATGAGAATTGTACTCACCAAACACAGTGCAGTGACTCTACAAATGAGTATTAGGTATTAATCTAATTTTTCAAGTATAGAAACTGACTTCGTGAGTTTAAGTATTACTTAAATATGCCCAATATCCCAGTGAGTAATTTCAGAAAGAATTCATATTTAATGGTAGTCCTTCTACTAAAACAGTTCATTAAAAGGTACTGTATATTCTCATCCTTATATGTGTTTGAAATTTTGAAGTACAGATAAAGGATCTCTATCTTTTCTCCCTCTCTCTAATATATTTGTATATTAAAATCATCTACATTCTTAAATCTCTTTCATCTTGAAAACAATTCTGTCAAGTATGTAGGGCAAGTGCTATTGTCCCATTTACAGATATAAAAATCTCATTTCCAGGAAGTCAAATGTTTTCTCACTAAGCAATTATGATTAATTCCTTCTTGTTTATAATAATGCTGTCTTAAAGAAGCTATTACTGTTAAGAAGCACTGAGAAAAATTCTGTCTGAAGAAGCAGTATAGAATCAATCTTTTAAAGTAGTTTTTACCAATTTAACTATATGGTCCAGATGGCTTAATATTCATAGCTGTTATGACAGATAAATGTTGATGTCAAAAAACATTATTTAGAAAATCTGTATTTCTGACTATAGGTAATTGTTTTTATACTCACAACCAATTAGACAGTTTTAATATAAAGGACTGGAGATTGTTAGCAATTGAATTAAGACCAAAAGATTTACTGCAGTTAAAAGACAAATTTTATGATTTTTAAAGAAATGTTTAACCAATGTGAGTGAAAAGCAAGAACACAAGATGTAAGGAATTGAATGGTAACAAATATTGATTTAAACTAGTTTGTAAAGAGTGACTTTGATAATTTTGCATCTGGGAAATGGCATAACCAATATATTGTTAGAAATAGTAATTTTACCTAATGTAAAGAAAATGTTATCAAATCAGTTACGAGGATATCATTGTTGTCTATTCGAAAGAAATAGTGGCCTAAAATTATAGCAGAGATGAAGTCAGTGTGTGCAGAGAAAAGAAGGGACGGGTGCAAGAGTTACAAAGTTCAATCTGATAAGACTTGTCTGATTGCATATGATGATAAATCAGGAAAGAGGAGTAAATGAAAGATGATTCCCAGATTTCAGATAAGACTGAATGGAGAATGATGGCACCATTAAAAAAAAAATACAGGACATCAGAAAAATGGGTATAAGTAAAATGAAAGAAAGACAAATTAGCTCAGTTAGAACATGCTGAGTTTCAGAAACTAGTGTGATATTATATCAGGTGGAAATATCTTACAACTGCTAATCTGAAGTTGGATTTCAAAAAAATAAAAAAAGATTTTAGTTGGATATATAGGCTAGGAAACAGATATATAATAGAGGTGTCTGTAATTACAAAAAGTTTGGCATGGAATATATTACAGGAAATAAGAGTGTTCAAAGGATAGAGCCTTGTAAAATGCACACATTCAAATTATATAGGCATCTTTACTTATCACTAATTCTCTCTCTCTCTCTCTCTCTCTCTCTCAAACACACATACACACACACACACACACACACACACACAAACACACACACCTATTTCCAAGTCCTGGTGCTTATAGTTTCTAAATTTCTCTCCATGTCTCATCTCTGTTTCAACAGTTACTCTTACTCTGAATCCCATTATTTATCAACTAAAACACTACAATTCATTTCTTTTCTTTTTTTAAAAGATTTTATTTATTCATGAGAGACACAGAGAGAGAGAGAGAGAAGCAGAAACACAGGCAGAGGGAGAAGCAGGTTCCATGCAAGGAGCCTGACGTGGGACTAGATCCCGGGTCTCCAGGATCAGGCCCTGGGCTGAAGGCAATGCTAAACCGCTGAGCCACCCAGGCTGCCCTACAATTATTTTATAATATTTCTTGAATTTATTCTTCCAATCTATGCTTTTTCTTAAAAGAAAATAACTGCCTCGTATTCCTACTTAAAGCCATTGAGTGCCTTTCTATTGCACCTGGACAAAAAGTCTAAATTTCTCAATTTGGCTTAGAAAATGTTGCGTTACCTAAGATTATGCTGTGTCTGCCCTGTATCTCACCACCTCCCTTCTTCACATTTCAGCCATAACAATGCCAATTGAAATTCTTTCAATTTCACAAATGTAGAATGTTTCAATGCCCAGCTTTTGGACATGATTTTTTTGTGTTAATAAAACATTCTCTTCGACATTTTTCTAGATAACATTCTTAATGTTCATAACACAAGAATGAGCTAAAATGCTTTGGTATCACTGTAACTTCCTAAATGGGTTATTCCATTTGTTTCCACATCTCCAATTCACTCTCTAATAATTTCTCATCTTCACCATGCCAAGAGGCTGACTTCATGACTCGATCACTAGAACCTTTTCTAATTTGGCTTTGAGTGGTACTCATCCAATGGGAGACACATACAAATCAGTGGACAGAAGCAAAAAGACATCAAAGTACTTCTTTCCACCTTTCCTTGACACCACTTTCTGACAGTTAGTTGCATCTCTCTGTAACAACAATTTCCATCAAGTGGCCCCAATTCTGTGGCTCCAATAAAACTACACCCTTTGACCTTTCAGTTCTGGGAAGGTAACCATTCCTTGATGGTACAAGTGTCTGAGAATCTTAATTTTCAGTGTTTAATTAAACATACACCCTGTATATATAGAACACATTCACTGAGGTCTCTTATCTGAGTGAATTCTCATCACTGGTAATGCATAATTGATATTGAAATTGGTATCCAAGAGTAGAAACCTGACCATTAACATGGGGTTATGCATCTGGATTGCTCATATATTTGATGGAAACATGACCTCTAAGTGAGGGTAAAATTACACACTCTTGTGTAGCATGCTTTGCATCCACATTTATCCAGGTTACCACTGGTAGTAGTTTAGGACAGATTACCAATACAACACAAATCCTTGGGTGATTATATGGCTCTTGTAATTCATTGTGATAGCAACAGTGATGCATATAAAGAATATAGAATGGGCCAGTAGCTCAGAAAGTGCTGAAAAGTGTAAGAAATAATCCCACAAATTCAGATACCTAATTTAAGCCTAGAGATGAGAACTTAAATGTTTCTATGTATTCCTTTTAAAAATTATCTTTTCTCCTGTAATCATAAGATGCAGGCCTAAGCATTAGACCCAAAACCTGATTGTTTGGATTGCATAGTTATGCCAATTAAAGACATCAATGTATCAAGTTTCTTCTTCTTCTTTTTTAAAGATTTATTTATTTATTCATGAGAGACAGACAGAGAGAGAGAGAGAGAGGCAGAGACACAGGCAGAGGGAGAAACAGATTCCTCGCAAGGAGCCCGATGTGAGACTCAATCCCGGATCCTGGAATCACGACCAGAGCTGAAGGCAGGTGCTCAACCACTGAGCCACCCAGGGGTCCCTGTGTCAAGTTTCTTCTTATGCTATACTTAAACAAATAATTATAAAGAAGCAGATCCCTAAGAACTGAGAATTTAGGCAAACACTGGCCCAGTTCATACACTCAATGTGAACCCATTAAAAAAGAGTTCATTGTTCAAACAACTATATGATCTCTTGAGATAATGTCTCTTTTCCAAAAGACACAACCTCAACATCTCTCTTTGCTTCCAGAGTTAAATACCAGCATGTCACAGAAGGAGCATTGCAAGGTCTTTTATAAGGGGAAATAGAGTGCATACCAACATACCTGTGAGATCTTACTAGAAGTATGGATTCAAATGGACTCTACAGTATTAAACCAAAGAAAGCACAACCTGAAAATCACATAGTAACAAATTTTCCATTGTTGGTATACCCACCTGGGTTGTGGAATTTCATAAACTTAACTAACATAGTTTAAGCACCTGGAATGCTCTAATAAGACCTTGCAGGGAGCCTGATATGGGACTCGATCCCAGGACCCCAGGACCACGACCTGAGCCAAAGGCAGACATTCAGTCACTGAGCCACCCAGGTGCTTCCCAGTTTGCTTTTAGTTAAATTTGGCAAATGGCAGGCATTAGTGGTAGATTAAAGGGTAGGGGGATTTGAAGGATAGAGAAATGGAGAGTTCTGGGTATTTTCTCTCTCAGCACTGCAGCTTTGACTCTTGTGACTCTAGCTCCCAAACGGTTGGCCTTTCTTCAGGCTTCAGCTCCCCCTGGACTCCAGTAAGCACTATTTCTCCCTGGCTTTTTCAGCCCTATGGGTTGTAATGACCTTTTTTCTGTTGTTGGTCTCTGGATGTCTCTTAAAATCTTTCTTTATCTTTGTAAGCAGTCACCTCCCTAAATCCTTTTAATTTTAGTCATCTGACTGCTGTTTATGTCAGGGTAGTGCCTTGAATGAAACACTTTCCTCTCATTACTTCTATTCCTCCAGTATGGGTATGTGTTTACTCCATACAATCCCATGGCTGGCCCTCTGAAAATCCCTATTATCAACCAGAGTGCACTGTTTTGTCATGGTCTGTTTTGTTGTTTGTATCTCACATAAGACATAGCTGAAAGAAATATGAGACTTTTTTTTCTTTCAAAATTACTTATCTCCGGGCTGGGATAGCGTGTGGCATACAGCAAGTATGCAAGAGATTATTGTTAAGTGAATAAATTAATAAATGAACATTCACAGAATTCCAAGTCTTTGAGGTATTAAAAGGTAGATTAAAATTTTGACCTCCTGAGAAATCCAAGGAAGAAAAACATTTCAAAGGAAAAGTGGCAAATGAAAAAAAAAGTCAAAGGGAGGACAAAATAATGACATGATTATGTAGATATTTCAGTTAAGGAGAGATCAAAACAATCAATGCAAAAGAAAGTGAGGTAAATTGGCTGACCATAACTATTTCAGTAATGAGATGCTGGTGAAAGGCAGCATGCAGCCCTCAAGAAAATAAGTTGGACTGGATAAAAAGAAATCGCAGAACACAAAACTTTTATAATAATTTTGGAAGATAAATATAGGAAAATGATGAGATCATAAATTCAGGGTTATCAGAGTTGAAAGGTTTATTTAGGGGAAGAAAAGAGAAGTAGGATAGCAGGAAGGCAATTTGGGCGATTTGAAAGAACTGACCAAAAGTAGCAGGAGGTAAAAAGTCGAATGATGTTAAAATAACTGCCTAGTGTGGCAACTAATGCTGAGAGAGAGGGAGAAAGAGAAGGAGTTGGCTGAACAAATGGGAATTATTGAACATCTGTAAATTGTAATGAGAATAAAGAAAATGCTCATCACAAACAAGAGAGAAGAAAAGAACAAGATATTAAGACAAATTATATCTTTCCTACTTTTAGATATCATGAAGATACAAGATAAATCAGCAATTATTCACCTTAAGGTTTTATTCACTAAAATCATACTGAAATGAACAATTATGGGAGAAACAGAACATAGAACTAAGCAAGATTTCCTAAGCTTAAGTCAGAAATTGACACATAGCCTTCTTCAGAAGTAATTTCTCTTGACCTAAAGTTGGTTTGTAAACTCAGAAAAGATCAGGGCTACTAAATTTCCAGAGCTGTGGAGTTGCTTTGAAGAGTTCTCCAGGGAGTTTCTATTTTATTGTACAAAACTCATGAGTGTTTCTTAAACCGACCTATGTTCAAGGGTCATTTTAGTACTCCACTTTTTTATTTTCTTGGTGATCTTCACAGTTATTTGGTCTGTATATATTTGGTTTGGTAGTTAATATTAGCACTTGGAGTCTTGTTGTTTTATGCTTACCTAATTATAATAAATTTAGCATCAGAATCTTTGTGGAGAAATTTCCATTAAAATTCAATCCGATGAAAAAGTTATTTGGTCATTCAAAGCAGACCTAACAAAGATGACAATTTTCCTCCAGTCTCCTGGGTTTGTTTGTTTGTTTGTTTGTTTTGTAAATTTTTTGTCCATATTATTTAGGTAAGCTCAATTTTAAACTGAGGATTATCAAAGTCTATCATAGCTATTGACTTCATGGCATTCAACTATGTAATGAAAGAAGATTGTAATCAGAAGATTGATTTTCTATCTTGAGTCTTGTAGGTAGAATTTTTTAACTGGTGATTAAATGTAATATAGGGTTGCTTTGAAAACTGGTTGAAGAAGAAAAAATATTGAAATTATTGGAGTTACAAAGCACTGAAGGCAACTGGGCCAAGGTATCAAAAGAAGTATCAACTTTGGTATCACAGTGTTTATAAATAACAATATCTAGAATGAGCAGTACATTTATTAAATACCCACCAAATGCCAGCAATTAAACTATGCATTTTGGGTAGCTCATGTAATACTTCAAGAGCACTACAAATAGAATTAATTGCCCCATAATCAATGCACAATAATGTTGAAGGTCTTATAGGCAGTCCTGCTGATCTGATCCAAGCTTGATAGATCCTGGCTGCTCTCACCTGTGGATTTGTGACCAACTGGCTAGTAGACTACGGTCTGGTTGGTCATAGATGACCTCACCTGAGATGATTCATTTCCGGTCTTTGTAGTTTATCTCCCTTACTGGGTTTGTTATCATGGCAGAGGTCAAGTTCTGAGGAAAAGATCCCTTGAGCCTTACTTAGAAATTGGCAAACTGTTATATCCTCCATATTTATTGACCAAACACAAGTCAAAAGTCAAGTATAGATATAAGAGGTAGAAAAGTAGAATTCATCATTGATAGAAGGAGCTGAAAAGCCACATTGCAAAGAATATTTGAATAAGAACTATTAAATGAGTTAATGCAAATAATCTATCACAATGTCTTTTAGGTAAATATCAGCTAGAAATCAACCCTAATGATTCTGACCTGAATATCAATGTGTTCTCTCTCATTACCAATAATGAATTGATAAAGAAGAAAACTGTGTGCCAGGATCTGAATTACTTATAATATGGGAGTAATATAGATGTCGATGAACTACAGTACTGAGCATTGGGAAAAGGTGGTATAACCAAATGACATGGACTTCAATAGAGAAGACAACAATCTGACTTCTATCTCTACCTGTAACAGAAATATATGAAAAAAGAGCCACATTCACCTGAAATGCTTGCTTGGGAAATGAACAAGTTCCAAAGAAAAACAAGTTTCTGTGAAAGAAAGAAAATATAAGGTAAATACTAAGGATTTGGTAATGAAATTCAGTTCTCAGTCTAAAAACATAGTAAAGCTTGTAGAGAGGCTGATAATGGATGTACACAGAGTGAGGAAAAATAGAGGAAGTATAGGAATTATATTCAGGCAACATATAGGTTATAAAATTATCTTCCTACAAGGCAGTATATCTGAATATAAGCTTATCATTAAGATGAAACGGTGGTTTCTGTTGATTAAATAGATACATGTACCATTTCCTCTCCCAAAGTCCCATTAAAATACTGGTAGGAAATATTCAAAAGAACATAATAACTGAAAAACAAAATGAATGGACAGGAGATATGAGTGACAAAATCTAGACAAATAAAGCTCAAAATAGTCCAAAATAATTGACTTAGCAGTCAAAGAAAGCTAAGAATGAATTTCATCCCTGAGTTGAACACCAGAAATGTGATGACATAGAATCAGGAATAGTTTAGTTGAAAAAAAGCAGGCAAAGGAGAACTCGAAAAATACTTATGGTTCTTAAGCTCTACTTGAGGCTATATAGTATTATTGAAAATATATTGTAATTGTTAAAGATGTATACTATAATCCCCATAGGCAATCAACAATAAAACAAAAATTATAGCAAATAAGCCAACAACAACAAAAAAACATAAAATGGAATCCTAAAAAAATTTCTATTAATACAAAAGATAGAAAAAGAAAAAAAGAAGAAACAAAGAACAGATGGGATATATTAAGAACTAATACTAGATACAAATCCAATCACATTTATAATAACATTAAATGTAAACAAAATAAACACAGGAATCAAAAAGTAAAAATTATCAGATTGGATTTTTCAAAAAGCAAGGCTGGATTTTATGTTCTTATAAGAAATTTATTTTAAAATAAAAATATGAGTAAATTAGAAATAAAGGAGGGTGAATATATTATACTAATGCTAATCAAAAGAAGGGTGGGGAGGGCATATTAATATCAGATGAGTATATTTTAGAGCACAAAATATTACCAGGGTTAAATGGTGTCACTTCATAATGATTGAGGTCAATTTAAGAAAGCATAAAAATCCTAGCCATTTATGCACCTAATAACAGAGCTCAAAGTGAAGCAAAAACTCAGGGGAACCGGAGGAGAAAATAGACAACTCCACAGTTACGACCAGAGAGTTTAACACCTTTCTACCAATAATTAATAGGATAAGTAGACAGAAAGTCAGTAAGGATATAGAAGATTTGGACATCACTACCAACCAATTTGATCTTCTATCTTTTATAAGGTACCCTAACCAACAGAAGTAGGAAACATTTTCAATTACACATAGACTATTTGCCAAAAGAGACCATATTCTGAGCCATAAAATATACAATAAAGTCCAATAGTTTAAACTCATGCACTGTATATTCTCTAAACTGTACATTCTCTAATCATGGAATTAAGTTAGAAGTCAACATTTGAAAGATATCTGGAAACACCCTCAAAATAATTGTACTCTAAATACTACATTTCTAAAGAGCACAAAGATCAAATAAATAATTAAAAGTGATATATGTAACTCTTGAATAAAAATTAAAGCACAATGTAAGAAAATTTATGAGAGAAAGCTACAACAATATTTAGAGGGAATTTATAGCAACACACATTAGAAGAAGAAAGTTGTCAAATCAGTGTAAGCTTCCCTCATAGGTTGGGAACTCCAATGGATGGTCCCAGGCTCCTTTGGCAGTTGCCTTGGGCATTGTTTAGAATACAGAGGACAAGGCTATTACTGCGCTGTAACAACATTGTACTTCAAGGGCAATCCAGCTGCTTTGACAATATAGTGTCCCACCCAGCCATGACTGTGGTCATTCTTTTTATGCACCAAATCTGCTGTATCTATGAAAGGTTCAGTTGCTAGGGCTTGTACACGAACTAGGACATCAGCTTCCCAATTGCTGGGGGGGAGGGGAGGATGTTCGAGCCTTACCAGCTGGGATGTGGAAGATGATGAGAACCACCTCAGAAGTTTCTATGTGAACCCAAATGTCTTTCCACACATTCTCATCCCTAAACCCCTGGGCAAGGGCTTATTTGTGATTATTAATCCTTGGTTTCCCATTGTCCAAGTCATAGGGTTAATCCCTTTAGAATACTCCACTATCGGGGCCAATGGTTAATAGCCAGGGCTCACTGACTGATGATGTATCACCCCCAGACTGATGCAGTTTACTCCTGTTTACATCCACAAGGGGTCAGTGCTGAGTTGAATAGCAACTACAGTACGTGTGGATAGATTGACCAGACCAGATCGGTCCGTATATCAGGCATCAGTGGAAGTGGCCCCTTTTCCCTCTCTATGGACCACAGGGGCTGCCACAGAAATAGGACTGGAGGTATTTGCAGGATCCACATACTCTACACGACCTAGTGGCACCCACATTTCTAGGTGAAAGGTGATCCCCTGCAGCAAATTCATATGCCACTTAGTCAAAGTGGGAGTTTGATCCATGGCAGAACATGGAACATGTTCTCTACTTCACCCTTTCAGAAGCAGGGAAGTTACCACCATGTGCTGCTCCTTCATGAATGGCTTCTACCTAGAGGAGTGCTGGGTACACCATTAGGAGTTGCAGTTCTGTGAGAGTCTAAGGGGTTTCTGCCCTCCTTGCAGAGCTGAAACCAAAATCTAAAGGACACTCTCTCCTTCTGTTGTCTCTGTCACAGTGCCCGACCCATTCCCCCCGGAGTCACAGACACCTCTAATTCAAATGTTAGCCCTGCTGGGGAGATGCCTAGAGCTTCCATCAGCCTCACTCATATTTTCATCTTCTCAAAGGTGCTTGCTCTTCTAATTCCAAGTTCCACATGTGCCCATTTTTTTTTTGAGAGTATAAGGGATGGAGACACTGCTCCCAGAAGGGGATAAAAGTCCTCCAAAGCCCTCAAGTCCCTATAACAGCTTGTACCTCTTGCATATTCTTAGGGGTTAAATAGGTTTATACCTGATCGATGACAGCTTCTGGGACCAAACATGTCTTAACATGACTAAAAGACTCCTAAAAATTTTATGGTGGTGCCTGGGCTTTGGATTTTTCTGTAGGTTCACTGCCCGTCCATTCCCTCACAAATGTCCTGCAACAGAGGCAAATCTTCACATGTTAGTAGTCGGCCATCAATGTAATGGGCCCATTGTATTGATGTGAGGAAGGATAACAGGGATCTTGGGCTGTCATCGCATGACACATGGTAGGCTGTGCAAGTGACCTTGGGGAAGCCCTCAAAAGCCCCATTTTTGCCCCTTCCACGTGAAGGGAAATTGCTCTTGTGACTTGGGTGCTGAGGATTTTCTGAAAAAGGTGTTTGCTAAGTCCAGCTCCGCATAGTGCCCTCCTAGGACCCTGGGCCAGGTATGTAAGATGGTGGCCATGTTGGGCACAGCTACACAGATGGGGGGGCATTACCATGTTCAGTTCTCAGGCGTCCATAGTCATCTGCCATGAAGCTTATTTACAGGTCACACGGGCTATGGAAAGCACTCGGAGCAGGAAGTACAGTGCCCACAGGGCAGTTCCTGCATAGTTTCTCCTATCTCCTTATGCTCCAGGGAATTTATATTGATTGACAGTGACCACTCCTCATGGAGGCAGCAGGCTTACTGGTTACCAGTTGGCATTTTTTTTCCTGGACTGGCTTAATTACTAACACAAAGGTAGAATTTACCAATAGAGTTTTGCAATTTGACCTGCAATGCACAATATGCACATATGTGCCTACATTGCAATATGGACATAATATTAATGTATAATACATTCTGTTATCATAGAGACAAAACCTCATATTCACATGAGAAAGAATGCCTAATTTGTAGTATCAAATATACACTACAAAGAATGTCCTGACCATAACTGTTTGCCCTCCATTACTCTCAATGGTGCTGTGGGGGCACCTTCTGTGGGTTACCACTTATTAGAGTACATTCAGATTCAGTGTCAACTGGAGCAGTCACCCTTTGTTTACTTCTGGAGGACCAGTGAATGGTGAATTTGTTTTGAGAGCTCTGATCACCTTCAATAGCTCTTACCTGGAGGCAATCTAGATCTGCATCCTGTACTCAGGACCTGGGAGCCACCCATCCCTAATAGTATTATGTCCCTGAGGCCTCTGCTGGAGCAGACAGGGCATCAGGAATGGTAGGAGAAGATGGGGCAGGTCTGAACCATTGTTCTGGTTTTAAGACTTTCCATAGACCAACCAACACAGCGTTGCCAGTTTATCTATTCAAATGGAATCCCTGAAGCAATGAGGTCAAACTAAATTTCTTCCAGACCCTTTAGAACCAATTGGTATAGCCTTTTAGCTTTTGCAGCTCCCTCTGTCTCAGGTCTTTTCCATGCCCATACTCATTCCTGGGATTTGTCAGTCTCCCCTAGATCAGCAATGGATTGCCCAACAACATAAATATTTTGTCCCATGACTGAGCTCAGCAGGGATAATCAGCATCCCACACTAGATGCTGGGGTGGACTGGGGAATCTTAGTTTTCTATTTTTTTTTTTTCCTTTTTAAGAGGTTTTATTTATTTATGTGAGAGAGAGAGAGAGAGATCACGAGCGGGGAGGGGGAAGAGTAGAGGTGGAAGCAGACTCCCCACTGAGCCGGGAGCCCACTGCAGGACTTAATCCCAAGAACCCAAGATCATGACTGGAGCCGAAGGCAGACACTTAACCAACTGAGCCACCAGGTGCCCAAGAATCTCAATTTTCATTCCTGCAGTGAATGTAGCTTGATTAGCATCTTCAGAGACACAGATGTATATGGCCTAGCTCATTCTCAACTCCCTAAAAATTTGTTGTACATCCTCTATAGATTTCCAGGGCCCCACATGCCGAGAGAAGTCCTCTTGTTCGAGCAAACCTCCCTGCAAGCTAGAATAATCCAAAGACATGAGTACCTTGAATCTCCAAGCACTATGTATGCACTAATGGAGAGCTGAGTGTGTGTGAGGCTGCCTCTGCCTCTTGCTTGGTCAGAAAAATGCCAACAACTCTTCCTCCCCCTCCCCATATTCCCTTAGCTGCACTAACCACGCCTGGATACTTTCCCTGGCCTTTTGCTGGAACTTGGCAGCTGTATCAATAAGCTCCATGGGAGTATATTCTCTCATAGTGAACGTTTCCTGAATTGGAGCTGCCCTGCCGGCTGGAGTTGCTTTGCTTTTGCTTTCCTTTGTTTGGGGTCGGATGGCAGGAGGCTTTCATCCACTTCACTGTCAATCAGCACAACACCTCCTCTTCACTCTCCTCACCCTCCCAGGGAGTCCACCTCTTAGCGTCCTATCAGGCTTTGTCACAAGCACTCAGATCTTCATCTGTGTCAGCCTGAGCCCTCCTAGCTCAGCAAAAGAGCATACTGAGGTCTCCAACTGATTATCCTGCTCTCCCACCTTGTCTGTTGCCCTGAAGCCAGCAGAGTAGTAGCTTTCACCTCAGCTTTCCTTCCAACTTTCTAACCTGAGCTTCAGCCTCTAGTTGAACATTGATGGCCAGCCAGACGGCCTACAGTAGAGGCCAGCCCCCTGGGGCAGCAATTTGCTTTCCTTCTCTGCCACATTGTCCTCTGGGCAGTTCCACAAACAAGTACTTTGAAGCAGCTGGCAGCCCACAAGCTTCTGATCTACAGGAACTTTTCCCCACAGAGAGGCTGATGGCCAATGCTGGATTTCCCCCACAGATGCCTCTTTTCCAAGGCCCATATTTTGGTCTCCTGGCTGGCTTATTAATTGTTGATTCACAAACTGGCCCTGTACATGGAGAGATTGAAAAAAAAAAAAAAAAGCAGGCCACTCCAGATAGGTAGGTGCCAGGTTTAACCAACAAGGAAACTTCCTCAGGAGGCTTGTCTTGGGCAGCTGCAAGATGAGGATCTCCACATCTGCTGACCAGTATCTTAAAAGTTCATATAGATGCATTAGCTGGGTGCAGTCACCAATATAATCCAGACATATATCTCAACAATATGATAGTGTTCCAAAGTTACATCCTTGGGGAAGCTTCTAGTGCATGGAAGGCAAGAGGAACACACAGTCCAGGTCAAGTGAGTAGATAAGGAGTCTTTAATTGCCTGGATTGTACTTGAGAGTAAGCAGGTGGTCATATCCTCTCAATGACCTCCTCCAAAAAAAAAAAAAGGTACAAAGTTTCAGTTATGGAGATGAATAAGTTCTAGATATTTAATGTAAAGCATGGTGACAATAATTAATACTATATTAACTATACAGATAGTGTGTTGAAGTGTGTGGAGAGGAAAAGAATACTTCAATAGGGTTTGGGAATAAATTATAAACTGCCCAGAATTCTAGGTACTCCATATTAAGAAAACCATAATAAACCATAATCCTCTAGAATACACAAAGTTTTACAGAAATTAAATGGAACCATAGTACATTGCATAGCTCAACTGTGAATAATGTTTACATTTTCATAGCACAAACAATATTATCTATTTAACAAAAAATACTATGGATATAACCATACTGGGAAAATAGAGAAAGACGTATGCATGATGGAGGTAAGTAGAAAACCTGCAGTAGGAAGTCAACAGATATATCTAATACAGGAAAATCAAGAAAAAATAAAATAATTACATTATTTAAAATAAGATACTAAGAAAATACAGGAATAAAATGTGTGTAAAAGTTCCTCTGAGGGGCAGAGATTTGGTGTTGTTGAGGTATAAAGTTTTTTTTTTTAATTTCGATTATAAACCATACATAACTATTTGACTTTTAAGAGTATGTGCATATTTTGAAGTGATGAAGTATAAAATTAAAATTAAAGAGTTAAAATAGGAAAAGGCTAGCTCTGCATAATGTAGTGACTACAATGAATAGTATTATAGTTTAATGTTAATTGTAACAAAACTTTAATAGTTTGGAGGAAAAATAATTTCAAGGTTTACTCTAAGATTATAAAGTTATGATATTATTAAAATGGAAATATGAACACTTGACTCATTAGGTTGTCCTCATAATATGACAATTTCTTTAAAGTCTCTCTCTCTCTCTCTCTCTCTTTCTTCCTGCCTCTCCTTTAACTTAAGCCTTCCTTACAAGGAGTATTTAACTTAAATTCTCAGCAATGTCCACATGTAACACAAAAAGAGACTATCAGTCTCTTTGCCACTAGGCAACTGTCAGTTTTCACTAAGTCCAATTATCATTGGGTATCACTGTAAGTTAATTTGTTACCTGATTCGTTTCACTGCATCTTCAGACCTGTTTTACTTGCTCTTATGACAGATGTATTTCTGCCATTTTAGCCATTGAAGCGAACTGCAGAAGGCAATTGATTATTGAGGAACAATAACTCAGCTACACAGCAGCACCATCTTTTGGCCTTTGAAGGAAAATGATACAAACTTGTCAATTATGAAGTCTATATTTCTGGCATGCTTAGTAGAAGAGTCACTTTTGCAGTATAACTTAAGAAAATGGCTTCAAAAGGAATGAAAGCAATATTTTGCATGACACAAGTTTCCACAAAAAACAGATGATTTGAAAAAACAACTATATTTTATTCATTTAATAAAAATTATAGTTTTAGTTAGAAACTGCTTACCTTTGAAATTGTTAGTGTCTTCATTATTATAAACTCAATATGCATTTTGTGTGATTTTTTAATATTGAAAATTTTAAATTACTTGATATTTCTGACTTCTGAGAGAACTTTCTGCAATATACTTATTTGTCGGAATACAGTTTCTTTCACTTATCTTTAGAGAGTAGTAATATATTTCTTCCCAAATATTCATGATTTTAATATGTATTTATCAAATGTTCCTATCTTTTCAAAACCTATTATCAAGTATTTCATGAAGAAAATTTTCAGAAAGTACAAACCCTATGAAAACTGGATTTTAAGTCAATATGAATGATAACATATGCTGTGTCTTAGAATATAATTTTATTCTGTCATTACTAATTTAGTTACAGAAATTAAATATATGAAATAAACAGAATGCATCATCAAAAAAATGTAAGTTTTCTTCTGATCCTAAAAATGACTAGCTGGTTATATGAGACGGGTAATTCAATCTCTATTTTATACAGACAAAAATATATTCTAATATGGATCTAAATAATTGCCTTTGTAATTCACTTAGATGTATCTGATATATTTTTTTACAATGTTAATTTTGCACTGTGATTTCTTTAATTTTATCAAATAAAACCTTGTGGCATTTACATTTTTTCTAATTACATTTTCCCACTATAATCTTTGCTTTATACCTGTATGTGTAAGCTTTAAGAAAATGCTTATTTCTACATTCCTTAAAAAAGTACTTTTTCTACAGTCTTTTTCATTAAAATCAATCTTATAGTATAGGCTTAAAATATTCATAATTCCTTTTCTCCTCTCCAATACTGGTGTGTCATTTAGACCACTGGTTTGGATCATATTCAGAAATAAAAAAATATGAAATAATCCACTGTATTTTCCAAGTTATCGAGATTTCAGATCTAGATCTGTGCTGGTTAATATAATAGCTACCTACTGTATGTAACTGTTTACATTTTTTTAGTTAAAATTTAGTTTGTCAGTCATAGTAGACACATTTCAAATGTTAAGTAGCTACAAGTGGCTAGTGGCTTGTTAAAATGAAAGACTATTAAAAATGAAGACTATTTCTAACATCATAGAAGTACTATTGAACAGCAGTAATGATTATTTATACATGAAATAATATTATCTGAAAAGTTAGTAGAAATCTAATGGTATACCAGATTTTCAACAGCAAGTTGAAGTAAATAAGATCCATAAACTTTTAAGTGGCTATTTTTAAAATAATAGTAAGAACTCAATAACTATTGGGCATTAGTTTTTAGCAATTGAAATCATTAAAACTTAAATCTTATGCTACTCTAAAGTTTTTTTTTTTAATTCAAGAATACAGATATTTGGGGATCCCTGGGTGGCGCAGCGGTTTGGCGCCTGCCTTTGGCCCAGGGCGCGATCCTGGAGACCCGGGATCGAATCCCACATCGGGCTCCCGGTGCATGGAGCCTGCTTCTCCCTCTGCCTGTGTCTCTGCGCCTCTCTCTCTCTCTGTGACTATCATAAATAAATAAAAATTAAAAAAAAAAAGAATACAGATATTTCTGATAAAAAAATGCATTTCCCTTTATTAAGTTGTGAAAGTCATAAAAACATTTCAAGTCAAATAGGTAGTATCTAAAAGAAATTTGCTAGGGCCTTAAAAAAAAAAACAAAACTGTAAATACCTCTCTACATATTTATCTTCACAAAACATCTCAGTCAAACCATAGTCAGAAGGGGAAAAAAATCAAACAAACACTGTTGATTGTCTTACTTGGTAGGAAGGAAGTCTAGGCATCTTGATTCAATGTATTTCTGTTTGCTATATACAGTTAATAAGAGGTTATGAGTTGTTTTTCCTAAACCACATATACATTTTAAATTATTGATGTGTGAATGTAATATATTTAAGGTCTCTGGCTTCCTTTGTTTAGTTGAAGTTATGTAATCAATTTCTACATGTATGTTTAGATTCTTGTGTTTTCCTATATATCCTGTCAATTCTTTGTATAAATGGTATACATGGGGTACAGGGGGCAATAGTTGGTTGCCTACCCAGTCCACAAATATTACCACTTCCCATGAACAGAGACATGTACCTGGCAGACATATTCATGTTAAATGGAGCATCACACTCAGTCAATTGTCCTGGGGTTATACCAGCTTTATATACTGAGCACAATTTAGATCTACCTAATGGTCCCTCTCAGAATTGGAAAACAAATTCAGAGAGCTAGCCATCCCTTATGTGTGGCTAGAACCCTAGAACATGAATTTTGGTATATTGAACCTGAAAAAAAAATTCTAGTTGCTTTCTTTTTCTAAAAAGATTTTATTTGCTTATACATGAGAGACACAGAGAGAAGGAGAGAGAGAGGCAGAGACACAGGCAGAGGGAAAAGCATGTTCCATGTAGGGAGCCTGACTTAGGACTCGATCCCAGGACTCAAGGATCACGCCGTGGGTCAAAAGCAGGCGCTAAGCCGCTGAGCCACCTAGGCATCCCTAGTTTCTGACACAAACGTTAAAATAGTCAAATGAAGACTAATAAAGCAATATACTAGGTTCTTAGATCTAATTCATTAAGCTGCATTTGTCAGTGTAATCTCAGCAGTGCTCTAGTAGCAAATGGCCCTGCAATCTCACTGCCTTTCAGCAACATTTCATGCTCAAGATTATATCCATTTCAGGTCAACTCTATAGTTCTTCACATTTTCTGCAGAGTGGGACCAACACTCTAGTTGCTAACCGGAACATGACAGTCACATTGTAGCAGGAAAAGTGTCATCAGAACTACATGATTCCCCTTATTTCTTCTGTACAAAAGAAACACTTGCAACCTCCACTCATATTTCAGGGAATAAACTAGGTCATATTGCCAAGACAGATAACAATGGAGTGGGGGAAAAAAAGTGATTCACTTTCCAGATCAAGACCAATAGGCAGAAGTGAAAATATATTTCGAATTTACCTCAAGGCTCTTTCTAAAACCTGATACATATTTAATCTTGGAACATTGAAGACTTGCCTCTGATTGATATCAGCAAAAATTTCTATTTTGTTATAATATGCATTTTTTCACTTTTGCTTTATTGCAGTTAAATATGCACAACATACCATTTACCATTTCAACCTTTTTTAAGTTCAGTGGTATGAGGCATACTCACAATGTTGTGCAACCATCACCACCATCTATCTCCAGAACATTTTTTATTATCTCCAACTAAAATTCTGTACCCATCAAACATTAACTCTCCATAGCCCCTCCCCCTTATCCTGGTAGACCCCAATTCTACTTTCTGTCTCTATGAATTTGACTACTCTAGATACCAAATTTAAGTGGACTCATACTTTGTCATTTGGTATTTGTCATTTTGTAACTGGCTTCTTTCACTCAGCATGTCTTCAAGGTTTATCCATGTTGTAGTATGTGTCAGATTATGTTTCTTTTTGTGGTTCAATAATATTCCATGGTATGTATAGCTACATCTTCAAAGATTTTTAACATTTATTTGAGTGAGAGGGAGAGCAGGGCAGGGGGCAAAGGGAGAAAATACCAAGCAGACTTTGCACTGAGCATGGAGCTGGAGATGGGGCTTGACCTCATGACCCTGAGATCATGGCCTGAGTCAAAATCAAGAATTGAATGCTCAACCGAGTTCTCCCGGCAATGCTGTATATTTACATTTTATTTATCGATTCATCTGTCAGTGAACATGGGGCTGCTTCTAACTTTTAGCTATTGTGAGTAATGTTGCTATGAATAGAGGTGCAAAATAATTATGAGTTCCTTCTCTCAATTCCTTTGAACATATAAAGATAAGTGAAATTGCTGGACCATATGGCAATCTATTTTAACTTTAATTTCTTGAATTCTGTTTTAACATTATTTTCCACAGAAGCTACACTAATTTACAGACCCACTAGTAATGCACAAGGGCTCCAGTTTCTCCACATTCTTGCCAACACTTGTTACTTTCTGTGTTGTTGTTGTTAATAGTCATAGTAATGAACGTGAAGTGGTATTTCATTATAATATTGACTAGAATTTCCCTAAACATTAATGATGTTGAACATCTTTTCTTCTATTTACTGGTTATTTGTATGTTTTTCTTAGAGAAATACCTATTCAAACTTTTTCCATTTTTAAGTCATATTTTTTGTCGTTAGTGAGTAATAGGAGTTCGCTAGTTATGCTGAATTTGACCCTTTACGCTATATTTGATTTGCAAATTTGCTCCCCCATTCTATGAAGTACCTTTTCACTTTGTTGGTAGCATGCTTTGATGCATAAAAGTTTTAAATTTTGACATAGTCTGATTTGTGTCTTTTTTCCCTCTACTGTTTTTGGTGTCATATCCAAGAAATCATTGCTAAGTCCAATGTTGAGGTTTTCCCCTATGTTTTCTTCTAAGAATTGTATCATTTTAGCTCTGGTATTTTAATTTTTGTATATGGTGTAAGGGAAGATCCTAACTTTAATTTTTTGCATGTGGATATTCAGTCTTCCCAGTACTATTTCCCAAAAACATCCTTTTTATTTGAATGGTCTTGGCAACCTCATTGAAAGTCATTTAATCATATATGCAAGGCTTAATTCTGGCATTATATTACATTCCATTTATCTGTATGTCTGGCTTTCTGCCAATATTACATAGTTTCTACTAGTCTGGCTTTGTAGTAATTTTTCTAAATCAGGAAACATGAGACCTCCAACTTTTCTTTTCAAGATAGTTTTGGCTATTTGGAGATCCTATATAAATTACAGCGTGCATTTTTCTCTTCCTGCATACATGCTGGAATTTTGAGCTGGATTGCATTAAATCTGTAGATTGGTTTGGATAGTAATGATACCTTAATATTAAGGTGAACATGGATGTCATTTCACTTATCTGTATCTTCTTTAATTTCTTTCAACAGAGCTTTCTACTTTTGGATGTATGATCTTTTTATCTCCTTGGCTAACAATGTTTTATTATTTTGTATCCTACAACTTTGTTGAATTCATTTATTAGTTGTAACTGTTTTTGTTTGTTTCTGGTGTGTGTGTGTATGTGTGTGTGTGTGTAACTTTAGGATTTTCTACATATAAAATCATTTCATCTGCAAACATATAATTGTGCTTCCTTTCCAATTGGAGTGCATTTTATTTATTTTTCTTGCCTAATTGCTCTGGCTAGGACTTTCAGTACTATGTTGAATAAAAGAAAAAAAGTCAGCATTTCTGTCTTATTTCTAATCTTAGAAGAAAGGATTTCAGGTTTTTAGCATTGAGTATGATATTAACTGTGTATTTATCATACATAGATCTTATTATATGGAAATATTTTCTTTCCATTCCTAGTCTGTTGAACATTTTCTTTATCATGAAAGGATATTAAATTTTATAAAATCCTTTTCTGCATCATTGAGATTATCATGTGGTTTTGTCCTTTATTCTGTTAATGCAGTGTATCATAGTGATTGATTTTCATATGTTGAACCATCCTCTCATTCCAAGAGTAAATCCAATTTGGTTATAGTATAAATATTTTTAATAATGTTGTTGAATTTGATTTGCTTATATTTCTTGAGGATATATTTTTAATATTTATTTATTTATTTTAGAGAGAGACAGAGAGAGAGAATGAGAAAGGGCAGAGGGAAAGAATTTTCAAGTAGAGCCCCTCCACCCCCCGAGCACTGACCACTATGTGAGGCTCCATATCAGGACTCATGAGATCATGACCTGAGCTGAAACCAAAAAGTGATGCTCAACTGACTGAGCCACCCAGGTACACCAAGGAAATACTTATTTTTAATTCAACAACAACCACACACACACACACACACAAAACATTAAAAATATAGGTCTTTCCATATAGTGAATATCTTTAAATATTAAGTCATGAAATATACCTGTGGTTGAGATAATAGATAATATCTTGCTTTCTTCCAATCTGCTATCCTTACTGAAGCTAGAACATTTTATCTAAAATATGAGTCTTAACATATTACTCTCTGTGGTATATTGCTTATAAAAATATCTCCACTTTTCCTCAATGTTCCTGTATTTGCACCCTTTGGAATATGAAATTACAGCTCTTCCTATCAAAGAAGCAGTCTATTTCTTCACCTTTTGAATTTTAGCTGAACTTTGACTTGCTCTGGCCAACAGGCTAGAGAATAAATGATAACAAGCCAGTTCTGAATCCATGTGTCAATAGTGGATTGTGTATTTCTACTACTTCTCTTGAGACCTCTGCCTCTGATATGGGCCAGCCTACTAGAGGATAACAAATGTGGGGCGTAGCTGAATCAAAGCCCCAGACAAGTCAGATCAGCAAAGCTAACTCTCAGCTCATAGCAGATGCATGACCAAGAACAATAACAACAAAAACAAACAAACAAAAAAAACCCCACTCACTTAGTGTAGACTAAATTGCTGACCTGTAGAATTTTGAGATAGAGTCATTGTTTTAAGCTACTAAGTTTGGGGTGATTTCTTAGTATTAGCTAATTAATTGATTCTTCTACTTAAATCCTTCAGTGGCTTTCTATTATCTCTAGGAGAAAGTGTAAATTGCTTAAAATAGACTAACACATAGCAAAGAATGGATAAAATACATTTAGATTAATAATTAAACAATGACCTTAACATAAGCTGCTTTTGTTATCTTTAAAATACAATATAGCACATTGAGGAAGATGAAAATGAGAATGGAAAGAAGAGCTATTTCTCAATTGTGCATGAATAATTCTAAAACAAAATATTATATAGGATTATCAAATAATCAAAGAATGTTTCTCCTTTGTATTCAATAACTGGAGAAAAATAGCTTACCTTAAGTAATGCTATGTTGCCCAGGATGCTATCTTATTAATACAGAAGATTTATCACTGGAAAAAAAGAATAAATTCATTGTTATATACAGCAGCTGGGCCTTTAGTTACACTTACTCCCACACACATACAAGTTGTGCTTGTGACTTTTTGAATTTTCAAACATTCCTGCATCAAATGTTTGGCTGATAACATTTTCAACTCCTATGAACTGGAAGTTAAAAAAAAATTTTCTGAGTCAAATCAATTTCTGACAAAAAGTGTTGATGGACCTGCCTTTACATTCATGGGCAGTGTTTAAAAATAAAAACAAAGTAATTAGTGTTACTATTTTTACATAACTAATGAAGTAGTAGATATAAATTCTCTTATCTTGCTAATCAAGTACTGTTAAGTCTTACTTGGTAATTTGGCCAATGAATGAATTTTGTTCAAGCAATTGATTTAAATATTTAAGGCAACTGATGTGGTATAACGTCATCAAAGTTAAAAATGAAAACAGATTAAAAATTAAACATTTTTGTTTTTCTTCCCTCTGTTTGCTTTTCTCAGTAAATAGATTCATCATGTTAAAACTCCAGTTATCTTTCTTGATTCTTAATTTTCACTCATTAACTTTTTTCAATTACCAGATAAATTTAACTATGAAATATATATATACAGATATATAGATATATATATCTTCAAAATCTAACCTTTAACCTCTATCATCATGGTAGTTTCCTTAATTTGAGTCACATTTTCTTATTTGACTACTAAATTCTTACTATAAATTCAAACCACTAATATCAACTTGGCTGTCAATTACATTTCCTATGTCTATTCCTACTCAGTTTCACAGATGTTTATTTCATACCCATTATTTGCTTTAAAAACATCTTCATCTTCACTCCTAGCCATAACTTTGCTACCTTCTTCCTTAAGAAAATAATTAGAAGACAGCTTCAATATACTTATTCCTTCTGATCATTCCACCTGCAAACTCTGGCTCATATATTTTCTTTCCTGTTACTGTTTATATCAGTTTTGTAAGCTGCTATAACAAAATGTCACAATATGTGTATCTTAATAGAATTTTATTCTCTCCCATTTCTGAAGACTAAAGGTCTGAGATCAAGATGTCCTGTTCCTTAGTCAAGTTCCTTCAGAGGATTGTGAGGGATAATTGCTACCATGCCTCTCTCCTGACTTCTAATGGTTTGCTAGCAATTTTTGTTATTCCTTGCCTTATAGATGTGTCAACCCAATCTCTGCTTTCATTTTTACATGACATTCTCCCTGTGTATTTGTCCCTAAATTTGCCATTTTTGTAAAAATACAGTTGAGATTGGGTTAGGGCCCACCTTAATAACTGCATTTTAACTTGATCATCCTGCAAAGGACTCAATTTTTAAATAAGGTCACAGTTGCAGGTACTTAGGGTTAGGACTACATCTTTTTGGGAGACAAAATTCAACCAGGACATGCTCTCTAAGACCAAATTTTCTCCCTTTGAACTTGATCCTAACCCGACTCACCTATTTAAAGACCTCACTTTTTTGGCAAATCTATCCATTCTTTATATTCAGTTTTTCCTTTTCCAACATATTGCCATATTTACATAAACATTTTATAACATTTGCTACATTTAAAAATCACTCTCTAGACTTCTTCTTTTAGCCCTACATGTAGAGGGCTTGGGAGTTGTCACTCCTACCTTAACAAGAAAAATGGTGGGCAAACTGAAAGTGAATGACTTGACACTTAATGAAACATTTAAATGGTAATTTTGATGAATTGCTTGAGACTAAGGGTGGACAAGCATAAGAGTGAGAAATTCCTAGGGATTTCAATACTATGGACCCCAGACTTTCATGAGCTTATATGAAAGAAACTCATCAGTTCTTATGGTAAGGTAGTGAGAATGTTCTTTCATGGATTTTGTAGGACAGCAGAAGAATGTTCATTGTGAAATGTGCCTAGAAGTCTCTAACAAAGACATACTCTCCAGGGAAAAACAGTTGGTTAGAGCTTTGTCCTATATCAGGCAAAGTTCTTTCCTCCCACTCCAGGACGATTCTAGGCATTCTGTCTCCCTTGAGAGAGGAAAAAACAAAACACAGTCAAAATGAATCAACACTTCATGGAAATAGATTCAGAACACTGTGGCCTGATAAGGAGTAATGGACAAGGGGAGAAAAAAGCCTGTACCACTGCAGGAACAGTTGTGAAAGTCACAACCCTGAGACACAGACCACTAAAACAGATTTAATAGGAAAATTGTAGAATAATAACTCTTCTCCACACATTGCCAGCACTCTAACAGGGCTCCAGTATATTAACAATCGATTATACAGCTGAAGGTGTTGCAAGACACAATATTTCTAGTTGAAGAGGAAGACAAAGGCAAGTCTAAGTAAAAAAAGGAATTGAAAAATAAGAACACTAGAAATTCAGAGTTTCCTGTCATGTATACCTATAGCAAACATAACACAGTCTAAATCTTAACCAGATTGGTATATATCCTCACACTAATGGCTTATTCATCTCAGTACCCATAACCCACTACAACATGTCTAGTTTGACATATACATATACCAAGAGAAAAGAAATAAAATAAAATAGTCTGAAAGACAGTCATATCAGAACAGACTCAGATGTGACACAGTTATGGAAATTATCAGACAGGTAATTTAACATAGCTCTGATTAATAAATGAGCTAATGGAAAAAGCAGACAACATACAAGATGAATGAGTAAAGTAAGCAGGGACAAGGAAGCTCAAAAAAAAAACAAATGTTGAAAATCAAAAACACACTGAGGAAAGTATCAGTAAAACCATGCAAAATTGAAATACATAGATAAAAATAATAAAAATAAAAAACAGAAGCATAATAGAATATCCAATAGCTGTGGGTCAATTTCAAAGGATGATACATGTACAGCGGGAATATCAAAAGAAGAAAGAATGGAGTAGAATAAATATTTGATGTCATAATATTTGAGAACTTTTCAAAATTCATGACTGACATCAAGCCACAGACCCAACTCAGAGAACATCGAGTAAAATAAATGAAAAACAAACAAATCCTTCCAAAATCCACCCATATTATATTCAAATAACAGAAATCCAAAGACAAAGCAAAGATTTCTTTTAAAAAGCCATAAGATTAAAAAAAAAAAAAAAAAAAGACAGGGATGCCTAGGTGGGTCAGTAGTTGAGCACCTGCCTTTCAGCTCAGGGCTTGATCTGGGGTCTTGGATCAACTCCTTCATCAGGCTCCTTACAGAGAGCCTGCTTCTCCCTTTACCTATGTCTCTGCCTCTCTGTGTCTCTCATGAATAAATAAATAAAGCTTTTAAATAAATGAATGAATAAATAAATAAATAAAATTTAAAAATCCACATATTTACAGAGTAACAAGGATATAAGTGCAGTGGAATTCTTGTCAGAAACCACAAAAAAAGAGTAGAATAATACATTTAAAGTGTCGAAAGAAAATAAAAATCAACCTAGAATTCTATATCCAGTGAAAATATCATTTAAAAATGAAAGAGAACTACTTTCTCAGATAAACATTAATTGAGGAAATTCATCATCAGCAAACTTGCTCTGCATAAAATGTTAAAAGTTCTTCAGACAGAAAAAAAGAAAATAAAATAGGAAGAAACTTGGATCTACATAAACAAAGGAAGAACTGCACAAAATTAATAAATTTAAAAATTCTCTGGTTTTTACTCTTAACTGAACTAAAAAGATATCTGTTTAAAATAAAACTAGTAATACTGCAATGAACTGAACTAAACTAAAAGATGATTATTGAAAATACTGATAAAACTAATAAATCTCTAGTCAGGCTAATCAAGGAAAATGACAAAAGACACAAATTACCACTACCAGAGACAAATGATGGACTATCACAATTGATACCATGAAATGGCTATTGAAAAAAATCAATAACTCTATGCCCACACATTTGACAAGCAAGTCCTTAAAGGACACAAGGTTTTAAAACTCACACAGAAGAAATAGACAACCAGACTAGCTCTATAAGTATTAAATAAATTTAACCAATATTAATAATCTTCAAAAAAAGTATACCATTTAGCCCAGTTGATTTCACTGGTGAATTCTAACAAAGAAATAAGGCAAATTCACCATGTTTTCCAGAAAATAGAAGTAAAAGGAATACGTTATAAGTCATTCTGTAGGGCCAACATTGCTCTAATATTAAAACCAGATAAAGACATTTCAAGATAGGAAAACTATAGACCAAAGTTATCAAAAACAGAAAAGTCTGAGAAACTGTCACTGCCAAAAGGAGCCTAAGGAGGCATGTTAACTAAACCTAATATTGTATTTTCAATGTGATCCTGGAACTGAAAAAAAGTAATTAAGGAATCTAACTAGTATATAGATATTAATTGATAATGATGTATTAATACTGTCTCATTGTGACAAATGTACAATACTTATGTAAGGTATTAATATAAGAAACCGGATTTGGTGCATACAGAGACTCTCTGTACTATAAATCTAACACTATTTGAAATTAAAAGCATAGTTTAGGAAACACTCTATATCTGCTTCATCTTCTTACATCATTTTGTTGACAAATGGACACTGATGAGTCTTAGTGCAAAGTCCAATGCTCAAGTACCATAATTCATGATTGGGCAATCATCACCATTTGACATCAGTTATAATTCTGTGCTTCTTGAAATATTATTTCTGAGAGAGAACACTCATCTAATTGTCATACTGCCTTAACGATTATTGCTTCCTTGTCTCCTTTGCTGATTCCTCTCAACACTCTCATTTGTTAAATTTGGAATGATTCAGGCCTCTGTCTTTGGACCTCACCTCTGTTTATACACACCCCTTTGATAATCTTAGATTTCATGACACATTTCAAATTTAACATGTCACAAAAAAGTCCCTATTTCCTCTTCTCTTAATATGTCTTGCTTAGTTCATAGCAATTCCTTTCTAGTTGCTCAAACTAAAAAGCCTGTAGCATCTTTAGTTATTCTCAGTCTCTCATACTCCACATTCGTCCATAGAGAATTCTGCCAAGTTTACTTCTAAAGTATACCAGTTTATCAATCACAATGGAAACAACTAAGTAATCTTCAATAAATGAATGGATAAAGAAGGGCAATGTAGTATTCAGCTGTAAGAAAAATCTGGGAAATCCTGTCACTTGCAACAAAAGGATGGACCTTGAGGAAATACTGTTAAGTGAGAGAAGTTAGAGGAATACAAATACTGTATGATATGGTATCATTTATATGTGAAATCTAAAAAAAAGCTGAACTCATAAAAACAGAGACTAGAATGGTAATTACCATGGACTAGGAGATGGTGGGAAAAATGGAAATATGTTGACCAAAGGGTTCAAACTTACAGTTAGAAGATAAATAAATTCTGGAGATCCAAGGTGCAGAATTGTGATTATAGTAATAATGTATTACATACTTGAAAGCTATTAAAAGTAAATCTTAAATGTTATACAACAAAAAAGTAATATTAGTTATGTGACATGATAGAGCTATTAGCAAATCTCAGTTGGTAATAATTCACAGTATATAAGGGTATCAAACTCACACATACATCTTACTTTTCTTAAGATTTTATTTATTTATTCATGAGAGACACACAGAGAGAGAGAGGCGGAGACACAGGCAGAGGGAGAAGCAGGCTCCCCATGGGGAGCCCGACATGGCACTCGATCCCGGGACTCCAGGATGACACCCTGAGCTGTAGGCAGGCGCTAAACCACTGAGCCACCCAGGGATCCCCACACATACATCCTAAATATATACAGTATTATATGTCAATTATATATCAATAAATCTGGGGGGTGAAAAAAGAAATACAGAAATATTAGTTTACCTAGAAAGCAAATGTCAGAATTGGGCAATGAATAAAGTTATCAAATTAACAACAGCACTAAAAATGTTCAACTAGTATTTTTTTAGTAGAATTTAACTAGTTCCGAAGTGAGGAAGAATGTTGGCTACAACTAAAATATCATATCCATAAACATACTAAATTAGCTAGCAAATCCAAGAGAATTGACTACATACGTATAACACAAAAACTTCTATGTGAATGTCCACAGCAGGTTATTCATAGTAGCCAAAAGGTGGAAACTATGCACAAATTGCCACCAACTAATGAATGAAAAAACCAAATATGGTATATCCATGCAATGGAATACTATTTAGATATAAAAAAGGAATAAAGGATAAGACTTGAAAACATTAGGCTAAGTTAAAGAAACTCACAAAAGGCTGATGACTCCAATTATATGACATGTTCAGAACAGGTAAATCCACAGGGACAGAAAATAAATTAATGGTTGCTTATGAGTAGGAGGATCAGAGAAAAATTAGAAGCAATTGATTATGACTAAGAGATTTCTTTTTAGGTGATGAAAATGTTCTGAAATTAAATAATGGTGATAGTTGTACAACTTTGTCATATGCTAAAAAAAAACATTGCATTGCATGCTTGAACATGGTCAATTTTATGTGAGTTATATCTCTAAAGTTACAAAGAAAAGAATGAAGGGAATGAATGAACTAGGGATATAAAGGTCATTGAGTTCTATTTTGTTACTTTTATGGTATGTTTGAACTATATTTTATTTTATACATGTATATATCATCAACAGTCCTAACAGATGCTTAATAAATATTGTTGAACAAATGAACTTGCTTCAATATTGATTTTTAAAAAGGATTTTTGCCTTTTCTTATTGTAATTTAAATGACATTGAATTCCACCTTGACACAAAATTATTTAATCAATGGATTCATGTAGATACAATCAGAGAATACATTACTTTTCAGTTCTATAGCTAACTTACTTCCTTGTTGGTTTGGAGAAGTATCCCTTTTATAGATTAGTTTCCTTGCCAAAGTTTTATTTCAATGATGCTGCTCTTGACACTGCTTTAAGTGAAAATGTTACTATACTACTTCATAGATATTCAGAACCTTTCAGGTTTTGGATGAAGAGGTCTGATTGAAAATCAGATACAGACACATATGGAGAATTCTAAGTTCCCAGTTGCCTTGAAGTTAACTGGAGTGGGCACTTGATTATTATGAAGGCTAGAATTGGATTGAAGAATCATACTTAGAGGTGTAATAGAGCTCAGAAAGTGCCAGACCTTAGAAGTACCTGGCCCTTGATTGTAGCAGCTGGAAGTGATTTAACAAGCACTTGAGGTGACAGAATCAAATGCTTTATATGATGAATGGGCTGTTTCAATATAGTAAATTATTTTGCTCTTTAAAAATCAGAATTAAATAGTTTATGTTTTGTGAAAAAAAAATAAAAAGAAGCTCCAACAGAAGGACACACGGTCATCTACATAATAAATAGGACCTCAGATCACAGACACATTAACATTTTTCTTTGGCGCACTAAGCACAATTTATGCTCTGTATTAACTATATGCTCCTTATTAACTAAAGGAAACTATAGCTCAGTGATTATTTCTTGTAGCATTTGTGAAAGCACAGTCCCTTCGAGAAGTAATATTGAGCTGCTCACATTTTAAAGCAGGTTGATTTAGAACTTCTAGATGCATTAAACAAGTTATTTTATTTAGTGTATTAATGTATCAATGTATTCCATTCTTTAATTCAGACACTAACCTGGGTTATGCCTGTTGGTCTGTCTTTCTTTTTTTCTTTCCTTTCATTTCTCTCCATTTTCTTTCTTTCTTTTCTTTCCCACTTTCTCTTGTTTCTTTTCTCATTCCTCTTCTCTTTCCCTTCTCCCTCTTGCTTCTTGTTTGCTTTCTTCCTTTCATATGTTTATTGAGCACTAATATTTTGGGGGGCACTAATGACTAGGTTTTGGAAATATAATAGTGAATAAGAGAGTCCTTGCTCTTAAAATAAATTGCTATGTATAAGTGTCTGTGCGAATTTAAATGGGAATCTTCCTACTATCAAAATATCTGTCTTTCTGAAGTATGTACTGCTGCCAAAATTTTTTTTTACTTGAAAATTTTATTAAACTCTGAGCATTAATATTTCTTCATTTGACCAGTTTTATGCCATTGAGTTGCTGCTCTGATATGCTTATTTGCATGTTCTAAAATAATAAATACTATTAAAGACTTCAAATTAATTTCCTTATGTGTTTTTTAAGAAGATATGGTCATATACATGGTAAATTTAATCGTATGTAATTCAAATCAATATAGTTGTCTTTTATTTTACTGATTTATGGGATCCCTGGGTGGCGCAGCGGTTTGGCGCCTGCCTTTGGCCCAGGGCACGATCTTGGAGACCCGGGATCGAATCCCACATCGGGCTCCCGGTGCATGGAGCCTGCTTCTCCCTCTGCCTGTGTGTGTGTCTGCCTCTCTCTCTCTCACTGTGTGCCTATCATAAATAAATTAAAAAAAATTATTTTACTGATTTATGAAATGTCCTATCTTAATAGCATTTCTTTGCCTTTACTGTCAAAACTACTAAAACCAATACAACCCAAAACACACATATTTTGGAAAATCAATTTTTACTAGACACTTTAATAGAATGATAATATTAATAAAAACCCATAGGGGGCAGCCCCAGTGGCTCAGCAGTTTAGTGCCGCCTTCAGCCCAGGGCATGATCCTGGAGACCCGGAATCGAGTCCCATGTCAGGCTCTCTGAATGGAGCCTGCTTGTCCTTCTGCCTGTGTCTCTGTGTAGAACTAAATGTGAATTTTCTTTTACTTGGATGTATTGATTTGTAACGTATAACATAGAAACTCAAACCTATTATATGTATAGTGGGTCTTTATTAAGTTAGCATATGCTCTAAAAATAATGATGGCTCTTCATGGGAAACAGAAAAATCTTAAAACAATTATAATGATTGATTACTCATTTACCACAAATATTTTAATCATATCATTTACATAACTCTGCATAATCTCTATACTTATTTGCATATATACCTTCCTTACTTAATTTTAAATTATATTAGTGAAGTATCAAATTCCATATCTCTTTAACCCCTATCATTTCAACCAAGTTAATTGAACAATATAAATAATCAAAAATATATGTGTAACAAATAGATAAAATATTAAAGTTGAAAACATAATTTATAGATATATTTATTAAATACTATGGTACTTAGAAATCAACAAATTATTTTTCAGAAATAACTTTATAATAGGAGTACATTTAATAAAGTTTTGTCAGTGATATAATTCATAGCATCAAAAAACTTAAATAAGCATCCTGGAAATTTTTACCTGTGTCTTTTTCTTTACAATATAATTTTACATTGCTAAATTTAAACTTTAGCTTTAAGATTTGTATAAGAAGTTTAACATTTTAAAGTCAAATTTAACATTTTCATTATAATGACTTCCTAAGTTTTCAATATAATTCTTCATGAGTAAAGAGTATTTGTCCTCCAATTCATGATACTTTACTTATCACATATTAAATTGCCTTAGGTATTAGGTCCACTTTACTGGCAATTCATCAGAGTTATAGATTTTTCCAATATGTTTTTATTTAGTGCATTATAAGACTATTTTACCCGGGGGGCTACACTCATTTCTGACTTGTTTTCAAAATTATCTTAGTCCCTCTTAATATCATACTTAGATAAATTCTGATACATTTGATATATGTTGATATTATATTAAATATATGGTAAAATTCTGGAAGCATCAACATTTTTATAAACATCCAGTTCTCTAACATAGGAGCAACAGAGTATCTTGTTCCATTTTCCAAGACTTCTCACATATCTCTACATAAATAGGAACATATGCTTTTTCATTGTTTCCATTAATTTTTGTTAATATTATTTCATATGTTGTTACTTGGTTTAAAGTTTTATTGCAAAAGGCTTTCACCATCATACTTTTTCTGTTTATTTTCATATTTTATGGAGAAACAACTGAATTTTTATATTTTCATCTAGCCAAATTCCCCCATGAGTATATTTCAGTTGATGCTCTTAAATGTCTTAAATAAACAATTTATGTTAATGGAAATCTTGCCACTTTCTTCTCCGAATCCATAGCTATTATTTTTCTTTCGTGTATTTAATTGTCTAAAAGAATGATAAACTATAGCAGCACTACCATCCATTTTCAAGGTTAATTTGCTTCAACTTTAGTACTTGCTTGCTGACCTGAGTCCCTTGGTCTGTCGCAGAACTAGCCAACTCTCCTTTGAGATTTCACTGGCCTTGAGAAGTTTAGGGCCAAATTTTCCTAGAAGATAAGGCCTGACTATGTCTGGAAAAAACTGCTGATGTCAGCAAGTCTGTTCAGGGTCACACCTGCCTGGGCACCTGCTTCTCCCGCGGGTGGCTGCCGC